>NC_080047.1:230000-830000 GCF_026212465.1 Amaranthus tricolor | reverse complement strand
AGAAGCTGGTGGTGCACAGATAGGCAATCTTCTTCTGTAAATAGTCATCATCCCTCTACTGTTTCGTCCAGCCATGACCTCTGACTCCGAAACTGGTTTGTGGAGTCAACGCAAAAATACCTTTTCAGTCATGGTCGCGGTAACGGTCGCGAGACGGATATCACAGTCAACACGGATAATTTCACGTTCAATGCAGCCTATATTTCGGTCGTGGTAAACTCACAAATCTTAAAAACACGATCGCAATACGGTGATGCAGCCTTGCACTATGTTGTGGACTTCCTCTTTAGGTAAGTAGTGTATTTTCTTGCTGCTCACCATCTCATATATAGGCTGCGTAGTTTTGAAATTATGGCTATACAAGCAACTTGTTGTGGGGCAGTAGAGTGAATGGAGGCCTCGGAAAAAAAGGCGATGCAGGGTTAGATGAAGTCATTGGCAATGATCTTATTGGCAGTGGTAGTGCACGGGGGCTATCACCACAGGTGGTGGGGGCAGGGGGCATCATAGGCATTGGTGCTGCTGCGCTAGTTAGTGTGACCATTGGCTGATAAACTGCAGGTGACACCATTTTAGTTGCCAACATTACCATCACTAGCTAACACCAGCATCAATACTTTTTCCACCTTCATATTTTCCCCCTTTTTTCGCGCAACAATCATTTGTCAAACACCTCAATTTGCCAAACCACCCATTAATAATCTTATAAATAAAATCTCAAGTAATAGTAATTAGCATGCACCACAGGCAGGAGTATACGCATGATCAAGACACATGAAATGAACAAATGAACAGAGTAATACAGAGATTAAGAAAGTATACTGATTATTAATACGAACATAATATATGATATGAAGTCTCAATCGTTTTTTCAACAAGCTAATATAGTGCTTAATTCGGTCAAATTATTGATATTGTACAACAAACTATCAAGGACCCGAAAAATCAGACTCCCTAATCATTTGAATTGTGTTGATGATATTAATGGATAGTCAAAATGAGTGAGTAAAATAAATGTAAACATCACTTAAGGATATAGTAAGTAGAGATCAAGCAGTAAGCACAAAAACAAAGGATTTATGGTGATTGGGGACCAAAAGTTACTCCAATGTACCTAGGATCATTATGCTTGGGTGGAATCGGCGATTGACCCACCATTCCTCCCGGTGTTCCATCCTCCGCGACTGTATGCAGATGACCCCCGAAACCAGTCAACAATAGTGCTAGCAGGATCAGCACCATCATCAAACTGTTTGCTCTCATTCTGTCTTAGCTAAGTTAAGCATAAATTCAGAGGGTTATTGTTTTTAATTCACCAACTTGATATATATTGAAAATATACTTAATTATATTATAACTATATGAAATAAGAATCATGATATGTTGATGTTAATGTTATTGAACATTTCTAACACTTTACGAAGTATATGTTAATGTTGCCATCCATAACGTGATGGCATCCACCACAATTTAACATTTGGGTTAATTGTGTGCTCCTCCACTATGTAATTAGGAGAAAATTCTAAAATATTAGGAGTATAAGATAATTCATGAGATCATCTTAAGATTATACGTGATCATTTTAAGACTATAAAAAGTATTCACTTTAAAACAGTAAGTGTACATGGAACAATTCAATATAAATGATTTCACCGTGAGACCGTTTCTTTTAGAAAATTTGTGAAATATTTTTGATTTTGATGATACAAGTAAATGTAATCCTTATAAGGAGTATCAATCATCAATAATCAATAAAATATACTAATGAAAAAACGACTTAAAACACGTGTCACACTGTCATTAAAATTTTCCCTCCTTTTTTTATTATTGACAGGAAAATTTTTTATATTTGACTTGATATTTAGGGAAATAATTATTTCATCAAAACATGTAATATTTGTTGATTGATATAACTATATGTGATGACATATTGAAATATTATATTTTCTTATATAAACCAAAATATAATATACATGTAAATCTCTATTTTAACTTAGATTATAAATTTTCATCATATAATGAACTAACTTATTTGGCTATTTTTTCAATTAAATCCTCTCTCCTATCTATCATAGTTGAAGACTTTTTAAAATTTATTTGTCTCAAATATCAATAATTACTATGAGTATATGTTTTAATATTGTTGTATAATAAATTATTTATTTACTTTGATAATGATAAGATCATAATAAATATAAGATTTAATAGTTAAGTTTATGCTGCAAATGAATTAATTTTATAAAATAATATCATTATTCATATCAGTAAAGATTTATAGTATTCGTGTGTTATACGAGAATCTATCTAATATATTAAAATTAGCTTAACTTTTTAAAATATCTTAATTTAATGACTATAATTATTACTTTTTTAAAAAATAACTAAATGTATCAATATGGGAAAGCAGAAAACTGTAAGGGTATGGTGATTAGGATTCACGTAGAAGCACAAGAAGCACATAATCAAATTGTGTGAAAAGTGACACAAGTTCACGGAAAAGAGTGATGACTGTCGACTGAGGAGCACAAAACTATGATACGATATAAATTCTGTCACAAAAGGAGTGATAAGCACAATACTATGGTGATTGCTCGAAAGTGTGAGGCAAGAGTACTGGAAATTATCGAGTTATTTTGATATAAATACACTTAAATTCGGTATGCTTGGAGTAAATAAGGATATATATGACCTATCATTAATAACACCCATAGATTGGAGGGGAAGGAAAGGGTGTTGATGGCGGTGGGTAAGAGGGTGGTGATGACGATGCCATGAAAGCACATACTGTAACCCGTATAGGAGCCGGTGGTCTTCGTTGGTTGCCACGCCTGATCTGCAACTGTCTTGTGCGCCGTGTGGGGAAGGTCTCCAACAATGGTTGTTGAACTTTCTTACTTGGTAATCTCTTCTAAGGATTGGGACTTGGATGTAAAGGCTACGCTAGCTAGAAAAGCTGCTAACAGCATATTAACCACAAATTTTCCTTCCATTAGGGAAAGCTACCAAATCGATAAGTAATCAGTTTTAGCACTATTCATTTGTACTCTTTGATTTGCATCAAAGAGAAAGTAAGTAAATTTTAAGAAAGTGGTAATAAATGATGAGAAAGAATCAATTTCAATGGTATGGAGGGAGTAATGCAAAGGCAAAGCACATTGAGGGTATATCATAAGAGGGTGACATAGAAATTTAGGTTTACTGGATCAAATTTCAAAGCAGATTCCTATTGACATTAACTTGTATAGATAATTATACATGTACAACACCACCATATCAAACTTGGCAAGAGGCAACATCTAACAGCTAACAGCTAACAGTCAACAATCATTTGTCAAACACCCCATTAATAAAATCTCAAGAAAATAGTTTTCATCATCACCATAGCCAAGACGGAAGTTAAGTCGACTAATTAAAAGGCAGGCGTGGAGTAGGTGATGTTGGAGCTTGAAGTGTCATCGCTGGTGCTTTCACAAAGAGGGGGGGAGAACGTGGAACAACTCCCAATGGTGGTGGTGGTGGTGGTGGTGCCGTCTCTTCCACCGATGGCGCAGGTGCTGGTGCAGGTGCAGGTGCAATGCTAATCATTTCAGGTTGTGATGTCGCCACCAACGCCATGTTTGCCACCATCAATACTAAAAAAGAACTCAATATGTTATGCTTTTCCATTACCTCACCAAGACAGAAAATTTGAAAGGGTTAATATTATTTTAACGTTTTTTAATTATAGGGGTAGGATGAGAGAACAAGAAGACTATATTTGGATAGAAACTTTATTTAGAAAAAATAATACTTGTTTTAATTGAAATAAATTTCAAGTCGATAAAAATTAAAGAAAATTTAGTAATTAGAAAATAAAAAGAGGTTCAAAATTTTTGAAGGACATTAGATGGGTTAATTAATTCGTGTATGTGGATTTTTAGATGTATAATATGTGAGAGGATGTCAAATTGTTGTTACTTGTTTCGCTACTTCTAATCTCAAGGTTTTAAAAATACTCGTAATTGTTACCTCCACTGTATGTCTTTATCCGTTGACTTTGACAAATATATAATAGGAGAATTTTATTATCGATTAAAAAGTCTTCTTTTATTTAGGACTTATTAAGGAGTATATTATGTTAAAGAAGTTGATATTTTTTAGCCTTTATTCTAGGAGAATATCCTATTATAATCTTTTTTTATATAGCAAATATATCTTTTTATTTATTTTAATTTATATTAGTTTTTATGTCAGGACCCAACACAACTAAAAATTTAAGCTTATAGCCTCTTTTGTATGTGATCGTCTCACCGAGACGAGTCCACACAAAAGGTTCATTATGATAAAAGTATCCATTATTGGACTATTTTAATCTAATTATGGGGCACGTCTCACGGTGAGACCGTCTCATACAAGGATCATTCCTAAGTGAAAGTTTGGAGGCTATGATAAAGTAATTAAACATATATATACAACAAAATGTATACAAATGTTTGAAATATACAACAAAATAAACACACACACACACACACACACACACACACACACACATATATATATATATATATATATATATATATATATATATATATATATATAGTCAATCCAAATACACAAAAGTTAAACGTTAACGCTCACGACCCTCATCTACCCTATCCAACTGAGTTGGTCTCCTACGCCTCTTACGGTAGTAAGAGGCGTTCGGGTGTCGCTCTGGTAGTGGAGGGGATTGATACTGTGATGGTTGTGATGGCCTAGCCTGCGAGGTCCCCGCAACGTCAACGGAGTATGAATGGTCCATCTCCTCCAAGTGATAGTCATAAGCAGGAGATGAGACGTGCGTATGGGCGGTAGTCGGTGAGGACTCTGCAGCGACTTTCGGTATAAAGGGCTGGAACTGCGAGCCGACGAGCATGCCATGCGCAATCTCCCTCATCGGTTCCTTGTAGCTGTACTGCATCACTGCTGCCACACCTTGTGCCTGCAATTAATATTTAGTTAATGTAACATTATATTATGTAATCGGCAACTTAATCATTTAAATGCAAATGAAAACTTACAAATTGGGTCATCGTAGGCGCAACAGGTGCGTAATGTGCTGCTGCGAAGATGGCACGTGGTGTCATTCATCGGCGCGTGATGGAGAGGAACCACGGCATGTAATCTGGTGTAGTAGGTGCGCCATGAACATCGATCGGCGCACCTTGTGCCAGCAACTCCAGTCTACCATCCCAACGAACGATGTGACGCCAGTTGATGTCCATCTAGTTTGTCGTACCCTGATTTTTGCGCGAAATCTGCTGCAGCTGGGTTTAGTGTCACAAGGCGGTGGAATGCCCTATACCAACCCATATTGGTGCAGTACGCGCTCTGGTAGATGTACTTCGACAATGTCGAAGCATATGAGTGGCACAAAAGCCCTCCACGCACCTGAATGAATCCTAAGTATTCGAGTACAGCTGCGTAGGCTTCCGCAGGGTATGAGTCCCACAAAAACTAAAATACATGTTATGGAAATGTAAGTGATATGTTAATTAAATTGTACTAATGTTAATGGGTATTGAAATATTTACCTAGTTGGGTCGTAGCAGGTCTAACTGATCTCGGTAGAATCCGAGACCGGTGCTGGTGTGCTTGCGCGTCCGGCGTGCAAAATTCCACCTTGAACCGTACACAGCATCTGGTGGAGGTTGTGGTGGAGGAGTAGTATCACCACGACCAACGGTTCTGTAAGGTTGGCCGATAAGAATATGCTCCCACGCCCACAGCTGAACATTGGAATTGTAATTAGTATGTAATTCAACTACAACGGATTAAAATTAAATGTTTTTTTTATTACCTGTAATATGAATACTGGCCCCGCAATCTCCTTGACGTTCTTGTGGGCAGCACCACATAGCCTCCTATACAGGTATCCAAGGGCTGCGGAGCCCCAGCTATACTCGGCGATGTGCTCCCATGGGTCGTCAAGTAAAGTTAAGTAAAGGAGCTGTATCTGGTTGTTTGTTTTATTGGAAAACAACGTACCTCAAAATAGTGCCTTCATCAGCATCTTCGGGGAGACGCGAGAAGGTCTGAACTAACCACGTGCAGTGCAAACCGCTCCCCTTGATCACTTCCGGTGGAGGGCGCTCTCCCAAGAGGGAATTTGGGTGAACTTTGAATGCTCCCACATAGCATCTATAGCCTCATCATCCTCAACGGAAAAGGCAAGCAATTCTCCACTCATGTCAATTTAAAGCTTATATTTACGGTACTTCTAGTAGGGTCTAATCCAATCTTAAAACATATAAAACGTTTAAAGTGGTTCAAATCAATGTTCGAATTACATGCAAACAACTTACGTCTTCCCCCAACATAATGAACTTTGCCACTACTTTCTCAAATACAACTCTTCCAAAAACACACTACAGTCACGCGAAATGATGCCATTTTCTACATTAATTCAAAGAAAATCAACATCATCAACTTCATGCCCATACAATTACATTATATTCATTTGATTATAATCTTTTTTGGTCTAAAAATTATTAAAATCCATAATGTAACTAAGTTCATACATATATAATACACATACAATCTAAATAATAAATCAATTCATAAGTTCATAAATAATATTTCTAATATCAACATCAACATTAACATTTCTAATAATACTAACAACATTGAATTCAACTAATTCAACATTACTTCAAAAAACAACATAAAGCTATAAAAACAATTAAAAATTACTTTCAATACTTATGGATAATTAAGAAGAGTCTTGATTTAATGACTAGTAACTAGTAACCTACATTTGAAAAAATAAGCAAATTTGATTATAACCCTAAAAAACTACATATACGCCAAAAAAACACAAACAAGTTTACCTTTGAGCAAGCTAGAGTATCCCACACTAATTTTGAAGTGCCACATTGAAAGAGGAATGCAAGAATTGATGGATTGAATCTATGGTTTTAGAGGGAGAATGTCGAGTGTGAAGGTAGGGTTTTGAAAAATGGGGGAAAATGGAAAAAAAGGAAGCTGATCCGCGTTTTTGTGCAGCATAGCTGTTCGCAGTTACTATCTGCGAACAGCTCCAAACCTCAGGTTTGGGATTTTTACGCTTTTGGAATATTTTTGAAACTTGGTTTATTTGGTTTATTTTTTTGATTTTTTCACTTATACATTTCAAATTTTCGCTTTTGATACTATGTCAAGAAATAAAATCAACCAAAAACTTAAGTTTATGGTTAAAGCCCTAAGATATATC
Organism: Amaranthus tricolor; assembly: GCF_026212465.1. Lineage (NCBI taxonomy): Eukaryota > Viridiplantae > Streptophyta > Magnoliopsida > Caryophyllales > Amaranthaceae > Amaranthus > Amaranthus tricolor. The sequence goes on along the minus strand of NC_080047.1, from coordinate 822,769 downwards.
GTATCATTCACCATTGGCAGGAATATGCGTAAGATCAAGACTCATGAAATGAATAAATGAACAGATTATATACAGAGATTAAGAAAGTATACTGAAAATAACATGAACAAACACATGAAATGGAGTCTCAATCAATTTTTTCAACAAGCTAATTTTGTGCTTGATTCGATTAAATTGTTTACATTTTACAAGAAACTACCAAGGATCTGAAAAACATACTTATGTCTTTCTGTACATTGCACAAAATTAAAAAAATAGCAGAATCGTTTGAATTGTGTGGATGATATTGATAGAGAGTCGAAATGGGCGAGTAAAAATATGGTAGACATCTCTTAGGGATAAAGCGAGAGTAGAGATCAAGCAGTAAGCGCAAAACAAGAAATTTATGGTGATTGGGGACCAAAAGTTATTCCAATATACATGGGATCATTATGCATGGGCGGAGTGGAGGTTAGGTGTTCCGTCTGCACGACTATATGCAGATGACGCCCGAAACCCGTCAACACTAGTCCTAGCAGGATCAGCACCATCACCAAACTGTTTGCTCTCATTCTGTTAGCTAAATTCAGCATAAATTGAGAAGATTGTTATTTTTAATTCACCAACTTGATATATATTGAAAATAAATTTAATTCTATTATCTAATTATCTAATATCTATATATATTTTAACTATATGAAATATGAATCATGATATGTTGCTGTTAATGTTATTGAACAATTCTAACACTTTACACGACGTATTTGGTCATGGTGCCATACACGGCGTGCATGATGACATCCACCACTATTTCGCTGGAACATTTGGGTTAATTGTGTGCTCCTCCACGTACTTCCGAGAAAAATTATCACTGACGATTTGATATAATTAGTTTGTTTCTCTAATCGATTATGTTAAAATTATAATTGATCACTCTAATACTATAAAAAGTGATCACTTTAAAATTATTAGATTGTAATTAATCATTTTAAGTTTATAAGTGATTACTTTTAGACAGTAAGTATACATTGAGACAACCCAATACAAATAGTCTCACCGTAAGATTGTTTCATTTGAGAATTTGTGAAATATTTTTCATTTTGATAATTTAATTAATTAGGATGTAATCTTTATAAAGAGTATATATTAAAACGAGATTAACTTTTTAAAATATCTTAATTTAATGACTACATTTTTTTATAAATATATCTATAAATATTTATTTATTAGATTAGTCCTTAAATTTCAACCATTATCTTAATTATTTGTGTATGATTGAACCCTAGAGTATACACTGTATACTCTATAAAATAGTAAAATCATATTAGCTACACATACAAATAGTATTTCCTCCGTTCTGAAATACTTGCTATTGATGGTGACATTTTCAGTAGAGAAAATGTCATTATCAATAGCAAGTATAATGGAACAAAGCAAGTACAATCACAAAACCATACATGATACATATACAATAGTACAACCATAAGTCCAAATTCATCATAGCCAGAAAACCTAAAAGAAAGACCTAGAATAATTCAATTTTTTCATGATTTTTTTACAATAATTCTACCTATTGATTAACGATGAATAATTTCAGCTTTGGAGGGTATTTCCTAGAGTAAACCTCGTAACCAGATGACTTGTTATATCAAGTTTTATTTAAAAAAATGATAAATTAAAATAAAATGTAAAAAAATGTTTTTAAAAATTCTGATTTTTTTAATTCTTCAGAATTTTTTTTGTAAATTTTTAAAATTTTTCCCTAATTTTATAATAATTTTCAGTTTAATATTTTGGTGAATAACCTACTATAGTAGATCATCGGATTACTCAAGTTTATTCTAGGCAAATACTCCTTGAAATTAGAATTATCTATGGTTAATCAATAGGTGAAATTATTATAGGAAAATCATAAAAAAAATTGAATTATTCTAGGTAATTTTCAAAAATATATAAAATGTAACACCATACATGGCTAGACAATTAAGAGGTTTAATTCGGCGATGATAATGGAGATAATGGAGATATTGGAGGGTTTGGAATTGGTGGAGGTGATGGACGCGGAACCATTGGTGGATCAAATGCGCCTAAGGCGGCTAACCTTCGGTGCAGGCGCAGTCGAATCACATATTGATTATCATTTTTCGATGATTCGACCATACCAAACAATAATGCAATGCTTAAAAGAATCACTACCATCAGCTTCAAACATGATACATGATTTTGAACCCTCATTTTCCTATTCTCTTTTTTGTTACTTACTTTGATTTTTTAATAATATTAAAGAATATATAATTAATCACTTAATTTTTTGCTTAATGGTGCAATTTGAAAGTTATATTTATAGGCAATGTAAGGGTATATGTCAAATTAAATTGCTTAATTCTATGTTTAGTAGTATAGCCATTTCATTTACCAATTATACATGTCAGCAAGTGACATGTTCTTTCTTAGACTCAAAGTAAATACTTTTACTTGGTCAATTTTAAGCGTTATTTATTTTGTATTAAAAAATATTGAATATAAAAAACCTTATTAACTACGAACTGTCTACGGATTAGTAATCACTTAGTTATTTTTATCATCTCAACCTAGTCATTTTCTTTATCCCAGCCTAACCAAAAATACAAATAAATGTTTTAGGTTGATTATCTATAAATTTCAAATTAAAATTTTAATTTTATTTGTTGTTTTTTATTTGTCATATTTAAAACATTTCATTTACTAGAGAAAATTTATTTTAAATATGTTTTTTCTTAGATTTTATGAGTTAAATATACTCATGTGCAGATTCTTATTAGATTGATCTTAATATAATTACTCTTTAATATATACTATTTCTTATAATTTCTAGAATACATATTTATAGATATTAAGGTTTAACAACATATATATGTGAAAATAATCAAAGGTGACAATATAATTAACGGAGTATATGTTATGCAAAGTTTGGTACCTTAGTTATTTATTTTTCTTATTTTGTGCTATGCATTTACTTTTATTATTAGAGTACAATTATAATTTTAATGTGATTTATTTGTTTAATAATTAATTTTAATGTCACTTATTTTTCTTTTTGTAGTGCCCATCTATTTGGAGGAGTATATGAGTGGGCGCATATTTTTTTACTCTCTTTGAAATAGGTATTGATATGGTCTAGGTGTCACCTTTTTTTAGATTTTCTTCTTATATGAAATACTGAATTGATAACTATGAATCTATCACTATGTTGTGCAAGTTGAATAAAATAATTTTCAGATGTCGAACGACCTTTTGGTTGCTTATATTTGTTGATTTGGTTAACAAACTAAGATTGACTATCAATCATAGATTAATCAAAATTATTTGATCGTTTTTGATTGACGAATTTTTTACTCAATTTATATTGACTCAGAATATTCAAAGTTATTAGTCCTTGACCGGGTTTTATTTGGTTTATATTTTAATTGATGAGTTTTCTTTTGACTCGTAGTGCATGATGCAAATACAATTCTATCTTTACAAATTATTGTATGAGAAGTGTTTTGTTGTGATATGTGTTATATATATGGGATAAATAATTCGATCCACAAAATTATAAGAATATGAATTTATTATTTTAAGGACGTTTTAATAAAAGACGGTATTTCATAAAGTAGCTAGCTAATTCATTTTAGATTTCAAGTAAGGAAGAATTTCGGCCCAAGCCTACCTATTAATGATAAACTATATATTCATTCTTTTCGATGTGTTGATATTTAAAAGTCTTAAGATTAATTTTATACTCTATAATATAAATAAGCATATAACCCTTAACAAAACAATTCATGGAGGGGTTAGTAGGGCATGTTGATAAATATGACCTGGATTAATATTAGACTCTGACATTTTTTTTGGTAATTAATGGGTGATTTCCATGAATTTGTATACAGGAGAGATATTATTTAGATTACAATCTCTCTTGTATGAGTTCGTCTCACGTTAAGACAACATCAAAATAAGAAGCTTATAAGCTAAAAATTTTTATTACTAAGTTATATAACCTGAATATGAGGCTTATTTCACGGTGAGACCGTCTCACAAGACATTTATTTAGTTAATAAGCAGTGTGTTTGGTAAAATCATGAGTTAAATATCCAAGACTTTGTTATGTTATTATGGTAAAAGCAGCGTTATGGTACATTGACCTTGAAGTAAGTATGATGCCTCCTTGGAAGAGCAACATTTGTTGCCTCTTCACATTTGCTTACATGAGCAAACTGTATTGCTTGTTCAAGCGCGCCAAAATTTAGCACAAAAGCTTATTTTCTCTACTACTCAGACGAGCACTTATGTGCTAGGACATGCCCATTGACACGTATTGTCCAAAATTCTGACTCATCAGGGGCGGATTTAGAGTGAGGTCAACTAGGCCAGTTGACATCACTTAAATCCAAAATAAAATTAAATAGTATAAAGAAATATATATTAAATTAGTGGTTACTATTCTCATCTCCCATAGTATAGACCTAGGTTTGAAACTTATTAATGACATTCATGAATATTTTTTTTTCTATTTTTATTACCCCTATTAATTATCCCCAATTTCCAAACAAATTAAAAGCCCAATGTCGAACAGTTATAGTCGAAGCAAGACCCAAACTGAAACGGCCAAACCCTCTGATCTGTCGACTCGACTTTAACCGCCACTGGCGACCGGCGTCCACCACTCCACCGCTCCACCGGCGTATATCACTGTCTTTTGTTAGACCATTTATGATTTCTCTTGTTTAAAGTTATTTTTTTTCTTTTTTTTTTACAATTTTTTGTCATTTTATCTTAATGTTGAAATTAATCAAATTAATTTGAAGTAATTCATTTCTAATGTTGGAATGATGATGAAATTTTTCATATTAATTTTTTATTTGCAATACATAATTAGGGTTGTTAATTTTAGGGTTTTTTAAGTTGGATAAATTACTTAATTTGTTGACATAAATTGGATTTTTGAATTTAAATTTGATGTTGTAATTAGAATTATCAATAGAGAATAGTGATTAACAATATATATGGTAATGAATCATTACTAATGTAATGATTCATGGTTGTTGTGTATTGTAGAGTTGCAAATGGATAGATATTTCAAAAGACTTGTTTGAGAAACGGTTTCTCACAAGAATAGTTACAATTTCACATATACCAAAAAAAATGTATTCAATTCAATTCTATATGAAAATTTAGGTCCGATTAAAAAAACTCTATTATTGAAAGTTGTATCATATAACAATGTGAGAGGATATTCAAAAGTATTACTGTGTTAGATATCATTTATAACATTAGTGTTTTTATTAATTTAGATTTAGATTAGATTGTTATTTGATTATATATTAGGAGTACATTTTTAATATTTGCTTGTTGGGACTCTTATCATTTTTTAGTTTTTTTAAATTAAAAGTGGGTGTATAATCACAAATTCTGGTGAGACTAAGGCTGTTATCAATGGTATTCCTGAGTTTTGACACTTTATTAATGATATCCCAAAGTTTTTTTTTAATCAATAGTACCCTTGTATTATTGAGCGTTTTACAACCGTAATCTTTTTAAATTTTTTTCGTCTAAAATCGTTTAAAACTATTAATTTTCTTTTATGTTTTGAATTGAAAAATAAAAGAAAAAGAAAAAAAGTTAATTATTTTAGACGATTTTAGAGAAAAAAAGTTTAAAAAGGTTACGGTTGTAAAACGGTCAATAGTACTAGAGTATCATGATAATAAAAAAAGCTCAGGGGTAACATCGATAAAGTGTCAAAACTCAAAGATATCATTGAAGATATTGTGAATAGGAATTAAAGATATGATAATATAAGTAGACATTAAATGTTAACGAATGAAGCCAAAAAGACATTTCTCGAATAACCGTCTATCAAGAGAGTAGCCGGCATAAAATAAACCGAACGGAAGCATTATTTAAGCGCCCAAACAATGCCGACAATTGAGAGCAAGTGAGTAACCAAAAACACACACTACCCTCTTGAAAATGACAATGTCTCCTGTCAGTAAATGGCGTAGAACCATCGCTCCATTTCCGTCGTCACTGCAGAAAACCCGGCAGCTTCGATCAGATGCAACATTGGAGGCGATTAATCGAGCCGCTGATGCGAAGACTCCGACTTTGGTACTATACAACTACCCCTCATTTTCTGGCGCTTTTTCTGCTCTCTTCGCTCATCTCTTTCACTCTCACCTTCACCTTCCTTGCCTCATCTTGCCTTTTTCGTCCGTGGTTCCTTTCAGGTTTCTCTTTTTACAAATTATATCGTTGATTTTTCCAACAATTTGATGATTTTGATACTGTTGAATTTTTATTTTCATAATTTGAATATCATGTTTGTTTTCCGCCTAATTTTGGATAGGAGATTTTGTAAATTTAATATAATGTGATTAGGAGTAGCGTAAGTGCTCATTTTTTGATGTCGATGAAATGGATGATTGGCGAAATGGGTTGGATTTTGTTTCAAATGATAAAGTATCTGGGGTTTATTGATGTGTTTGATGGTATACCAAATAGAGAACTTGAAGATTAATAATTAGTTATTGTAATTGAATGAAGAAGGAATGGTTTGAAATGAATTGGATAAAAGATGGCATCAGAACTCAAATAATCAGTCATTGATCATAGTTTCCCTCTTGAAATACCTAGCACACTAGGGTCTCTAAAAACACCCAAGACCAATGGTAACCAATGGTAGGAGTGTTCTATGCAATGAAACAAACAATCCAATAAACTAGCAATGAAAAGCAATAAGAAATAATGAAATAAACAAAAGACACAAGATTTACGACGTTCACCTAATGTGGGCTACGTCCTCGGTGGTGATTAGCTTGCTTGTATTATGTGAAGAATCAACGGAGTTCTCAAGAACTCATACAATGGAGTATTACACTTGGAGAAGAAGAAAAGAGAAAGAGTAGGGTTTGTGTTTGGCTTAGGGTTAGAATCTACATGGGAGTGAGAGTAAGGACTTCTATTTATACTAGAAGTCATGTACAAATGATTGGGCAAAAGCCCATAATAAAACAGTCCCATATAACTTATTGCGCAAGCAAAACAGAGGGTATTTTGAACCTTGGCTCGACTGGTCCAGCCAAGTTGAGCTTGGTCGAGCGAATGTAACTTGGGTCGAGCGGAAGATCAGTAGCTCCTTGAATTGGCTGGAGCACGCTCGACTGGTCGAGCCAACATGTTCTGTGTCGAGCGGCTGTGCAACCGTCGAGCGGTGAGGCAGAAGCCTTCTGATATCTGTGGTTCAGCTACTGCCGTGTTGCTGCCTTCTCCAAGCACTACTTGGAGCCTTTTCATTTCCCATACAAGCATGTCATGCACGCATCAATAATCGTCCCGATCACGTGTCATTCGTGCACAAAGTCACACCAACTCCAAAACCTCTAAATCACTATAGAGAAGCAGAATACTAAATGTCTCATCAATGATATAAATTGGATAGAAGACAGCATCAGAACTCACAATAATTTGAAAAATTTTAGTCTTATATTAATCACTTATTTAGCAGTAGTGACCATTGATTATATTCAATATACAAGCGTTAGTAATTTTCTGTGTTGATTATCTAATCTGGATTAAAAGTTACTTCGGGGATTGAAACCTTAACAGTTACTTCAAAATTTACACGTTTGACCACTAAGCTACATATTATCATGGTAATAGCTATACAACATTTTGCTTTTTTATAATGACCCAAAAAACTCTGATGATTGGGCCCCTTTTGGCCTACATGAATATCAACCATTGGTACATATCAAGACCAATGTAGTAGCTTACAACATTGAAGAAGGTAAGTAATTAGGTCACAGTTAGGTGGGGAATTGAAACCTTAACAGTTACTTCAAAATTTACACGTTTGACCATTAAGCTACATATTATCATGGTAATAGCTATACAACATTTTGCTTTTTTATAATGACCCAAAAAAACTCTGATGGTTGGGCCCCTTTCGGCCTACATGAATATCAGCCATTGGTACATACCAAGACCAATGTAGTAGCTTACAACATTGAAGAAGGTAAGTACTAGGAGTAGTTTATTTACCAGACCCTTTTTTTTTTGTATGACCCCAGTCCATGTGTCAATGAAGCCTCTACAGTCAATACATGTCCATGATCTCTGTTGATTGTGGTCTTGTTCTTTATCATCTCTTGCTGGAAATAGACGACAGTTAGCTCCTGCTAATGATGTGATATACCTGTGGAACTAAATTAGAGTACTCATCGATTGGATTCGACGCCCCACAGTAAAATTTTTGGTTTCTCCTTAAACTTTTGCGCTCATCATAGTATCAGGGTCCTTGTAGCTTTAGACTTCTATGTTGCTTTTTTTTTTTTAACCTATATTAATCCTTATATGATTAGGTCATAATTAGTATAAATAGGCCATATTAGACTCCATATTAATAGAGTTGTTTCAATTATGAATTCTATTAATTTAGTAAATTCATAATTAGGATAAATAGGTTATAATTAGTATATGATTAGGCCATAATTAGGTCACAGTTACTGAATACTATAATAAATATAATTATGAAAATAGTAAGTATATTAATTTAGTAAATTCTAGTACTTGCTAGAGATTAATTTAGGGAGTTGTTTTAATGTACCTTATCAATTCATGTTTTAATGTAAATTTTTGGCCTTATCAAACTGCCGTGTCAATATAAGTTAGGAAGCCATTGATTGCACTTGCGGTTTTTCGCTATGACTTTTATTTCTTGAAATCTAAATATTAGTTATATGGTTTTTGAAATTGTTCACTATTGATACAAAATTGACTTCATTAATATTGTTATTTCAAGCAAGAGATCCTACATTAAACACTATGCCTTGTATCATCACGTATATTTTGATGTTTTATGGACCTGACAACAGGGTTGAAGACTTGTGTTTTGAGGGACTCAAGACATGCTATTTTCTTGATTTCATTGGTCCAAAAGGATTTTCTGTGGAGCTTCAGCGGAGGACAGCATGCAAGTAAGCTAACTTGAAAATCTTCATCATTGAGATGCTCAATTATCAGAAAGTCTGCTTCTTGTGAGTTATGACTAATGACTCAGGAGGTTGACAATTTTATCACTTTTCTTACCAGCGTGATATCTTTTGATCATCGAAAAGCAACACTTGCAAAGATCCCTCCAATCGATGATTATTTTGGGAATGTCACATTTCATGTTAATGTTGGGAAGAGTAGCGCAAGGATGGTGTGTGATTATTTTTCGCGCCAACTTAGATGCACAAAATCATCTGATGGAAATGTTTGTCATCAAACATGCTTCCTTGTGACATTTGTAACATTTTTAAGCATCTGTTACAATAAGAATATTCTACTTTGTCTAATGCAGGATGCAGCTAGTAGTCTACTGAACTCAGATGATCAGTGTCATATGGAGTTACTTTTGAACTACCTTGAAGATGGAGATTTACGTCAATGGAAGTTGCCTGACATTCGAGCTTTTAATATTGGGATTTCTGAATGGAGGTCAAACTTGAACTGCATCACAAATCCCCACATGTATGTACAGGTTTGTGGCAAAAGATCTGACCTTGAAAGCTGATACCTACCTTTGGTTATTGGTTCTTGCAGTTCTCCTTTCTTTAATTTATGTGTCTATGGCCTGTCAGTTTATGTGGTTCAATTGCTGCCGTCAAAATTGGTCTGAAGCACTACATATGACAATTTATTAGCATTAAATGAAACATACAGGATGAAGCCTTTTGCGTTCTGACATAGATGCACACCCACTTTAGTGTTTACCTTACAAATGGCAAGAAGATGCTTGTACTTCAAATAATATAAGGCTTAGTTTAGGATATTATGTAGCAATATCTTGGGTTTGGAGTAAACAGGGGTTGGGCTGTTTATCAATATTTTCTGCGACATGAGAATTCGTAGTTTGATATGTCCAAATTGGAATGCGGGAGGAATAAGTGGAGGATGTTGTGATATAATTCTTCGCCATCGAAAAGGCTATTGTGGCTAGATTTTTGAAGCAATGTTGTGTATGTGGCCTTCTTCAGGTGATCTTTCCAGTAGTTTCTATGAATTATGTGAACTTGGAAGTACTTCATTTGAGCTAAGTTTGTTTATAGGATGTCCTGCTTCGGTAGATAACTAATGAAAACTTTTTTGCATATTAGGGTTTACTCTATTAACTTCTCTTTAATAACAGCATGATTTGCCTTATAGTTAAGCGTAAATTACTTAGTATGATTATGTTTTGCAAAATTCTAGGACGTTATCACATGCTATCATGTGTCTTTTCGTATTGGACTTTTATATTGTTTACTTCCTGGATGCAGCTATTGGAGATGAGCATTGAAAAACTGATAAATAGGGGAAAATCCAAACTTTCAACTCGAACGGATTTGGCAATAGAGTATCTGAATAAACCTTTCAAACTTCGGCTAGGTCAAGGTTTCTATGGGGAGTGCCTGGTATGTTCTGGACTGGACCAGAATTTTAATTCTGTATCAATGATAGATGCTGTTTTCTTCTGACTGTGTTTGGTGACTTTATATGCATTTTCCTAACCACAAATTTGCATCACCTACATAACCGTACCTTTTCATTTGTTCTTTGAATTCTTTTTCATGTATGTCAGGGAGTGAGAGCAGATACCAATCCAGACCTAAGTGATGAAATTGGAAAAGAACTTAGCATAAGAAGTGCTGCAGCTGGCTTAAGGTACTTCTCTAAGAAGAATTGTCAAACTGGTAGCCTACGTTGGAAAATATATCAACATATATATTCATGGCCCACCATGGGCAACTAGGCCCAAGACTCTGGACAATGCCATAGTGGTATTACACAACGCATAGGCTTTCAGCATCATATCCTTTCCTATCACATTGTTAATTTGTTGCTCACTTGGAATTATTTACCATTTCCTTATATTCTTTCCTTATACATAGAAATTAAGGATTTGGCACTGTTGGTGTTGTCCTTATACTTCTATGTGACGGTGCATGGGAATGAAATAAAAGATTTAGCGGACAAATTTAAAAGTGTATCTGTATAGTAGATATGTTGAAAGCAGACTAGAGAAACGGAATATGGATTTTCTGATTGTAATGTTTTTGCTTGTGATTTCACTCAGTAATTAGTTGTATTTGACATATCTTGATCATATGAAACATGTTGCTCCAAAATTCATACCTGGATATTCTGATGCTTTGTAATCTTCTGGAATCTCTTCTTGCTTCAGGCCAATAGGAGCTGTTGTTTTCATGCAACGTAAGAGACTGAAAGTGTGTTTGAGAAGTACTGATGGCAACACCGACACTTCTGAAATCGCAAAGGTGTTGTTTTAGACATTTTCTCACTCTTACCTACCTTTTGAATTTCTTTTTTTCTGTTAGTTCTTTAATAAAGTCTTGCAAATATAAGTTCGTTTGCTACTTTGTCCTGTAGGCATATGGTGGAGGAGGCTCACCTAGTTCCAGTTCATTCATCATAAAAATGGATGAATATAATCAGTGGCGCGCAGACAACATTTCAAGTTAATTGTAGGTATGGACAATGTTCTTTAGTAGAAAAAATGACGACCTACATTGTATGTATTTGCTGAGATTCATGAACTCCGTGCATCCAGGATTGATATTTAAACATGTACTATTTAGAATGTCCTTTTAAAGTTTGTGTCCTTCGTTGGATTACTTATAGCTTTTGAACGTGTTTCCTATAATTTTCTACTTGAGTGAGTGTTTCAAAGAGTGTTGGGAGTGATTTATCTATCATAAATGGCTTTCAAGTTTCAAGTCATGTAATCATGTTACAGCCATAGTAATGAGGGTCAGAGTGAAGGGCTCATTGTGGTATTCTTTTGTTGGAGGGAGTGATTCCATGTCCACAGTTTTGCTTGCTGCAACAATTTGGTTCTTGTACATGGTAATTGGAGTATCCATCACCTCCTGTGGTGGAAAGAATATTACTTATATAATTGAGTTTCTCTAATGTTAAAATCCATAAATTAGAACAATTATTTAGTCTTAATTATGTTATTTAAGTATGAGTTGCACATTGAATCATGACTATGTCCTGAAGGTTTTAAACTTACTAACTTGGTGATATTAAGGCCACAAAGGCAGCATACCGTACCAATTACCATTCACGACGACCATACTTAAGTTTTGAAACCATGGTCTGAACTCTGAATATCACACATGATAGAAGAAAAATCCATCAGAATTGAAAAACATGAAACTCAGAATGGAATGTTCTTGGAATGGGACTTTAAGTAAGATCTGACTCACATCTGACTTCAAAAAGAAAATAATACGGTAACTAAACTTGCATTATTGAAAAGCTTATATATACTATATACTATATATATATTTTTTTTTCTAGAATACTATTATTTTGTATAGATTTAGAATCGGTCTGAAATTGCACCTGAACTAAATTACCAAGTAATCGCTAGTTCATTACTTTTTAATCAAAGGAAAATGTACCTGTAAGTTTCTTGTTATATCTCACATTCATATATAATTTAAAAAATCTGATCAAATTTAAGTTCTATGTTTCAATCGCTGAAATGAGAAGCCAAAAAAGAGGGGGATAAGACACTTTTCACCCGGTCACTGTAATAGGCAGTAGATGTATTAACACTGTTCTGATGCTAATCACAAAAAAGAGTTGTGAAATGTGAATGTAGATATTACACTTGAAATTTTTCCTAGATTCTTGTCACAAATATTCACAGCCTTGCTTTGTCTCAAACATGCACTTATGCATGATAATCTATCAAACAGAAATTAAATGGAAGATTCTGTAAATATACAGGAACTAGCGGATAGGGCATCCGTCGACCACTATACCCTTGGCTGTTGGACATGTTGCCAGACTACAGTGTTCACCATTTGTACCCCACCAGTCTAAGCTTTTATTCTCTACTCCCAATGAGAAGTACAAAACAACCCCCATGAAGGCAACCCCAGCATCCAATGCAGCTGAAAGAATGTAATTGTACCTTTGCCACCACGGCTTTTTGTAACGGAAAATGAAGTAGTTGAAAATTGTTCCGACTATGATCCAGGCATTGTAGTTTACTGTTGTTGCTGGTGGCATATAGGCTGTAGCTCCAAGAAGCACGGGCAGGTTAATTAATGGAATCCATGTCTTCTTGGGGAATGCCTTGTGAAAGACCCAAACTATGATTGGCCCTAGTGCCCCTCCTACAAAGAACCAGTTCATTGCATGGTAATTTCCAAGATTTCCGAAAATCCTTTTTGGACCAACCAAGCCCCATATGACAGATGCATCAAAAAATACACGGTCACCAGGACAAGTCCATGGACTGTCAGCTGGAAGCAGATTATCCTCACATATGTTGTGAATTGAGTCGAGCAACCAAAATGCTACCGCAACATTAATTGTACCTGCAAAAATAGTTCCTATGAACTGGAGAGTCATAGAAAAAGGGTAGAGTGTAAGATGAGATGCTATTTGTTTCATAAATCAGGGTTTAGCTGTAATTTTATAAATGACACTGGAATATCTTGACTTTTGACCCCCAACTGTGACATAAATGAATGTGGCTAACTTTTATGAAAGTTGTACCTGAACCAAAAACATTGATCTTGGTGGGATCTTCATGTAATGCCCAAGCTTGAAATCACTGAGGAATGAAACAGCTTGTGCCATGCTCATGTAACCATATACTTTGAAGCAGACGTTGGCAATTGGTTTTCCTGGTAATATGAGCCCCATTACATACTCTGTTATTATATTCAGTCCCGGTGTCTGCAGATAAGTATGAAAACCCATGTCATGTAGATCGTATGTAAGAATAAATCTCTCATTTGGTGGTGGCCAACTTTGACCTTTGTTTTTAAAGATTAAAAGTTCAATAAATTAATTTCAGAACAATTTAGGTTTTTGACTTGAGCATTTATGAAATGTTATTCACATTTTATCTGGTATTTGGTGCATTTTTTCTTTTGAAATGTCCGATGTAAATTGGTTATTTATGAACAAACACAAAGAAATACTCCTATTTTATGAATTGTTTTATAATATTATCACTTAAACCCAGAGTTTTGTGAGATTAAATATTTATGGATTGACAATTTACTAGTTACAGTTATGAACTGCAGAGTTTTGTGAGATTAAATATCAAACTCAGCTTGTTATCTAGGTTGGTGGCGCAGGACCAGATGTTTAATTAAGTAGTGCTTTCTTTTTATCTTTTAATTTTTAGGGAGGGAGACAATTGTTAATTACTACTAGTTAACTAGGACTTCCCCCGTTCTATAATATATACTTGCTACACTTTTTATTTCATTTGTTTCAAAAACTTGCTGTATTACTATATATATCATAAAGTGACTTATAAGTTTCTTATTTACCCCTACTTGTTTATACTCCATACTCATTAACTCTTACACTTTTGTCATTTTTTGAGGAAAACAATGATATTTTACAATCAACCAATCATTTCCTTAATATTTGTGTTAAGTCGAAATGGTGCAAGTCTTATGTAACGGAGGTATTATTACAAAGATGCTGGACACTTACCACATTTGTTGTGGCAGATATGATGCTGATGGGAAGAGTGAAAACAAAGGCCATGCCACAAGCAAAGAGGAGAGCCCACCAAGGAATCTGAACTTGGTCTTTCATGAAGATACAAAGCAGAAAAGAAATTGTTATAGTCAACCCAAGAAGGAGGTAGAACCACCATGATGGTATGTCTTTGTACTTCTTCATCAGTTTGGTATGAATGTCATCCTTGCTTTTGTATGATGCACGGTACCTTTCATAGATCTCCCTGTTTGTTGAACATCATACCACTAGTCAGACTAAACTCACAAATCTAAACTGCCTTTTTCCCAATTAAAATGTTTTTTGGTTCTTTTTCCGTACTGCAAAAAAAATATTTATGGCCAATTTCACAAATCTAACACAAATCTAAACCAAAACTAGGACTGAACAAATAGCACGTCAAGTGCTTAATGTGACTAGAATTTGACTGCCAAGTAAATTGTAGCTTACAAAATTCAGACTTGGGATAATACTGGAGGGAGGGACAAGTGCAAGATATCTTGTTTGTGGTATTAAGTAAGAAAAAAAATTAGAATCCATCTATATGAAAAAGTACTGACAAAGTTTACGGTAAGAGCATTACCTTCCATAGAAGAAGCCAACATGAGTTAGAGTGGACGCAATGGTGGCAAATCCAAAGCCGTAAGTAAGAGCAAAAAAAGTGCTCATATGAATCTGCCCCTGTTTCGCATATTGTGCTAGATCTAGTTCAAACTTGTCGTTTACTATTGCTGAAATGTTATAGATTTGACCTTGAGCTGTGAATAAATGCGAGGAGAAAATTGGGAACCTACGAGCGTTATACAAGTCCAGTCCCCAGTATGCTATGGGAATGAAAATGTATATTATCAGAACATAACCTACACACACATTTGCAATCGCGAAGAATGGGGTTATGAGGGGGCTCAGTAAAAAGGATGCTACAGCGGACCAGTCTAGTGTTATGGCTCCTAGACCAAGGCCTCTCATTCCTGAGCCTAATTGTTGGGCTGTCACTGATCTTGAAAATACCCAGCAGACCCATGATACACTTGTGAGAGTTGAGAACAAGTAACCGGGGACTGCATACCACAAAAAGCTGCACGTTAATGCAATTAAGAAGAACTTTGCCCGTGATGTGCGTCTTTCTTCTTTGTCATCTTTCTCATGCAAGGCCCTGCACACAATATAAAGAAACGGGTTCTGATGTTATGTTCGCAATTCATTCAAAAGGTCATGTGTCATTATATTGGTAACAACTAGAGGACTAAATGGTCATGTGTCACCTCTCTCAATGGTAATGCATTGAAATGAATTTTATGAAGAAAATAAAATGATTGGAGTTGAACAAGCATGGTCATTAAGGTAGCTAAGATATTTTTCAACTAAAATTACAAGAGTTTTTCATTCTTATTATCACCGTTTATTACTTCCTACCAAATGGGCCGTAAAGGTGAAGTTTTCATAGTTGGGAAGACAACTTCAATATCTCGACATAAATCATTATGGCACGGTTTCACCTTAATTTTAATGTTCTTCATGCATGTTACTCTTTGATCCCTTTGAGATTATTCACGAGAGTGACATCGTTTCGGAAGATGTTCTTTCAAGGAGTGATCTCAAAGAGACAAAGCGTGAAATGGTAAACAATGGCTCACATGTCAATGTGAATGCATGCTAATTTTCTCAAATAGCCTTTTGTCAAAGTAAAAAAAGTAGAGCTTGATATGAACCTTGTATATCATTGTGTTCATTTGTAGGCGAAACTACTTGTCCATATTCTATCAGTGGGAGTTTGAACCTGGATTAAGTCGGTTACAACTTGCATTTAGTTCAATCTATCTTACTTCAAGTCATTTAGTCCTTGTCGTGCATACAATAGTCAAATATACTATTATTAATTTTGTTGATTACTTTAAGGCTTTCAATGAATAATTTCATTTTATAAGGTTTTTTTATAACTTAAGCTTCTTGCAAGGCTACCGACAGTCTGAAGTGATAGCTCATGTGATGGGGACCTAGAAGTCTAGAGCTAATGCCCCACTACTCACTAGTATAGTGGTAGTGCAAGTTGCTATCAATCATCTTGCAATTCGCTCACATATCAAGAGTTCGCACACATATTAAGAGTTCTTTTTTGGCTGTATCTTAATTTTAAGGTGTGTTTGGTAGAAGGGAATTGAGGACAAGATTGGGATTAAAAATCCCCAAAATGTGAATATCCGATCTTTAGATAATGGGAATGGGATTATACATAAGCTTTGAAATGAGATTAAAATTTGGTCTTCTCCCATCAAATGATTATCAAGAGGGTTGGTATTAGATGGGTTGAAATTGGAGGAAAAATTGTCAAAGATATTTATACACTTACAAATGAGTAAATTCACAAACTAAACCATATATATTACCATTTTTAAATTATTTTTAGAAAGGTTGATTTGGTAAATTTTTATTTTATTGTCAATTCCATTTCAACCTACCAAATAAGAGATATTATAATTCTCAATTATTCCCATTAACATACCAAATAAGGAATTGTGTTATATTTTAATAATTTTCAACAATTAGTTATCAATTCCAATCCTAACTTTTTATCCTCAAATTTTCATTCTCACATACCAAACACCCTTTAGGTCTTTATTAAAAGCAGTCTCATAATTTTTTAGGCCTCAAATGCATTTAAAATATAAACTTTTTAATTACGAATGTGCATGTTTACTTTTTAAATGACAATAAATTAAGAATAAAAATATCAATGAAAAAGTAAAAAGAAAAAATCAAACGATACCCACTATTTAATAACTCAAAAGGCCAAAATCGATAATTAAAATACAATTATTTATTATTGAGGTAATGAATTGTCACTAATTACGAAAAAAAAAATTAACATAGATTAAAAAAAACTTACACTTGCTCTTTTAGGTAAAAATATATTTCTCAACTTTTAATTAAAAAATCAAATAGATTAAGTTGGTATCCATATATTGTATTTTGTAGTTTAAGACGCAACTTTGTTACCTAATAAGTGATAGCTTTCGAAATTTTTTTTTTATCATGTGAATTTTAAGGAAATAGCAATTTTAATTGAAACGGAATACTATAGATGTATCCTTTGAAATTACTTGGGAACCACTTTAAAACTAGTAGTATATTGCATTTAATGCATGATACTTACTTCACATACCAAGTATTCCTAGTTGCTATTATTAACTTTGTGCCTTCCTTAAATGAAGCTAAAGGATACCATTATTTGTTTTGAATGTTGCAAAAAATTATTTATAGTAGTCGAAATTTAAGACTTTGTCCATGAGAGCATTTATAAAACTTATTATTTGATAAATGACTTGTAAAAAAAAAATAATAATAAAAAGTTAGTTCTTAATTATTTAAAATGAAAAAATTGTTAAAGAGTAACTTTTTAAATTGGCTTATTTTATTAGCGTACTTTATTGACCAATACCTGAAGAGGGAAACTTGTACAAGAGTGTTGGGCCACCACATATGTGCAGGCTCCACCACATATTTTCTCATCAAACCTGCCCAGCCATATCCTAATACCTGCAGAAAAATGATTTCAATAACGAAACTCGTACATAATTATTTTGGAAAAGTTTAATTATTTTGGATCTCTAAATAAAGTGTTGAGCAAGGAAAAATTTAATATTTTATTGAGTTTTACATTATATTATAATATAATATATAAAAGATGACAAGGAACAAATTCAACCAAAAGCTTATATTATGTCAAGAAATTAACTCAACCAAATGCTTAACTGATGATAAAAACCTTAAAACATGTTATATACTCTAACAGAAAAAAAGCTATATTTTCTTGTCAATAAAAAATCTAATAAAATACTTAATAGTACATGGGTGTGAAGCGTGTTCTAGTATTAGTAGTAATACTAAAGGGACAAGGGAATAGGTCCGTAGGGCTCTAAAGGATCTGAATTTTAAAATTTATCTTTGAAATCGACATAGAATACTCTTATTGTACATGATACTCCATATAATCATCATAAAATTAAAAAAGTTCTATTTCCACTTCCCAACTTAGTTCTTAATTTTTTATTATTCAAAAAATCCTACTTTACTTTTTTATTAATCAAGACACGAAATTACGTTATACAAAATCATACTTTGTCCCTCTATTTTATATTAGACTAATTTTTAGACATATGTTAAATGAATTTTTTTGGATTACAAGATAGATTGAGTAAAAGAGAGAAGATAACGAAAATTGAATTTAAAAACTTTGTCTAAGAGAAATAATATATATTTCAATTGAAATAAAATTTAATTCTAATGTCACAAATTCTTGTATAAAACGGTATTATCGTGAGACAGTTTCATACAAGACGGGTTATTCTCATATGGAGTTATTTTTTCTATCATATACAAGCGCTCAGTTAATATTTTGGTTTTATTGTTGTAGCATCTTCTAAATGGCATCACGGCCCATGTCTTAACTTTGAGCTTTTTAGCTTTTTGTAATGACTCAAAGTGTCTAAAGATAGAGTCAGAAAATAAATAAACAATAAAATTATACCTTTTTGTGTAAAACATTTAAAAATTCCCTCTTGTATTTGTTTTCCTTTAGTCTAATATAATAATAAATTATAAGTAGGAATAAAAATTTGAAATACGGGAAAAAACTTTGTTAATCATTAAGTAAACTATTCAAATTAACAATAATTGAGGAAATAAAAATTATATGTGTTTATTATTTTATTTATTATTAACTACCTGTTAAATTTATATTTAATTATTTATTGATTATCAATTGTCATCTGGTACAAGTAAATTGACTAGTGAATAGATATAGTAAAGCTTCAACCCATGATGAAGAAAAGGTTAAAATTTAGGTGCTTTTTCCTATGTAGATATTTCTCTAACTTTTATCTATTTTTAGTCCTTTATATTGCCACACTTCTTCTATTCTTTTTTTTTTATACAGAAATATTCCAAATTCCAATTACTTTGTTAGTTATCAACATCACTCTGCACTTTTTTTTTACGTTTTTAATATTGTAGTTGGGAGATTAAGGAAAAAAAAATAGATAAAACAAATAAAAAGAATAAATTGTGCATAAGATTTAAAAAAACAAATAAGATATTCACCTAAAAAAATTGTGTAAAACGGGACATACTGAAATAATAATAGGGAAATTTGCAAAGAAACACCTTTTAAAACCCCTTTTTTGTAAAGAAACACCTTTTATAATTTTTTTTGTAAAAAAACACCTTTTAAGAGACTTTTTTTTAAAAAAAACACCTTAAATCAGTTTCCGGTGACTTTTGTCAACTTTCCGGCGTTGACTATGCCAGTCAACGCCGGAAAGTTGACAAAAGTCACCGGAAACTGATTTAAGGTGTTTTTTTTTAAAAAAAAGTCTCTTAAAAGGTGTTTTTTTACAAAAAAATTATAAAAGGTGTTTCTTTACAAAAAAAATGGGTTTTAAAAGGTATTTCTTTTAAATAATAAAAAAAAAATTTAAAAAAAATTATTATTTTTTTTATTTTTGTTATTATTATTATTATTATTATTATTATTATTATTATTATTATTATTAATTTTTTTTCAAAAAGTAATATTAATGATAAAAATAAAAATAAAAATAAAAACAAAAATTTTAAAAAAAGTTAAAAAAATTTTTAAAAAATTAATAATAATAAAAAAAATAAAATGTATAAAAAAATATAAAATAACAATAATAATAATTAAAAATAATAAAAATAATAATAAAATTAAAAATTAAAATAAAATTAAAATTTTTTTTTTAAAAAAAAAGAATTATAATAATAATAATAGTAATAATAATAATAATAATAATAATAATAAATATTATTATTCTTTTTTTTTTAAAAAAAATATTTTTAAAATTTTATATTTATTTTTAATTTTATTATCATTATTATTTTTTTTTTTTAATTATTATTATTGTTATTTTATATTTTTTTATACTTTTTATTTTTTTTATTATTATTAATTTTTTTTTAATTTTTTTTAACTATTTTTAAAATTTTTGTTTTTATTTTTATTTTTATTTTTATTTTTATTATTAATATTATTTTTTTTAAAAAATTTTATTTTTATTATTATATTAAAAAAAAAATTTTAAAAAAAAATTAACAATAATAATAATAATAATAATAATAATAATAATAATAATAACAAAATAAAAAAAATAATAATTTTTAAAAAATTTTTTTTTTGTAAAGAAACATCTTTTATAATTTTTTTTTGTAAAAAAACACCTTTTAAGAGACTTTTTTAAAAAAAAAAACACCTTAAATCAGATGCCGGTGACTTTTGTCAACTTTCCGGCGTTGACTGGCATAGTCAACGCCGGAAAGTTGACAAAAGTCACCGGAAACTGATTTAAGGTGTTTTTTTTTTTAAAAAAGTCTCTTAAAAGGTGTTTTTTTACAAAAAAAAATTATAAAAGGTGTTTCTTTACAAAAAAGGGGTTTTAAAAGGTGTTTCTTTGCAAATTTCCCATAATAATATTCCTAAATTTATAGGGACTGAAAGTAGTTTCTTTATTTGGAATAGTAGATTAGTCCGGTTCACTGACCTACCGGCTCTCTAAATAATTGTCTATACTGCTCGTGAACATAAAAGTATATGGTTGATTTCTTAACAAAAATCCATCATACATGGGCACTAATTTGAAATAACTTATTGCTTGTAACATGTAAATTAAGTAATGACCAATATATATACTCTATTTCGTGTATAAATATACAAATTACTCTCTTCTGTTCATTGATTTTGGAACATTTTACTTTTGCATCAAAAATTAAGAGTGGTGGAGAACACTTAAAAGTGGGTGGAAAACTCATTTTTTTCATAAAGAGCATTGATATTTACGTATTATTGTATTGTTGTATCAAGAGTAAAAAAGAATGATAAAGATAGAAATGGGAAGGAGTATATATATATATATATATATATATATATATATATATATATATATATATATATATATATAATCAAATAAGAAAGATTTTTATATAAGGGTTTGATTTTGTTTTGTTACTATATATAAAAAAAGAATGATATGTTATAAAGTAAGAACATTCTAAAAATTTATGTTATAATTAATTTTCTGTGTAACATAATTGCTTTTACAATTATGTGTTTTTGGCTTAATCGTGGCCATAGATTTTTTATTTTAGTGAGTCCTTTTTACCCTTCTCATTTTCAACACCCTTCTCATTGGATCTCTCTCATATATAATAATGTTATTATTTTTTTGTCAATTTTATTTTTTTGAAAATAACATCTTTTATGTAAAAAATATTTGTCCAATTTTATTTTTGTTGATTTTCTTTTTCCTAAAAGTAACAGTTTGATTAGAAGTTTCCATTTGTTAATTTTTGATAATCCATTTGTTTCTAACTCATTTTAAATCTTTCTATCTATATTACAAATTTTTGACAAAAATTAATTTTATTCATCTTCATTTTAATATTTTAATAATAATTCAGTCCCTATATATTTTCCACTAATTTCATTTTAATATTTTTATATTCCTTATGATTTCACGTTTTTCCAATTAATTTTATATAAAATATTTTTTATTAGTTGGTCCTTATATTTTTCTACCAACTTGCTTTTAATATTTTTTTAATATTTACAATTAATATTTTTTCTCTATCAAATTTATTATCTAATAAAATAATACATCTAACACTACCTATAAAATTTACATCTTGCAACATTTGACTTTTAATATCTCTTAATACACAACTTTAATTTTTTATAATTGATAATATCTCTAATTATGTTTATCAAAAAATTATGGAAATTACAAATTAATATATTTTAAATCAAGATAATTCAAACAAGATCTCATATGACTATGTTTTAATTTATAGATTTACGACAATACAATGGTCAAATTTTACTAATAAATAGTGCTTGATGGTCAAATAGAGCAAGATTTAAAGAACGGAACAAATATTTAAAAGATTCTATTTTTTATTCCCGTGAACATTTCTTTAAGAAAATTCATTAAGAAACTACTATTTCATGGATTCTCCAACCTAAACAATGTAAAAAATTGGAAATATTCATGTAATTAACGTACCTGAGTGGTAATAATGAGGATCCAAGCAGCAAAGAATGAGATGTTCCTTTTATAAAATGCCTTTATAATATTCACTATCCCAACTGCATAAGCTGCCCCATTTCCAAATGCACTTCCAGCATTCGCAAATATGGTGATTAAAACATGCTCCTTTACATTAAACGGGCCCGGATTCAGGGAGAATCTCTGGGACCCGAACCCGACGATCCGGAACTGGGTCCGAGGGAGGACATGGGCTAAGAAATGGCCGATGGGTAAGGTGGCAACTTGGACTGTGATTTGGGTTATAATAAGGGGTTCAGTTCTGTATGAGAAGAATTGGTTAAGAAATGAGAGCAAACAACAAGAAAGTAAGCCTAAAAACCACATCCGGAATGTCCATACGGGTAGGGTCGGGTCGTCGGTGTTGGTGACGGTTAAACGGACCTCTTCTATGGGTGAGATATCGTCGTCGTTGATGTCGGGTTTGGATTTTTCTGGGTCGGGCTGTTGGGTTTGGAGTACTTCTAAGGAACCCATTTGATGGAAGAAAGTTTAACTGAGAAGGAAGGCGGAGTTCGGTGATTTTTGGTGGAGTATGTAGGAGTGTGTTTTTATAAGGTGAATGGTTGGATTTATCTACAACCATTGGACATTGACAGCTAATAAATTGATTTTTTTTCTACTGGTAAAGATCGTCTCATATATATAATTAATTAATTTTTTATTTATTAATTTATAATTATAAATGATTACAAAAAATTTGGGTGAGACCGTCTTACTTATGAGACACGTTTTATTGGACCGGCCTAATTGTATATATTTTTTTTTACCAATTTCACAAATTAAAATGTTAATTTTAAGAATTTAAAGACCAATTTAAAGATTTAAATGACCAATTTCAAGTATTTTAAAATTGACATTTTAAGTCATGAAATTTGACATTTTTAAGACTTAAAAGGTCAATTTTAATACTTACAAAATCAAATTTAAAATTTAAAAGACTAATTGTAGGATATTAGATTCTCATTTCAACTTAAAAATAGGATGACTCAAACATTAAAGTTAATACTCCCTCCTATTCAGCTGAACTGTCCCATTTGACTTTTCACACTTGTCGAGGCAACATTTTAACTCTTAATATCTCAAATTATGCTTAATTAAAAATTATAAAAAGTTGATATTAATAATCCTTGTATTGAGACAAATCAAACAAGATCCCATATGACTATGTTTTAACTTATAGATTAAGAGTAAAATACAAATTAAGAGTGATAAGTGAATAGTGCCAAAAAAAAAATGGGACAATTCAGCTGAATAGGAGGTAGTATTAAAAAGTTTGAAATTAAGCTTTTAAGTCTTGAACTTGTATTTTTTTTTTAAAGTCTTGAAATTTCTTTTTAAGTCTTATAAATAGTATGTCAAAATATTTTTTTAAAAAAATTGGGTCTAGGCCAATTACACGGCGAACGTCGTCTCACAGGGGAGTAATTGTTACTTTAACACACTAAATGTACATGATTCAGCCCAATATAAATGATATTACCGTAAGATCGTCTCATTTTAGAATTTATTTATTTTTTCATTGGCTCATTTTCTGAAAAAACAACTAACAATCAACACTTTCAACAAATATAACCGATTTATACATCTAGTTTAAATTCCAACAAGTCAACGCTATCAAACAAGCTAAATAGCTAATAATCAACAATAGACAATTGCCAAACATCATCTTTATTGATTGATGACTTTTTTATTAGTTTTTTTGTTGGCTTTTAATTTTTGACTTTCTAATTTGTTCGATGATTAAAAAAGTGTTTGATGACTATTCAAGCAAAAAGGGGGTTTTGTCATAGATATATAAAATTTGGCATATAAGTTAAAAGTAAATTTTTTTCTTAATAAACAACCAACAATTTCAACTAATTTTTAGTTGGATATTTGAGTTGAACAATTAGATTAATAGTTGGCTCACTAGTCAAAAACTTAAGCCAAGTGCTCTAGCTTCTAAGTAACAATTATTTGTCAAAAAGACACTATTAAAATGGATACCTGAATTTTTAGACCACATCAGAAGTCATTTTGTCCCGTAAAATTTGCAGTATTTTTCCTTTTAATCAGTTTTAATTTGCGGCTCTATTTTTTACTCTAACTCACTGTCTTTATTTAATTTATCTTTTTATCACATTTACATATTATTTTGTCGCTTTTTAATAAATTATACTCCCTCCGAATCAATTTAGTTGTCCAATTTACTTATTTGGCAAAGTCTTTTTAGTTATCTCATTTCTATATTTGTCAATCTTTTTTTACTTAAATATCCTTAGTTCACACAAGTAATTACGAATATACCCCTATATACCTTACTTACCCAACTATTCTTCACTACTTACCCTTCACAACTTACCCTTTTTAATGGACCCCACACCATCCTTAATAACCGTGCTCAAGCAAATGGGACATATAAATTGATTCGGAGGGAGTATTTTTTAGTCGGTCAATGAACATATCTCGTTTTCAAGGAGTATTTTTGGTTTCATATATTCCAATTAATTTTTTGTTAAATGGGTTCGATTTCTTGCCTCGAGATAATGTAGATATACTTTATTTTATTAATGCACCTATTTTAAGTTTCCATTAAGAGGGATTTGATCATAATTGTCAATGAACATTGCTCATTTTCTAGGAGTATTAAAAAATAATAATGAATATGGAAGAAAATAATATGCTAATACTAAGAAACCTAATTGATTGTCTTATCTTCATCTTTCCTCTTATCTACTCCTTGATTTGCCACATTACAAAAATCAAAATAAGAATTTTTTTTTTTTTTTTTTATGTTATACCAGAATTAAAAGATCAACACCAATAATAAATTAGAAAAATATGAGCGAGATAAAAAAAGGGGTTATTATGTTCTGTTATTCATGAATGAGTGTGTAAGAAAAACATGAATGCATTTATTTGTATAGAAAAAGTGCACATTTTAGAGGCTTAAATTAAATTAGAGACCGTCCTTAGGATTTGGGTTTCATTTCACACTACAACTTGCATACAAGTTGCAAATTTTTGGCTTTCTTATGTAAGGAATTCCGATTTTGATTGGTTTTTGATTTTTGGTTTTTGGTTTTAATTGTATAATAAAGAAAAAAAATAATAAATGATTTTTAGTCAATTAAGAAGCTAAATTTAAGTTAAAATAAAAAGAGTAATTTGGTTGGCTGTTTTCATTGCCTTTTGACTTGTTGGCTCACTTTTATTAATAAACAATCAAAAATCAATACATGATTTTATCAAATATCTCCTTATACAGGCATTTATCTAAGTAGATTAAAACTTAACAAAAATTCAGCACTTTCAGTTGGTCAAACTAATTAAAAAAAACAATAAACATTAGTGAATAATCATTTGTCAAACATTCCTTTTCTCAAATTCAAAATATTCCATAGCTACTTCATTTGAAAATATTACTTAATATAAAAGTAATTTTGTTAATATATAATCGAAAGGCACGTCAACTAAATAGTTGATAATGTAAAATAAATAAGTTATAACGATGAATCCATGATACTAATAATTTGAGGATCAATTCTCTCAATATCCTACTACCAACTTTGTTTTGAGTAGTGAATAGTATGTAATTTCTTTGGATTTTAATAGTTGTTACAATTTTTGTAATAATTATTGTTTATTAATTGATCTTATTTAGTATTTTTTTTTTCCATGTAAAATGTAAGATATAATCAAGTAAGATTTTATTTGATTCGTCTTAATGCATATTTTCATAATATTAACTTTTTAGAATTTTTAATCATATGAAATTAAAAATATTAAAGATTAAAAATTTAAAAAAATATATTGTTAATGCAAGTCATTTTATTTAATTTTCTTTATTTTTTTTTTGAAAAATAAAAATAATTTTATCATTCTCAAGGTCATCTACAAAACTTTACCTCTGTTTCAATACTACATACACTATTCAATCTCTCTTGTATTAATGTCATATCCCTCAATTCCATTAAAAAAAATATCATTAGCACATTGTGATAAATTCCTCCTCCTCTTTTTATTTATTCTTCAATTCACTTTTTTACAAATTCAATATAAACATAACAGTCAAATAATTTTAATTATAAGTCTTTAAAAATTGTAAAAAGTTAATATTTAGAAAATATATATATATATATATATATATATATATATATATATATATATATATATATATATATATATATATTGAAAAGAATTTATTAAAATCCACATTAATATGTTTTTTTATAAAGATTAATGAGAAATTATAGTAAAAAATAACATGAAAATTTATAATATTTAAGAAGAATATATAAAAACATAAAATTACTATATTAGGTGGTTTCAAGATTTGTCAAACATGCCGACAAATTTTAATTATCAAATTTGTTCACTAATTGGATGATGATGTCTACAAATATTTCGTATCATAGGCTCATAGCCGGTTAGCCATCAGTCGTGGAGTCCAAAATAAATAATAGAAAATTTAAATTAATTACAATTATTTATAAATTATTATAAAAAGACTAAAGAAAAATTAATAAAATAATCAAAATAAAAAAAAATAAAATCATTAAAGTCTAATAAAAACTTGCCCTATACGATTGATTTGCCAAATTGGTAAATCACTGTTATATACCTAGCAAACTTCAATAAATAACATTGTTTATACTGCCGCCTATTAATTATTATTGTCTCATTTGATTTTAACACGCTTCCTAATTTATATATTGAATTATAAATATCTCAAATTACATTTTTATTAAAATTTATAAAAAATTTATGTCGAGACGAATCAAATAAGATACCACTTAACTATGTTTTAATTTATTATAAATTAAAAATGAAATACAAATTAAAAGTGATCGATTAATAGTATCAAAAAACTAAATGGCAAAATAACAGTGAATAGAAAGGAGTAATATATTAATGTGTTCCTTTCAGTAATAAATTTAGTTAACGAGACAAAAAGAGTAATAGTCTTTCTTATATTTAAAGTCTAATCTATGGTCAAACAATATCATGTATAGTTGTATACTATATTCAAAAATAAATAAAATAAATATCATGTATACTATCACATTATATCATTAGAAGTTAGAACCTACTTAAGTATCAAATACTATTATATATTCCTGTACAATACATAAATGTTTTAATTTGTTAATTTGCATGATAGATTAACTTTTTATTGAATATAATTGTTTTATTTTTCTAAACTAACCATTTTAATTGATTATAGCTAAAATTTACTAACTAAAATGATTATTAGTAAACTGAGTCTAGTTTTATTGATTAGAACTAATTTTATTGATGAGAAATAATTTTTACTATAGAAAATTTTTCTTAGAGTAAACATTAATTTAAGGTGAAAGAGGCTAATTAGAGTTAAAACAATATAAGTTAAAACGATATATCAAACTTTCTTCTATGAAATAAATATACGATATATTTATATACAGACACTTTATTGATGACATGCTTCAAATACAATTTTTTTTTTCATAATATCATTGTAAAAATATTCTAGATAAGATTTTGTATTTTGTAAATATTGAATTTAGCAAAGCAATTAAGTTGACGAATTATTTGACGTTATTTTTAGATATTAATATATTATTTAATAGTTTTTAATTATAAGGTTATTTTTAGTTAACGACCATTTTTAATTCCAATTGTTTCTTGTATTGTAAATAAGGTATAATTAATAGTTTTTAATCATTTAAATTTACCATAATCAAAATTACTAAAACTAACTTTTTTTCTTTGAAAAAATGTAGTTGAAAAATCAAAATTTCTAGAATCAACTTTTATATTACTATTACTATGTCATAATATTCAAGAAATAAAGTTTAACTAAAAGGTCAAATATTCCATATTCAATTACTAAAAAATTTAGGTGGAAATATCATATATAAAAATAACACATGACATATCCTTTTACTATTTTGGTAGGATGATAAGATCATTTCTAATGGTGGGGATTGAAAAAATACTCTACATGATGTGAAGTGCTTTTGCTCATGTTTCTTTTACACTCATATGGTTGAAATATTGAAGCACGCAACTTTCTTTATTTTTTAAATAGGCTTTTTTATTTATCATATTATGATTTTGTCTTTTTTTTTAACTGTTAATACAACAGCGAACAAATAGTTGTATTTTTTTTTACTTTTAATATGTTCTTTTATAGTTCGCTGTTAGTAAGAACGAATAAGTCCTCACCTTAACTTAGACTCGAACACAAAGACATTTAATTTGAGAATTATTTTGGAAACAAACTTATTTTTTAATTATTTTTATTAAAAAGCCTATTTATTTCAAATATTCCTGTTATAAAGTATTATAGCTAGTTAGCCACCAATCATAAAGTCTGAAAGCATTAATTGTTAATAATATATGAGTATTAATTTATCTCTTTAATTTAATTTTTTTTTGAACTATTTTATTTTCAGTAGTAAATTTACTGAGACATAGAAAAGTAATCTTTCTTATATTTAAAGCCTATGATCAAACATAATAGGCTCGCTTAAGTTAAGTTTACATCTAAAATATTTTGTTGAATACAATTCCATTTACTTATAAAAACATACTTTTAAGTTAAATACTTGGAGCTTGTTTTGTAGGATTTATAATATTCACTTTGAACTTAATTCCATTAAGCTTTATCTGGTCCACTTAAATATATCATCTTTACTCGTAAATTCAATATATTTTCAGTCTATTTTCACTCAATTCAATTCAAATTTTTTTTCGAGCTTTTTTAGATACAAAAATTACAAATTAATGAGCTTAAAATTAAAATTTTCATAATGTCATGCACCCTTTAGTTGGTACTTGGTAGTAATATACCATGTTGGCATGTTGTTACTTGTACTAGTTGGTTGACTTTGGAGAAAACCAGCTATATTTCTTTACTTATCTACGCAAGCATGCAATATTTACCCATAATTGCTACTTACATCATTTGAACATCATTTGCTACTCAGTTAATCTTGCTATTTACATGATTTTTCACATAAATTCGCTATTTATTTAATCAATTGAGACTTTTTTTCACTTTTTTAATAACAATCTAATTCTCATCATATACAAAAAAAATTAAAAATTACTCCTAATTTTTCTTGTCTATAATAATTTTCTAACCTATTTGAAATAAAAAAAATAATTTCAAAATCATAGGATAGTCCGCAAACTAGGACTTGGAATATGTAGGTCAGCTGTGCATAGCTAAGTAGCCAAGTCAATTATATATTTGTGGACATATCGTGTTTGATGGCGACGGATATGGATTTAAACATTCACTAATCACAAGTGGGATGGCCAATTCTAGCTCCATAATTCATAAACAATATATATATATATATATATATATATATATATATATATATATATATATATATATATATATATATATATATATATATATATATATATATATATAAATAAAAAATTGGGAAATTAGATATCGGGATATCTGGATGTCCTCTTAGTCTACCTTTTAGTGTCTTTAACCTCTTGCTTTTATCGTTTCCTTTTTATTAGTTCTTTGTTTTCTTTTGTAGTGGTTCTACTTTTATAGGTCTTTAAGTTATCTTGCACGTGTAATCACGTTTCTTATCTTCCTCGAGCCGGGGGACTGCTTTTGGCTGCGCTTTTCATTATGAATATGAGTTGCCGTCGTCTTTCTCTCCCCAGACCCTGGTCTTAATTTTTCAATGAGTGGAATATACCGGATAGGATGATAATGATATCCATTTTTGCAAATATTCCGATCTCAATTTAGATCCAATATTCGATTTAAAAACCACCTATCAATCTGACTCTTTATCATTTTTCGAAAATCGGTTACGTTATTCTTGTTTTGAAATTTGATAATATTCAAATGGGATAACTTATCCACCTTACATTATGTACAATCTTTGAATAATGGATGATAAACCATGGATTCAGATTAGACCATCCACTTACCTACTAGGTAGGGTTTAGTACACTAAGAGCATCCACAATGACACTTTTTTTTAGTTTCTAATTATTAATAGGAATTAAGTTTACTTTCTAATGCAATGTCATCTTTTTCATGTAAATATTAAACTCCACCTGCAAAAGCAAAACAAATTTTACTCCTTCCTATAATATTGCGCCACTTGGTAACATCTTGTATGACTTTAATTTTTCAAATTTTTAAACGCTATAAATGAGTTTTTTGCTTTTTTTAAAAAAAATTCAAATCAAAAAAATAAATCAATTATACCAATGGTCATAATTTTTTTTATCTATAAATTGATACCAATTTTGCAATATTTTCAACACTTTCAAAAATCTCTACTTTTCTTATTTCTCTCTAAGTATCATAATTCTCTTTATAATTCTCTATTTTTTGCTTTATTTTTTACAAATAAATTTTTACTCTAATTTTTTATAATAATTATGGATAATAATCATCCTTATTACGGAAATAACCCAAAAAATCCAAACAACTCTCAAAATTCATATTTTCGTCCGTATCAAAATATCTCACAAAATACAAACAACCCACAAAATCCAAACATTATTCAAAATTCCAACTCTAATCCTCAATTTGATCCAAATTTTATAAATACTCTTAAATTTCAAATCATGATGAGGCAATATATAGCACAAAATCAAATAACATTCAAAGTTCCAACTTTATTCATCATCAA
This sequence comes from Amaranthus tricolor, assembly GCF_026212465.1. NCBI lineage: Eukaryota > Viridiplantae > Streptophyta > Magnoliopsida > Caryophyllales > Amaranthaceae > Amaranthus > Amaranthus tricolor. The sequence goes on along the minus strand of NC_080047.1, from coordinate 791,454 downwards.
ATCACTTCAAATTTGAGAAATAATCAACCAATACTTTTCCAATCACAAAATCAAGACCAATCTCCTTCTACCCCAGGAGCACATGGGAGTAGCAACAGATCAAGGTTTGATGAAATGTTTCCTACTCAACAGCTAGCTGACAATGAGGTTGAGAATGAAGTAAAAGAAAATGAAGAGGAAAAGGAAAAGGTGACAGAGATAGATGGTCTTGTAAAGAAGATTTGTGTGTTGTTTTCGCTGTACTTAATTGCGGAGGTGATATAGTAGTTGGAACTGATATAACGAAAGCAACATTATGGAAGAAGATAATACAATTTTACAATGATGAGGTAAGAAAAAGGTCAATTATAATCCAAAAAAGAACTGAAAAATCTATAAGAGGTCGATGGGGTCTAATTAATGGTGATGTTGTAAAGTAGATATCCCAATTGGGAGAGGCGGAAAGAATGCGAGCTAGTGGTACGAATGTTGACGACGTGGAACAGAAAACATTATTGAAACAGTCGTATTATTAGGAGATTTCATTAGTCGTTTTTAGCGCCTAATTTTCTTTATATATTTGTTCGTTACTAATTATAATTTAATTATTGATGGTAGTAATTTGAAAAATCTCTACAATGATTAGAAACTTGTTAATTCGTAACGTGATTATGAATCGTAACAAGTAACGACTAACGTAAACTTTGGAGATAAAACTTAAAGTTGAGCAATTACATAACAGTTCAAGAAAATTTTAATTATTACCCAAGCATATTATGTAACCATGATGTGAGTAAATTAAATATTTCACACATATACAAGTGATTTTTAAACATGAAGTATAAGTTACATAACTTGTTACATATACAACAATTTTTACCCAAACCTTAAACTATATTAGATAAACCTTTCCTACACTATAATAGATCAAATGATGGACAAAAATCACCAAAAAACAACCCCAACCAGCCATGCTAAAGCTGTCCTACTCCCCCTTATAGCCCTTTGTATACTTACATACACAAGCTAAAAACTCTAACCAAGAACCCCTTTTGTTCTACCCAAAGCTTGTGCATCATTACAAGCATGCAAGAGGCAAATATTTGAAGCAAAAACACTCTATTTTCTAAATAATTATTTATCCATAAACCCCAACACATTGCTCCCAAGTTTATCCATGAACAAACACTAGAATCCTTCAAAATTTCAATAACTAAAACACTTTCTTTTCTCATCAAATCTTCTTCAAAAATCCATCTAAAACTTTTGAAAATTTATGTTTATAAACTCAAATCTCCCTTAAAAATAATCTTCATCTTAAGAACAAGTTGAGAAAGTTTGTGTATAAACTTGTTTTTTTTTAAAATAAATAAATAAATAAATAAAATTCCCAAAGAGAAGTTCTTAAATCTTGAAAAATGATGTCAAAATGATAAATTTGAGTATGGAATAATTTATTACATGTATTATTATTGTGGGCATCATGCATGTTGATTTTATAAATTATTGTATGTTTAAAGGCATGCTTAACACTACTTTGTGAAAGTTATTGTGATGGAAATGATTATATGAATTTGAAAATATTTGAAATTCATTTTAAAAGAAATTTCCAGTAGCTATATGTTAAGAAAATTTCTTGGATACTTTTTGTTGAGATTATTCGTTAAATTGATATTTTAATGGATTTTAAGGTGTTAAATACTCTTATTATAAAACATGGTATTAGATGAACTCTTCATCATCAAAAATAATTAATAAAAACATATTATAATGTCTTCAACAAGATTTGGCCAGAATATATTTAGTTTGGAATTTTTTTTTATGATTTTTGAATAATCGTTAAATTGTTTAACGGTAAATTATAAAATGGTAAAATATAAAATAATTACCAAACAAAGACATATGGACTCGAAATTTTTATCACATACTCATATTGATAGTAGGTAAAATTGGTAAAAGTTTGGGAAGGTTTCGTTGACATTTAAGGACCTTAATAATTTTTACTTATTAATTAAAATTAATTAATCATAAATTATTTAATTTTAATTACGTGTAATTAATCATTAATTAAAATATTTTAAGTTCATCTTTAAATAAAAAATAAATAATGATATATGAGTAGGAGTGAGAAAGTAAAAGTGGGCCATGTGAAATAGTATTTGGGAAAATAAATAAGAAATTGACCATTGCAAAAAAGTTATTAATATTTATGGAGGTAGATTAGAAAAGTTTGTAGAAGATAATGTGGCAAAATATGAAAAGAAGAGGGATTTTATGAAGGTATATGGGGAGCCCTCCCATTGGTGATGCTCTGAACATCGCACATTTTTTCAAAACTTGTGTTGCGTGAAAAGGATGTGTACTATTGATCATCTTTAAATTTAATTTTAGGAGTAAATTTAGAAAAATAAAATTGTAGTAGTAATATAAATGTGTATTTGGTCATTGTTTTATTCATTGATGAGTCATATTTAAGTCAAATCTAATATATGAGAGATTTAAGTTCATATAGTAGTTCCTCTCTTTTAAATCTTTCTATTTACTTTTTTACACAGTTTTCAATGCAAATTTTAAACTTTAATATCTCTAAATACATATAATAAAAAATTAAAAAACAGACATAATAAAAAAATATACATTAAGACGAATCTAATGAGATCTTACATAAATATATTTTATTTTCTAAATATCTTTAAAAAACATTAATCAAATTTCTCTCCCCTTGTAGTAGAATATTCCAAATGAGAAAAACATTAAAGAACGGATGGAGTATTAATTAATGAGGAGTACATATGAACATCATTGTTGCTAGTCTCTTTAATTCAGAGACTAATTCAATTAATAAAATTTATCAATTTTTTTTTTCAAAAAAAAAATGTGAACATCATTTATTAGAGTTGGAATGAAATTTACATATGAATGGCTTTTGTTAAGTTTGTCAAATGCAGAAGCCTTGTTTAGGATAATGTTAATAGTAATGCATTTAAAGTCCCCAAATTATTGTTTCAAGCTTTACTAAGCTACTTCTACTATTTTTGGCTGACAATTATTTTGAGAAAATCAGGTTGTAGGCTCCATTAGTGCTACGACCGAGTTAAATTATTTGATGATTCGATTCGATTTTCAACACGAAACTTAAGATATTCGATTTGAAGTTATAATTTAGATCGAATATTATCCAATTAGAAAATTTGGATATTTGATACGTATTTAAATATCCGATATTCATAAGAATTAAATTTTATACATTTTAAAATTATTTTTAAAAATTCATATGTCGGATATCGGATATTTGGAATATCTGGTTGAAATTTTACAACTTATCCACATTGACATTAGATATCACATATTTAAGTTGTATCGAAAAGGATATTAAATATGTCGGTTTTAGGATATTAAATATTCAGTCCAACTGCATATTTCGGATCGAATATCCGAGTCGCCAGTTATTAGTGCACTTGAAAATGGTGGAAAGTTATTTTATCATGCCGTCTAATAACTAAGGGCGTTCAAAAATATCTAATTTGAATTATTCGATCTGAAATATTTGATATATTGGGTATTCGATTATTAAATTGAATACCGAATCCAGATTGAAAGATTGGCAAAATTGGATATCTGATTTTCTAATTTTTATTATTTTTATTTTTATTTTTTAAATATATAAATATTTTTTGATAAAATTATTTGTTTAGGTTGTTAAATTAAATAATATGTATACTATTCTCAATTATAACTAAGTTGTGTAGCTAATTTATTGTTAATTAATTTTAACTTTTGAAAATCCAACCATATTTCCAAAACGATTTGTATTTAAGTTTTAAAAAAAACCTTGATTAAAGAAGAAAGCAAAGTGAGCTTAAATATTTATGTGGAAAAAAACGTAAATTGTTTAAAAAAGAAAAAGAATGTGTAAATTGGATATTCGATATCCGATCAGGATTAAACCGGATTTCCAATTTGTTATGAGTCCATAGTTTTTCTATGAGCGGGATACATTGGGTAGGATGATGATGATGATCCAATTAATTATGACCGGAAACGGAGGGTGATTTTCACTATCCAAAAATCGGGTTTCTAGATCCGGACCAATTCGACATTCGATTTTGAACACTCCTACTAATAACTGTACTGGTATCACCAATGAAAAACGCATAATTAAGAATTGGTCCCAGAATAATGAATCGAAAAATATTCCCTCTTATTTGTCCTATTTGTTTTTTTAACATTATTTATCAATCACTCTTAATTTGAGTTTTGTTTCTAATTTATAAGTTAAAATATAATCAAGTGAGATCTTATTAATTTGTTTTAATGAATAATTTATTATTATCAACTTATTATACTTTCAAACAGTAATTTATACCCAAGCACAATTAGAGATACTATTTAGTAAAATAGTGCAGTGACAAACGTGTCAAAATCATCATCTTCATCCTACTCAGTGTATTCCGCTTATAGAAAAACTATGGACAAAGTTTGGGGAGGGAAGGACGGCGGCAACTCATACCCATAATGGAGAGCGCGACCAAAGGAGTCCCCCGACTAAAGAAAGATAAAGAGATGTAACCACATGGGAAACATAAACGTGTCAAAATCAAATGGACAATAATAGTGAATAAGAGGAGTATGTCAATATCATTCTTAAAAAATTCAGAACCGTCTAAAACAAACAAGAAAAATAAATATTTAAGCAAAGTTTTAGTCCGATGTTGGAGTTGAGTTGAGTCCGATTGTTAGATTTATTATGAGAATTAACTTCGACTATATAATTAGATTCAGAGTCATACCTTTTCCTTATTCGAAATCGAATTACTTTTCTCAAATCGCACCTCATTAAAATCGAATTCTAACCGATTTGTCATCCAATCAAACTTTTACATTTTTTCGGATAGTGAAAATTATGATCCGGTTTCGATCCAAAAAACCATATATTCGAAATTCGAAAATCCAATTTTTAAATTCTTATAATTTTTGGACATTTTTTTTAAAGATTACATTTATTTAAAAAATACATTTTTTTACACATAAATATTTAAGTTTATTTCACTTTCTTTCTTTAATCAAGCTTATTTTGTTAATTTTGAAAACAAATTATTTTGGTAATATGTTTGGATTTTCAAAACTGCTATGAGCAGGATATATTGGGTATAAGTTCTAACGTTGATGATGATGATGATAGTTAAATTTTCAAAAGTTTAAATTAATTAGCAATAAATTAGTTATGTAGTTTAGTTATAGTTGAGAATTGTACATATGATTAAGTTCAACAACCTAAACTAAAAAATTTTAATAAAAAATATAGATATTTTTTTTAAAAAAAAATAGAAATTGGATACTCGGATATTTGATTTTGTCAATATCTCGATCCAAATCCGAAACCCTACTGTAACACCCCGAGATTTTAATGAAGTAATTATTTAATATTTTAATAGAGATTTTAATGAAGTAATTATTTAATATTTTAATAGTTTTTAAAGACTTTACAATTATTTATGAAATTATTTTAATAAATTTCTTTCGTATACGAATTTAAATGTTAACTTATATATATATATATTAAAAATATAATTACGATTCAAAAATAAAGAGGTTCGAATTAAAATGATTATTTTATTAAAACGTCTAAGCCCCCGAAGGTGAGTCTCTTAGTTAGGCCTCGCAAGAAAAAAATGAATCTAAATAAATAAATAAATAAACATGATAATAATAATAACAAGGATAAAAGGCATGAAACCCTTTTTTTTTTCTTGCTTGAGCCGTCACTCCTCCCTCCCCTCCTTCTCTTCTCCCTTCCCTCTCTCAATTCCCTCTCCCTCACGGCCCACAGCAGCTGCCGGCACACCAGACCACCAGCAGACCACCGTGAGCAGCCCGCAGCAGCACAGCCGCGTTTTCCCTCCCCCACGCACTACAAGCAGCAGCCTCACCACGAACGACCACAGCAGCGGCTGTTTCGTGAGCCACCAGCAGGTACAGCAGCCGTAGGAGGTGGTTCCTCCACCATTTTCGTGCTCCACACCACTACAAAAACCACTTATACCCTCACCCATTTCTAGTTCCCCTTGTGAGCAATCTCTTACCCAAATTAAGTTTGTATGTGTTGATATTTGATTTCTTATTATTTAGAGTTCATATTTGTTAAATTGGAGTATGAATATCTTGATTTTGTTATGGGTTTGATTATTATGGTGATCTGAAATTAGATAAGTTAGGGTTTATATTATGATGAATTTAAAGGTAGTAATTTGGGTAAATTCATGAATCTTAGCTTGGATTAAGTTATATCTTAATAGGATTTAAAGTGGGTAAGCATTTGAAAGTGTGAATTGAACTTGAATAAGTTAGGGGTGGATGAATTAAAAGTAGTATATACTATTTTTGTGGCTTGGATGATGTTTTGTATTGGAAATCTTGTATAAGCTTGTGTATGTGACACTTTGGATGAATGGTGACTAGTATTGTTAATATCCATTGTTGTAGAGTAAACGATAATAATAATTACTGAGACGGATTAAGGTAGCGATTGTCATTAATGAAAGTATTATCGTGGTTATAGTCGTTGATGAGGTGGTTAGTTTTGAGCTCGGTTGCTATACTGATATGTTCAATTGTGTCGCTAAGTTGGGTGACTTTGACCCAAATTATACGAATCGTTATTGATTCGCCAAGCTACAAATCTAATTTATTCTTAATCGTTTCACTCTAAAAACCTTGGAAAAATAATAAACCACTACTATCATAGGTGATATGATTGTTATTAAGTGTAACGTCATGTATTACGTGTTCTTGAACATATCTTGATATAAACCTGACTAGAATCTAATGTTATGGTTTGATTGGAATTGATGGCGTAGTTCATGTATGAACATGGGTTGAATTTATTGCATGAGCATGCGTAGAATGCGTATTAGCTTGAATCGAAACTTAATTGGCTAATAGCGTAGCTTGTATGGAGTCGGTGCTTCGTAAATGATGTGAAGTAGGCTTATTAGTCTTACTTTAAACGTGTATAGGTGCCCGGTTCATAAGAGGGGCGTAAGAACCCCTTCGAAGCGATTTTTGTGGCTTGTCATCTTGCAGTGCAGGTAAGTACACGCAGTAACTGATTCTTGCATGCATCTTCAATATATTTTCCTTGCGTGATAATATTATACGAGCTAGGTTGAATATGATTTGCTATTTAAATACTGTTAAGTTTGTGTTACAAGTGAAAATCGGTTGTCAAGATGGTAGAGATTGAGTTCTGATATCGCGAGAGTAGAATGTTGGATTATATGAGATGGAATGGGAATGAGTCCCTTATTGATGAGATATTAAGTTGGATGTTACTGTGACTCCACTGGATTGGTACCCCAGTTGGTTTAGTTCCCGGAGGCATGGATCATCTATATATGGTCGCTGTACGGGGGTATGATCATACTTTGCCATTGGGCGCCGGCATGGCCGTCACCGCCCTTGGCTGAGGTGTTGCCATGTGGGTCTTGCAAACCCCAATATGGTGGCCTCTAGTCACAAAAGATGATACGTGGAATTAAGGAAGAAATAGAAAATGGTGAAGGCATTGAGAAGTGCACAGAAGTGAGGAATGGTTGGAGTAGGTTTTTATACATTGGAGTGTCTTTCTTCCCTCGTTTTGTTGAATTGATTGTTGGTTGCATGTATAACTTGTTGCTAGATACTGACGTGTACTGCTTGTTTCCTTGTTGACGGCTTGTCTCTGATGGCCTTGCTATGACACGTTTGGTCTATGACTTTACGTTGAGCAGCAGGGGCGTCGTAGATAGGTCTTGCAGGTTTTGGAGTTTCCTTGCATTGCATATGGGGGGGGATCGAGTGAGAACCTTGACGCGTGCCCTGTTCGAACCATTTTTGACGCTACATGTGATTTCGAATTGAAAGTGTGTATGTTTTGGTTGAGGCATGAGTCCTCCTTTTGATGTAATTCGTTCCGCTGCAAAGATTTATATCGTTTTATATTTTGTTATAGTATCTTGAATGGCTTGTACAGTGGATTATCTTTTTGCTTGGAAAACCCAAGTGTTTACATGGGAACCACGATCCATGCTTAGCATGTCGACAGAGGTTTTGGCGATGACCTTTCCGCCGTGATTCTGTTACGAGGCCATTGATGCCTCTTCATTATGATGATTTATCGTTTGTCTAAATCTTCGGCGCGTCAAATTTCAAGGCAGATGCTGCCGAAATTTCCGTAGGATTTTGTTTGGAAGTTTTCAAACGTCATCTCTTTCTTTTTCCTATTTAAATAATTATTTATTTCTACAAGTGACACCCTTGAAGGGTCTGAAATTCAGGGGTGTTACAGGTGGTATCAGAGCCAGTGGTTCCTATCTTTCCCAAACGCTTCGTGTTTTCTCTAGTACTTATTCCTGTTTTGTTTTCGAAGTTAAACTGCTTTGAGAGTATGGGTAGACATGGGTTAGGCGCATTTATATATGCCTGCATTTTGAGTATTATTGCACATGAATTTGTACGCTTAGGCTTACGATCCTTGCAATGATTGGAATGAATCTTTGTAATGAATTTGTGGTGACTTAACAGATGACGTTTTATTAATTGAAATTTTAAGCATGAATTATGTTTGTAGGAGCAAATGTTGCAAGTTATGGGTTGCGTAAGAGGCTACATTTTTTTTTATGTGCCTGTCCTAGTTAAGCTACGAGTTGCCGTACTTACCTTCAACCTTATATTAGTTGATTATGTGTTTATGTTTCATTGGTTAGTAGTTTATGTCAAAATTATTTAGATAAGCTTACTAGTTCATTTTCTTTAGTGAAGTTGATATATTTCAAAATAAGGATGAATTCCACGCAAAACAAGAATGTATGCCTGGCTGTAATTTGCATACAAAATGTGTTTTTGGCGATGAAGCATGTTATCTTAACGAATGTTGAACATCTCTCGTTTGTGAAACTCTTGTTTGCAGGGAAATGCCTTCGTTGTCTAGTCAACGTTTGAAGAGACGCTCGAACAAGGCCTTACGAGAACTGGTCATGGAGCTAGCCGAGGAAAGGAGATCTAGGTCTGCGCCCGAAGTTGAGACGGCAGCCTCCATGAGCAAGAGCATCTCACAGAACAAACCCCCTGTGTTTACAGGAACTGGAGAACCCGCAATCTTAGAGAATTGGTTACGGGAATTTGACAAGATTTTCAACGTGGTGCAATGCCCTGAGCACCTGAGAGTGGACCAAGCCGCTTTCTACCTACAAGAAGAAGCTGATTACTGGTGGTCCAATGCTAGAGACAACTTGATGAGTGATCCTCAGGAGCCGTTGCAATGGAAAGAGTTCAAAAGGGTGATTCGGGAAAAATACTACCCACCTCATATCAGGAAGCAAAAGTCCAATGAATTTTCGAAGCTCGAGATGGGGGATTTAACGGTTGACGAATACTATAAGAAGTTCATGGAGTATGTGAAATATTGCCCTGATGACGTCCCTACCGAGGAGCAGAAGATGCAGCGTTTTGAATTGGGGCTGAGCAATGAAATTCAAGTGCATGTTGATAGTGACCGGTACACCACTCTGGATGCGATGTACCAAAGAGCTGCTCAAGTGGGAAGTCTACTATACAAAGATAAGGGAAAGAAGCTTGAAACTAGCAGTGCAGGCGTCAACAGTGGGGATAAGAGAAAGGAGAGCTTCCAGCAGCAACACCATTCCCAGCAGAATAAGAAACACATGGGCTTTTCAAGCCTCGAAAGAAATGGGAAGTCGCACCATAGGGGTTTCAGCAATCAAAAGAAGAGTGGAGACAGTAATAGTAAGGAAAGAGTTTATTTCTGCCGCAGGTGTCCAAACAACCACCCAGGGAAGGATTGTAATGGGAATTTAGTAGAATGCAATGTTTGTGGCAAGTTGGGTCATCGTGGCTTCGAATGTTATGCCAAGCATGGGCGTCCGAATCAACAGAATGGGGGACAGCAGCATTTTTATCAGAGGAATTTTGGGAATCAGAGGAATGGGAGTGACTACCGTGGTCAAAACTTACATCAGTCGAAGAACGGGAACGAATATCGGCCTAGTCCAAGCAACTATAAACCCGGAGAGTTGAATGGTCGAAGTAATGGAAGTGCGGGAACCAGTGCGCTAACTACTCAATCAACACCTGGAAAATTAACCGCCATCAGCACAAGGGAAGCAGAGGATGCAAAGGATGTGGTGACAGGTACGTTTCTTGTGAACTCCGTGCCTGTCAATGCGTTATTTGATACTGGAGCATCAAATTCTTTTGTATCTGCATCAATAATTGAAAGGTTAGGATTAAAGGATCCCGAACCTTCTTCGTACGCCGTAGCAGTTCCTTCAGGAGAGTTGTATCAATGCACTAGAGTTTATAAGAGTGTTCCTTTGACCATTGGGGGAACCCTTTTTCCTAGTGACCTATATGAGTTAAAGATGTGCGACTTAGACATTATTCTTGGGATGGACTGGTTGGGTCGGTTTAAAGCTATTGTTGAATGTGAGAGGCAAAAAGTCAGGCTTGTGGGGCCTAAGGGAAAGAAAGTTAAGTATTGCAAAGCTACTTCAGGTATGCAAACGAAGATAGTATCGTCCCTGAAGATGAAAACATTATTGAGGAAGGGACTGCCAAGCTACCTATGTCATGTACGTAAGATAGAAGACGAGGAGTTGACTCCTGAATCAGTGCCAATCGTAAATGAGTTCCTAGACGTCTTCCCAGAGGAGATACCGGGGATGCCACCTGTTAGGGCTGTTGAGTTCACCATAGACCTGGTACCAGGGGTGGGACCTATATCAAAAGCACCATATAGGTTGGCACCAGCTGAAATGGAGGAACTTAAAAAGCAAGTCGAGGAGTTATTAGAGAAGGGATACATTCGACCGAGTGTTTCGCCTTGGGGAGCACCTGTCTTGTTTGTTCGTAAGAAGGATGGGAGTATGAGGTTATGTATTGATTATCGAGAACTGAACAAGATAACTGTGAAGAACAAATACCCTCTTCCGAGAATCGATGATTTGTTTGACCAACTTAAGGGAGCAGGGTTATTTTCCAAAATTGACTTGAGGTCTGGCTATCATCAGCTGAGGATTGCGGAGCGCGATATTCCGAAAACAGCCTTTAGGACTCGATATGGGCACTTCGAGTTCACAGTGATGCCTTTTGGGTTGACTAATGCACCTGCAGCTTTTATGTGCATGATGAACCAGGTGTTTAGTTCGTACCTCGACAATTTCGTGCTGGTCTTTATTGATGACATCTTGGTGTATTCGAGAGATAGGGTGGAACACGAACAACACTTGAGGAAGGTGTTGCAATTATTCCGAGACAATAAGCTGTATGCGAAGTTTTCAAAGTGTGAATTTTGGCTCGAGAAGGTTTCGTTCCTTGGGCATTTTGTGTCCAAAGAAGGAGTTGCCGTTGATCCTGCAAAAATTGAGGCGGTGAGAGATTGGCCTGCACCGAAGAATGTGACTGAAGTAAGGAGCTTTTTGGGTTTAGCTGGTTACTATAGGAGATTTGTGAAGGATTTCTCAAAGATCGCCCGCCCTATGACCAACTTGATGAAGAAAGACAAGAAATTCGAATGGTCTAAAGAGTGCGAGTTGGCCTTCCAAACCTTAAAGGAGAGGTTGACTACCGCACCCGTGCTTACTCTTCCAGATAGCACCCTTGAGTACCTTGTGTATAGTGATGCATCGAAGTATGGGTTGGGATGTGTATTGATGCAAAATAGGAAAGTGGTCGCGTATGCATCCAGACAACTAAAACCACATGAAGTCAATTACCCAACTCACGACCTGGAGCTAGCAGCCATTGTCTTTGCTTTGAAAATTTGGAGACATTACTTGTATGGAGTGAAGTGCAAGATCTACACTGATCATCAGAGTTTGCGATACTTGTATACGCAACAAAATTTGAACATGAGGCAGCGAAGATGGCTAGAGTTGATTAACGACTATGACGTGGAGTTTAATTACCATGAGGGTAGGGCGAACATGGTAGCCGATGCTCTAAGTAGAAAGACCAATCATTCCGTAGCTACCTTGACTATTCCTAGAGAGTTGCAAAGAGACATGGAAAAGTTGAACCTCGAGATTGTGCAGCACGGGGAGCTGAGGTCTAGATTAACAGCCTTATCAATTCGACCCTCAATTTTTGAAGAAATTTTAACACATCAAGTGAGTGACTCCTTATTGGAAAAAACGAGGGAGCAGGTTAAAGAAGGAAAAGCTGAAGGATTCACAATATTCGAGGATGGTAGCATTCGATACAAGGGTAGATGGTGTGTACCCTCTTCTTGTGCAGAGCTCAGGGATAAAATCTTATCAGAGGCTCATAGTTCGATGTATTCCGTCCACCCGGGGGGAGATAAAATGTATCGAGATCTGAAGCAAACATTCTGGTGGTCTGGGATGAAAAGAGATATTGCTGAGTTTGTTTCCAGGTGTCTGACATGTCAAAAGGTCAAAAGTGAACATAAGAGACCTGCAGGTTTACTCCAACCCTTGGATATTCCTGTATGGAAATGGGATGACATATCAATGGACTTTGTTTTGGGTTTACCGAGAACTAGGTCAGGAAATGACACGTTATGGGTGATCGTTGATAGACTCACCAAGAGTGCAAGATTCATTCCGATGAATAATCAATGGAGTATGGATCAGTTGGCTCGAGCTTACCTTAAAAATGTTGTGCGATACCATGGTGTCCCTAGATCTATAGTTTCTGACCGTGATACTAGGTATGTGTCAAAATTTTGGGAGGCTTTTCAAGCAGCTCTGGGAACAGAACTTCTAAGAAGCACATCTTTTCACCCTGCCACTGATGGACAGACCGAGCGCACTAATCGGACTCTTGAAGATATGTTGAGAGCCGTAGCCTTGGATAGGCAAGGATCTTGGGATGAGTGCCTAGATATGGTGGAATTTTCATACAACAATAGTTACCAGGCAAGCATCCAGATGGCACCTTTCGAAGCTTTATATGGTCGTCGTTGCCGAAATCCAGTATGTTGGGACGATTTCAGTGAGTCTGTCACTCTAGGGCCGGTTATGTTGGAGGAAATGACTGATCAAGTAAAAATGATTCGAGAAAGACTTAAAGCGGCCCAGGATCGACAAAAGTCCTATGCAGATCTTAAGAGGAGACCTGATGAGTTCGCCGTAGGGGATTATGTATTATTGAGAGTTTCACCGATGAAGGGAGTCATGAGGTTTGGCAAGAAGGGCAAGTTGAGTCCAAAGTTCATAGGACCTTATGAGGTCACAGAGAAGGTAGGAAACGTCGCTTACAGACTAGCATTACCCAATGAGTTGGGTAAGGTCCATGATGTGTTTCACATTTCGCAGTTGAAGAGATATGTCCCTGATAAATCTCACGTGCTAGATCCTGAGCCCTTAGACCTTGATGAGAATTTATCTTATGAAGAGAAGCCTATCAAGATCTTAGATTCTAAGGTGCGTAGTACGAGGAGAAAAGATATAAACATGGTGAAAGTTCTTTGGGATAACCAGCGCACACAGGAGGCAACGTGGGAAACTGAGCATTCCATGCGTGAGAAATACCCACACCTTTTTTCCGAGGTTAGTGAGTTACGGGGTCGTAACTAAGTTTTTAAGGGGGGTAGAATGCGATAAAATTTCGTACGTTCGCACGTATTTTCTCTTTTATGATACCGACCTATTACAAATTTGCATGCTTTTGATTGATCGTGTTAAGTCAAATGTGTGACAATTACATGTTTTGATTGGGTGTTGAGTTAATTTAGATGATTATGAATGCACGAAACGAAATATTTACGAATATTTGGACAGAGCGAGTATAATAGCATCAATAAGTCGCGATCTTTGAGTTAATTCCTTGGGCTTAAAACCGTTAAGACACCTTCTTGAGTTATTACAAATGTAAATTCTCACAATTAGTACCTTGGTTGCGCTAGTTTCGGGGACGAAACTCCTTTTAAGGGGGTAGTCTGTAACACCCCGAGATTTTAATGAAGTAATTATTTAATATTTTAATAGAGATTTTAATGAAGTAATTATTTAATATTTTAATAGTTTTTAAAGACTTTACAATTATTTATGAAATTATTTTAATAAATTTCTTTCGTATACGAATTTAAATGTTAACTTATATATATATATTAAAAATATAATTACGATTCAAAAATAAAGAGGTTCGAATTAAAATGATTATTTTATTAAAACGTCTAAGCCCCCGAAGGTGAGTCTCTTAGTTAGGCCTCGCAAGAAAAAAATGAATCTAAATAAATAAATAAATAAACATGATAATAATAATAACAAGGATAAAAGGCATGAAACCCTTTTTTTTTCTTGCTTGAGCCGTCACTCCTCCCTCCCCTCCTTCTCTTCTCCCTTCCCTCTCTCAATTCCCTCTCCCTCACGGCCCACAGCAGCTGCCGGCACACCAGACCACCAGCAGACCACCGTGAGCAGCCCGCAGCAGCACAGCCGCGTTTTCCCTCCCCTACGCACTACAAGCAGCAGCCTCACCACGAACGACCACAGCAGCGGCTGTTTCGTGAGCCACCAGCAGGTACAGCAGCCGCAGGAGGTGGTTCCTCCACCATTTTCATGCTCCACACCACTACAAAAACCACTTATACCCTCACCCATTTCTAGTTCCCCTTGTGAGCAATCTCTTACCCAAATTAAGTTTGTATGTGTTGATATTTGATTTCTTATTATTTAGAGTTCATATTTGTTAAATTGGAGTATGAATATCTTGATTTTGTTATGGGTTTGATTATTATGGTGATCTGAAATTAGATAAGTTAGTGTTTATATTATGATGAATTTAAAGGTAGTAATTTGGGTAAATTCATGAATCTTAGCTTGGATTAAGTTATATCTTAATAAGATTTAAAGTGGGTAAGCATTTGAAAGTGTGAATTGAACTTGAATAAGTTAGGGGTGGATGAATTAAAAGTAGTATATACTATTTTTGTGGCTTGGATGATGTTTTGTATTGGAAATCTTGTATAAGCTTGTGTATGTGACACTTTGGATGAATGGTGACTAGTATTGTTAATATCCATTGTTGTAGAGTAAACGATAATAATAATTACTGAGACGGATTAAGGTAGCGATTGTCATTAATGAAAGTATTATCGTGGTTATAGTCGTTGATGAGGTGGTTAGTTTTGAGCTCGGTTGCTATACTGATATGTTCAATTGTGTCGCTAAGTTGGGTGACTTTGACCCAAATTATACGAATCGTTATTGATTCGCCAAGCTACAAATCTAATTTATTCTTAATCGTTTCACTCTAAAAACCTTGGAAAAATAATAAACCACTACTATCATAGGTGATATGATTGTTATTAAGTGTAACGTCATGTATTACGTGTTCTTGAACATATCTTGATATAAACCTGACTAGAATCTAATGTTATGGTTTGATTGGAATTGATGGCGTAGTTCATGTATGAACATGGGTTGAATTTATTGCATGAGCATGCGTAGAATGCGTATTAGCTTGAATCGAAACTTAATTGGCTAATAGCGTAGCTTGTATGGAGTCGGTGCTTCGTAAATGATGTGAAGTAGGCTTATTAGTCTTACTTTAAACGTGTATAGGTGCCCGGTTCATAAGAGGGGCGTAAGAACCCCTTCGAAGCGATTTTTGTGGCTTGTCATCTTGCAGTGCAGGTAAGTACACGCAGTAACTGATTCTTGCATGCATCTTCAATATATTTTCCTTGCGTGATAATATTATACGAGCTAGGTTGAATATGATTTGCTATTTAAATACTGTTAAGTTTGTGTTACAAGTGAAAATCGGTTGTCAAGATGGTAGAGATTGAGTTCTGATATCGCGAGAGTAGAATGTTGGATTATATGAGATGGAATGGGAATGAGTCCCTTATTGATGAGATATTAAGTTGGATGTTACTGTGACTCCACTGGATTGGTACCCCAGTTGGTTTAGTTCCCGGAGGCATGGATCATCTATATATGGTCGCTGTACGGGGGTATGATCATACTTTGCCATTGGGCGCCGGCATGGCCGTCATCGCCCTTGGCTGAGGTGTTGCCATGTGGGTCTTGCAAACCCCAATATGGTGGCCTCTAGTCACAAAAGATGATACGTGGAATTAAGGAAGAAATAGAAAATGGTGAAGGCATTGAGAAGTGCACAGAAGTGAGGAATGGTTGGAGTAGGTTTTTATACATTGGAGTGTCTTTCTTCCCTCGTTTTGTTGAATTGATTGTTGGTTGCATGTATAACTTGTTGCTAGATACTGACGTGTACTGCTTGTTTCCTTGTTGACGGCTTGTCTCTGATGGCCTTGCTATGACACGTTTGGTCTATGACTTTACGTTGAGCAGCAGGGGCGTCGTAGATAGGTCTTGCAGGTTTTGGAGTTTCCTTGCATTGCATATGGGGGGGGATCGAGTGAGAACCTTGACGCGTGCCCTGTTCGAACCATTTTTGACGCTACATGTGATTTCGAATTGAAAGTGTGTATGTTTTGGTTGAGGCATGAGTCCTCCTTTTGATGTAATTCGTTCCGCTGCAAAGATTTATATCGTTTTATATTTTGTTATAGTATCTTGAATGGCTTGTACAGTGGATTATCTTTTTGCTTGGAAAACCCAAGTGTTTACATGGGAACCACGATCCATGCTTAGCATGTCGACAGAGGTTTTGGCGATGACCTTTCCGCCGTGATTCTGTTACGAGGCCATTGATGCCTCTTCATTATGATGATTTATCGTTTGTCTAAATCTTCGGCGCGTCAAATTTCAAGGCAGATGCTGCCGAAATTTCCGTAGGATTTTGTTTGGAAGTTTTCAAACGTCATCTCTTTCTTTTTCCTATTTAAATAATTATTTATTTCTACAAGTGACACCCTTGAAGGGTCTGAAATTCAGGGGTGTTACAGGTGGTATCAGAGCCAGTGGTTCCTATCTTTCCCAAACGCTTCGTGTTTTCTCTAGTACTTATTCCTGTTTTGTTTTCGAAGTTAAACTGCTTTGAGAGTATGGGTAGACATGGGTTAGGTGCATTTATATATGCCTGCATTTTGAGTATTATTGCACATGAATTTGTACGCTTAGGCTTACGATCCTTGCAATGATTGGAATGAATCTTTATAATGAATTTGTGGTGACTTAACAGATGACGTTTTATTAATTGAAATTTTAAGCATGAATTATGTTTGTAGGAGCAAATGTTGCAAGTTATGGGTTGCGTAAGAGGCTACATTTTTTTTTATGTGCCTGTCCTAGTTAAGCTACGAGTTGCCGTACTTACCTTCAACCTTATATTAGTTGATTATGTGTTTATGTTTCATTGGTTAGTAGTTTATGTCAAAATTATTTAGATAAGCTTACTAGTTCATTTTCTTTAGTGAAGTTGATATATTTCAAAATAAGGATGAATTCCACGCAAAACAAGAATGTATGCCTGGCTGTAATTTGCATACAAAATGTGTTTTTGGCGATGAAGCATGTTATCTTAACGAATGTTGAACATCTCTCGTTTGTGAAACTCTTGTTTGCAGGGAAATGCCTCCGTTGTCTAGTCAACGTTTGAAGAGACGCTCGAACAAGGCCTTACGAGAACTGGTCATGGAGCTAGCCGAGGAAAGGAGATCTAGGTCTGCGCCCGAAGTTGAGACGGCAGCCTCCATGAGCAAGAGCATCTCACAGAACAAACCCCCTGTGTTTACAGGAACTGGAGAACCCGCAATCTTAGAGAATTGGTTACGGGAATTTGACAAGATTTTCAACGTGGTGCAATGCCCTGAGCACCTAAGAGTGGACCAAGCCGCTTTCTACCTACAAGAAGAAGCTGATTACTGGTGGTCCAATGCTAGAGACAACTTGATGAGTGATCCTCAGGAGCCGTTGCAATGGAAAGAGTTCAAAAGGGTGATTCGGGAAAAATACTACCCACCTCATATCAGGAAGCAAAAGTCCAATGAATTTTCGAAGCTCGAGATGGGGGATTTAACGGTTGACGAATACTATAAGAAGTTCATGGAGTATGTGAAATATTGCCCTGATGACGTCCCTACCGAGGAGCAGAAGATGCAGCGTTTTGAATTGGGGCTGAGCAATGAAATTCAAGTGCATGTTGATAGTGACCGGTACACCACTCTGGATGCGATGTACCAAAGAGCTGCTCAAGTGGGAAGTCTACTATACAAAGATAAGGGAAAGAAGCTTGAAACTAGCAGTGCAGGCGTCAACAGTGGGGATAAGAGAAAGGAGAGCTTCCAGCAGCAACACCATTCCCAGCAGAATAAGAAACACATGGGCTTTTCAAGCCTCGAAAGAAATGGGAAGTCGCACCATAGGGGGTTCAGCAATCAAAAGAAGAGTGGAGACAGTAATAGTAAGGAAAGAGTTTATTTCTGCCGCAGGTGTCCAAACAACCACC
Source organism: Amaranthus tricolor (assembly GCF_026212465.1). Taxonomy (NCBI): domain Eukaryota; kingdom Viridiplantae; phylum Streptophyta; class Magnoliopsida; order Caryophyllales; family Amaranthaceae; genus Amaranthus; species Amaranthus tricolor. The sequence continues at coordinate 773,079 of NC_080047.1, read as the reverse complement.
CAGGGAAGGATTGTAATGGGAATTTAGTAGAATGCAATGTTTGTGGCAAGTTGGGTCATCGTGGCTTCGAATGTTATGCCAAGCATGGGCGTCCGAATCAACAGAATGGGGGACAGCAGCATTTTTATCAGAGGAATTTTGGGAATCAGAGGAATGGGAGTGACTACCGTGGTCAAAACTTACATCAGTCGAAGAACGGGAACGAATATCGGCCTAGTCCAAGCAACTATAAACCCGGAGAGTTGAATGGTCGAAGTAATGGAAGTGCGGGAACCAGTGCGCTAACTACTCAATCAACACTTGGAAAATTAACCGCCATCAGCACAAGGGAAGCAGAGGATGCAAAGGATGTGGTGACAGGTACGTTTCTTGTGAACTCCGTGCCTGTCAATGCGTTATTTGATACTGGAGCATCAAATTCTTTTGTATCTGCATCAATAATTGAAAGGTTAGGATTAAAGGATCCCGAACCTTCTTCGTACGCCGTAGCAGTTCCTTCAGGAGAGTTGTATCAATGCACTAGAGTTTATAAGAGTGTTCCTTTGACCATTGGGGGAACCCTTTTTCCTAGTGACCTATATGAGTTAAAGATGTGCGACTTAGACATTATTCTTGGGATGGACTGGTTGGGTCGGTTTAAAGCTATTGTTGAATGTGAGAGGCAAAAAGTCAGGCTTGTGGGGCCTAAGGGAAAGAAAGTTAAGTATTGCAAAGCTACTTCAGGTATGCAAACGAAGATAGTATCGTCCCTGAAGATGAAAACATTATTGAGGAAGGGACTGCCAAGCTACCTATGTCATGTACGTAAGATAGAAGACGAGGAGTTGACTCCTGAATCAGTGCCAATCGTAAATGAGTTCCTAGACGTCTTCCCAGAGGAGATACCGGGGATGCCACCTGTTAGGGCTGTTGAGTTCACCATAGACCTGGTACCAGGGGTGGGACCTATATCAAAAGCACCATATAGGTTGGCACCAGCTGAAATGGAGGAACTTAAAAAGCAAGTCGAGGAGTTATTAGAGAAGGGATACATTCGACCGAGTGTTTCGCCTTGGGGAGCACCTGTCTTGTTTGTTCGTAAGAAGGATGGGAGTATGAGGTTATGTATTGATTATCGAGAACTGAACAAGATAACTGTGAAGAACAAATACCCTCTTCCGAGAATCGATGATTTGTTTGACCAACTTAAGGGAGCAGGGTTATTTTCCAAAATTGACTTGAGGTCTGGCTATCATCAGCTGAGGATTGCGGAGCGCGATATTCCGAAAACAGCCTTTAGGACTCGATATGGGCACTTCGAGTTCACAGTGATGCCTTTTGGGTTGACTAATGCACCTGCAGCTTTTATGTGCATGATGAACCAGGTGTTTAGTTCGTACCTCGACAATTTCGTGCTGGTCTTTATTGATGACATCTTGGTGTATTCGAGAGATAGGGTGGAACACGAACAACACTTGAGGAAGGTGTTGCAATTACTCCGAGACAATAAGCTGTATGCGAAGTTTTCAAAGTGTGAATTTTGGCTCGAGAAGGTTTCGTTCCTTGGGCATTTTGTGTCCAAAGAAGGAGTTGCCGTTGATCCTGCAAAAATTGAGGCGGTGAGAGATTGGCCTGCACCGAAGAATGTGACTGAAGTAAGGAGCTTTTTGGGTTTAGCTGGTTACTATAGGAGATTTGTGAAGGATTTCTCAAAGATCGCCCGCCCTATGACCAACTTGATGAAGAAAGACAAGAAATTCGAATGGTCTAAAGAGTGCGAGTTGGCCTTCCAAACCTTAAAGGAGAGGTTGACTACCGCACCCGTGCTTACTCTTCCAGATAGCACCCTTGAGTACCTTGTGTATAGTGATGCATCGAAGTATGGGTTGGGATGTGTATTGATGCAAAATAGGAAAGTGGTCGCGTATGCATCCAGACAACTAAAACCACATGAAGTCAATTACCCAACTCACGACCTGGAGCTAGCAGCCATTGTCTTTGCTTTGAAAATTTGGAGACATTACTTGTATGGAGTGAAGTGCAAGATCTACACTGATCATCAGAGTTTGCGATACTTGTATACGCAACAAAATTTGAACATGAGGCAGCGAAGATGGCTAGAGTTGATTAACGACTATGACGTGGAGTTTAATTACCATGAGGGTAGGGCGAACATGGTAGCCGATGCTCTAAGTAGAAAGACCAATCATTCCGTAGCTACCTTGACTATTCCTAGAGAGTTGCAAAGAGACATGGAAAAGTTGAACCTCGAGATTGTGCAGCACGGGGAGCTGAGGTCTAGATTAACAGCCTTATCAATTCGACCCTCAATTTTTGAAGAAATTTTAACACATCAAGTGAGTGACTCCTTATTGGAAAAAACGAGGGAGCAGGTTAAAGAAGGAAAAGCTGAAGGATTCACAATATTCGAGGATGGTAGCATTCGATACAAGGGTAGATGGTGTGTACCCTCTTCTTGTGCAGAGCTCAGGGATAAAATCTTATCAGAGGCTCATAGTTCGATGTATTCCGTCCACCCGGGGGGAGATAAAATGTATCGAGATCTGAAGCAAACATTCTGGTGGTCTGGGATGAAAAGAGATATTGCTGAGTTTGTTTCCAGGTGTCTGACATGTCAAAAGGTCAAAAGTGAACATAAGAGACCTGCAGGTTTACTCCAACCCTTGGATATTCCTGTATGGAAATGGGATGACATATCAATGGACTTTGTTTTGGGTTTACCGAGAACTAGGTCAGGAAATGACACGTTATGGGTGATCGTTGATAGACTCACCAAGAGTGCAAGATTCATTCCGATGAATAATCAATGGAGTATGGATCAGTTGGCTCGAGCTTACCTTAAAAATGTTGTGCGATACCATGGTGTCCCTAGATCTATAGTTTCTGACCGTGATACTAGGTATGTGTCAAAATTTTGGGAGGCTTTTCAAGCAGCTCTGGGAACAGAACTTCTAAGAAGCACATCTTTTCACCCTGCCACTGATGGACAGACCGAGCGCACTAATCGGACTCTTGAAGATATGTTGAGAGCCGTAGCCTTGGATAGGCAAGGATCTTGGGATGAGTGCCTAGATATGGTGGAATTTTCATACAACAATAGTTACCAGGCAAGCATCCAGATGGCACCTTTCGAAGCTTTATATGGTCGTCGTTGCCGAAATCCAGTATGTTGGGACGATTTCAGTGAGTCTGTCACTCTAGGGCCGGTTATGTTGGAGGAAATGACTGATCAAGTAAAAATGATTCGAGAAAGACTTAAAGCGGCCCAGGATCGACAAAAGTCCTATGCAGATCTTAAGAGGAGACCTGATGAGTTCGCCGTAGGGGATTATGTATTATTGAGAGTTTCACCGATGAAGGGAGTCATGAGGTTTGGCAAGAAGGGCAAGTTGAGTCCAAAGTTCATAGGACCTTATGAGGTCACAGAGAAGGTAGGAAACGTCGCTTACAGACTAGCATTACCCAATGAGTTGGGTAAGGTCCATGATGTGTTTCACATTTCGCAGTTGAAGAGATATGTCCCTGATAAATCTCACGTGCTAGATCCTGAGCCCTTAGACCTTGATGAGAATTTATCTTATGAAGAGAAGCCTATCAAGATCTTAGATTCTAAGGTGCGTAGTACGAGGAGAAAAGATATAAACATGGTGAAAGTTCTTTGGGATAACCAGCGCACACAGGAGGCAACGTGGGAAACTGAGCATTCCATGCGTGAGAAATACCCACACCTTTTTTCCGAGGTTAGTGAGTTACGGGGTCGTAACTAAGTTTTTAAGGGGGGTAGAATGCGATAAAATTTCGTACGTTCGCACGTATTTTCTCTTTTATGATACCGACCTATTACAAATTTGCATGCTTTTGATTGATCGTGTTAAGTCAAATGTGTGACAATTACATGTTTTGATTGGGTGTTGAGTTAATTTAGATGATTATGAATGCACGAAACGAAATATTTACGAATATTTGGACAGAGCGAGTATAATAGCATCAATAAGTCGCGATCTTTGAGTTAATTCCTTGGGCTTAAAACCGTTAAGACACCTTCTTGAGTTATTACAAATGTAAATTCTCACAATTAGTACCTTGGTTGCGCTAGTTTCGGGGACGAAACTCCTTTTAAGGGGGTAGTCTGTAACACCCCGAGATTTTAATGAAGTAATTATTTAATATTTTAATAGAGATTTTAATGAAGTAATTATTTAATATTTTAATAGTTTTTAAAGACTTTACAATTATTTATGAAATTATTTTAATAAATTTCTTTCGTATACGAATTTAAATGTTAACTTATATATATATATTAAAAATATAATTACGATTCAAAAATAAAGAGGTTCGAATTAAAATGATTATTTTATTAAAACGTCTAAGCCCCCGAAGGTGAGTCTCTTAGTTAGGCCTCGCAAGAAAAAAATGAATCTAAATAAATAAATAAATAAACATGATAATAATAATAACAAGGATAAAAGGCATGAAACCCTTTTTTTTTCTTGCTTGAGCCGTCACTCCTCCCTCCCCTCCTTCTCTTCTCCCTTCCCTCTCTCAATTCCCTCTCCCTCACGGCCCACAGCAGCTGCCGGCACACCAGACCACCAGCAGACCACCGTGAGCAGCCCGCAGCAGCACAGCCGCGTTTTCCCTCCCCTACGCACTACAAGCAGCAGCCTCACCACGAACGACCACAGCAGCGGCTGTTTCGTGAGCCACCAGCAGGTACAGCAGCCGCAGGAGGTGGTTCCTCCACCATTTTCGTGCTCCACACCACTACAAAAACCACTTATACCCTCACCCATTTCTAGTTCCCCTTGTGAGCAATCTCTTACCCAAATTAAGTTTGTATGTGTTGATATTTGATTTCTTATTATTTAGAGTTCATATTTGTTAAATTGGAGTATGAATATCTTGATTTTGTTATGGGTTTGATTATTATGGTGATCTGAAATTAGATAAGTTAGTGTTTATATTATGATGAATTTAAAGGTAGTAATTTGGGTAAATTCATGAATCTTAGCTTGGATTAAGTTATATCTTAATAAGATTTAAAGTGGGTAAGCATTTGAAAGTGTGAATTGAACTTGAATAAGTTAGGGGTGGATGAATTAAAAGTAGTATATACTATTTTTGTGGCTTGGATGATGTTTTGTATTGGAAATCTTGTATAAGCTTGTGTATGTGACACTTTGGATGAATGGTGACTAGTATTGTTAATATCCATTGTTGTAGAGTAAACGATAATAATAATTACTGAGACGAATTAAGGTAGCGATTGTCATTAATGAAAGTATTATCGTGGTTATAGTCGTTGATGAGGTGGTTAGTTTTGAGCTCGGTTGCTATACTGATATGTTCAATTGTGTCGCTAAGTTGGGTGACTTTGACCCAAATTATACGAATCGTTATTGATTCGCCAAGCTACAAATCTAATTTATTCTTAATCGTTTCACTCTAAAAACCTTGGAAAAATAATAAACCACTACTATCATAGGTGATATGATTGTTATTAAGTGTAACGTCATGTATTACGTGTTCTTGAACATATCTTGATATAAACCTGACTAGAATCTAATGTTATGGTTTGATTGGAATTGATGGCGTAGTTCATGTATGAACATGGGTTGAATTTATTGCATGAGCATGCGTAGAATGCGTATTAGCTTGAATCGAAACTTAATTGGCTAATAGCGTAGCTTGTATGGAGTCGGTGCTTCGTAAATGATGTGAAGTAGGCTTATTAGTCTTACTTTAAACGTGTATAGGTGCCCGGTTCATAAGAGGGGCGTAAGAACCCCTTCGAAGCGATTTTTGTGGCTTGTCATCTTGCAGTGCAGGTAAGTACACGCAGTAACTGATTCTTGCATGCATCTTCAATATATTTTCCTTGCGTGATAATATTATACGAGCTAGGTTGAATATGATTTGCTATTTAAATACTGTTAAGTTTGTGTTACAAGTGAAAATCGGTTGTCAAGATGGTAGAGATTGAGTTCTGATATCGCGAGAGTAGAATGTTGGATTATATGAGATGGAATGGGAATGAGTCCCTTATTGATGAGATATTAAGTTGGATGTTACTGTGACTCCACTGGATTGGTACCCCAGTTGGTTTAGTTCCCGGAGGCATGGATCATCTATATATGGTCGCTGTACGGGGGTATGATCATACTTTGCCATTGGGCGCCGGCATGGCCGTCACCGCCCTTGGCTGAGGTGTTGCCATGTGGGTCTTGCAAACCCCAATATGGTGGCCTCTAGTCACAAAAGATGATACGTGGAATTAAGGAAGAAATAGAAAATGGTGAAGGCATTGAGAAGTGCACAGAAGTGAGGAATGGTTGGAGTAGGTTTTTATACATTGGAGTGTCTTTCTTCCCTCGTTTTGTTGAATTGATTGTTGGTTGCATGTATAACTTGTTGCTAGATACTGACGTGTACTGCTTGTTTCCTTGTTGACGGCTTGTCTCTGATGGCCTTGCTATGACACGTTTGGTCTATGACTTTACGTTGAGCAGCAGGGGCGTCGTAGATAGGTCTTGCAGGTTTTGGAGTTTCCTTGCATTGCATATGGGGGGGGATCGAGTGAGAACCTTGACGCGTGCCCTGTTCGAACCATTTTTGACGCTACATGTGATTTCGAATTGAAAGTGTGTATGTTTTGGTTGAGGCATGAGTCCTCCTTTTGATGTAATTCGTTCCGCTGCAAAGATTTATATCGTTTTATATTTTGTTATAGTATCTTGAATGGCTTGTACAGTGGATTATCTTTTTGCTTGGAAAACCCAAGTGTTTACATGGGAACCACGATCCATGCTTAGCATGTCGACAGAGGTTTTGGCGATGACCTTTCCGCCGTGATTCTGTTACGAGGCCATTGATGCCTCTTCATTATGATGATTTATCGTTTGTCTAAATCTTCGGCGCGTCAAATTTCAAGGCAGATGCTGCCGAAATTTCCGTAGGATTTTGTTTGGAAGTTTTCAAACGTCATCTCTTTCTTTTTCCTATTTAAATAATTATTTATTTCTACAAGTGACACCCTTGAAGGGTCTGAAATTCAGGGGTGTTACACCTACTTTCAAAAATCAAATAAAAAACCTAATCATACATATTAATAAAAATGTTAGGAAATGACAAATGTCATATTTAGGGATGCTTGACAAATGTAATTATTTTAGTAGATGATTGTTGATTACATAATAATATTTATCTAATTTAAAATCTGAAATTTATTAAAAATTTGAGTTAAATCAGGTAAAATATTTATATAATTTATTATAGGCTTATAGCATTTTTATATGCCTGATCTAGAATTTGATATATATTTCAATTAAATGAAAACGCGATGAATTTAAGTTTTTTCGTTAAAAAAATCACATATTCGATAAATTTAATCACGATAATATACTTGCATTATTCATTGAAATTATATTTTTATGTGTTTTAAATTAATGCATTGCACGAGTTTTTATACTAGTATCGAATAATTTAAATCGGATATTTTAGAACACTCTTGGCCAACACAAGTATCACGCATGTGCTGATCACGTGCGTATAGTTAAGCCGCCATTGCACATTCTCATAAGAAAGAACAAAGAGAACGAACTCATTTCTGAACCCAATTCTTCACTTCTTCCCCTCATTTCTTCCCTAATAAATCAGTAAATTTGAATGGATTTCGAAGCAAGTTATGAAATTTCTCGGACTGCCGATTATATTCATACCCATAATTTCAATAGGGTTGCTCTTCAGGTTTTCGTCTCTACTCAACCTTATTACATTTTTTGTTCTTTATACGTTGCTTTATTTCATCTCCCAATTGTTTTGGTTGTTTTGAAGAAAGAAATCGCTACCTTTTTCCACACTTTTTTTTGTTTATATGTTCTAAATCCATTTATAATGGAGTATATTTTCTTTCTGTGAATCAAAGTTTGAATCTTTGGGCATTTTTCTATGCAATGATGATGGAGCTTAGTATAGTTGTTATTGTTATAGTGTTTCTTAAACTGAATTTTGTGTTATTTAGGGAATTAGGTTTTATAAAAGTTATTGATTTGTTGATTAAAATCATGACTTGTAAAATGTTGAAGGCTAAAACCAATCTGCTTACCCCTTTACAGGTTTAACCTTGGGTTTGATCTGCAAACAACATGTCCTTTTTCTATCAATAAAGTTTATTTATTAATCAAGCTTGTACTTGTTCAAGTTCAATTAGCATGAGATGCCCATTTTAGTTTTATTTATGCTTTAATGTTTGCAGACTAGGGTTTACCTGGGGTTTTCTTAGTTTCTTTTTGACTTAATTTTTCTCATAACCTTTTTTTAATAGTTATATTATTGATTAATATGAACTACCAGTTTCCTGATGAATTGCTGAAAGATTCGGTTAGAGTTGTGAGAGCACTACAAGAAAAGCTTCGTGCACTTCGAAAGTGTGATGATGATGGGGCAGAATGCCTTGGTAAGGGAAGGAGGGATGTGGGTTTGTATGTTATGGCTGATACAACTTACGGTAGTTGTTGTGTTGATGAAGTTGGGGCAGCTCATATCAATGCCGAATGTGTTGTACATTATGGACATACTTGTTTGAGCCCGTAAGTATTTCCATACAATTTTCCGTTGTGTTTTTGCTTTATGTTGTGAACTTTTAGAAAATTGGATTGATTCCTCGAACTTTTTGGCTGAAACAACGAAGTTTTAGCATATTGCATTTAATATGTGTGTGGGCGTTCATACGGCTCAATATGATTACTAGATATGACTGAAGTGTTGAGCCACTACTTAGTTTTTGACAGATAATAAGGGAGCCGTTATTCATATTTTGACTAATATGAATTTTCTTTACTTTTTCACAAATTCTTAAAGGAGACTGTCTCATGCTAAAACTATATCTATTGAACTGACCTATATATATTTAGTGCGTTAAAGTGATCACTTACAATTTTAAAGTGACCATTTAGAAAAATAGACTAATTATATGAGCATGATGAGACGGTCTCATACAAGACGAGCTACTACGTCTTTTTGCTACAAATGGATGTATCACTAGAATTCTGTGTAAAATCAAGGAAATTTTGTACTTCTTAAGAGAAATTGACAATAGGGTTGAGTGCTAGACTTGTAAAATTGTTAATAAGCATGGTATAAGGTAGTCATAGATGTGCAATAGTATCTTAGGAGCTAGGCATTGTAAATTTGGATGGCTTAATGTTGTACTAGGTAATGTTTTGAGTCATTTATGTCTTAGCTATTTTGTAGTGTGTTTGGGATGCAACAATATAGCAACTAAATACGTGCTCATGTCTAAATTGTATATATTGTCATTTCCTCTGCATTTATACTTGTCATATATTCATACATGTAAACTGCATATAGTTTCTATTTCTTCCCTTTCGGTTTAGCCTCTTGTTTTTTCTGGATGTTGATTATTGCAGGACATCAACTCTTCCAGCTTTTTTTGTTTTTGGAAAGGCGGATATAGATGTTGCAGACTGCTCACAGAAAATATGCGGTACTAATTCAAATAGGAACAAGCCTGTATTGGTAAGACAATGACAATCGTTAAGATAATGTTCTGTGTTTCCGTTGGGCTTGTTTCTTTTTCTTTTCTTATTCTGAATATTTATCTTGCAATTTTGTGTTTCTTTGTGTCACCGTTATCTACATCTTGGACTTACTGACGACGTGTTCATAGTTACCAGTTTATATTTTTGTTTACCTAGGTTCTTTTTGGGCTAGAATATGCACATGGAATGCATGATTTGAAAGAGGCATTGGCAGATGAAGCGCTTAAATTGTCCACATCTTCATCCAAGCTGGATATTAGCTGCGCCAGTGTTTTATCTTCAGCTGTTACTCCACCCAAAGACCAGAATACATCTATTGGTCACATTGAAGTTGCTAATAACCTTTTGGATTGTCATGAAGCTAGTAATGCAAATGTTCATAAATCATATAACATTAGTGGTCTTACTTGGAGTTTACCAAATGACCGGCGGATAGAAGATTACTTAGTTTTTTGGATTGGACCTGATAATTCAGCATTTGCAAATATTGTGCTGACTTTTAATACTTGCGAAATTGGTATGGATTTTTTCTGAACACTATATTGCTGGCATTGCTTCGAATGAAGTCCTTGGAAAGGTTTAATAATGCTCATCTATTTTTAGCCTTTCTTGGTTGCAATAATGACGAATTTTGTGGACTATATTATTGTTTGGGTCTTTAAAGGAAATAATATGTTATAGAATAAACAAAAGAACTCACCCAAAATACTAGCCTAGTAGGTGAAAGAGCCCATTTACTCTATTAATCCCACATTAGTTGCCCATACAATTGATGTGGGACAAAGTCTTATAAACTTGTAATGGCCTCAAATTCATTCCATTACATTCATAATCCAATCTCAACTACAATGTTCACGCTTATGCCACCACTTAGAGTCGGCTCTGTTACCATTGTTATAGAATAAAGAGAACTTACCCAAAAGATTAGTGTAGTATTTGAGATAGTTATTTACTCTATAAACCCCACATTAGTTGCCCATACAACCGATGTGGGACAAAGTCCCATAACTTGTAATAGCCTCAAATCCTTTTCATTCCATTATACTCATTAGTTTATTGTGGTATATTATGCTTCCTTTACATATAATTATTCAATGATGGCGGAGATAGTCAATACGCATGTGATGTTGATGATGAACTCGAAATTTTGGTACTCCTTCAGTCTTTGAGATTGATGCGCAGGGATTAGGTTATATTATTATATTATCCAGTTGAAGAATAAGATAAGAAATAAGTGGATGAAAGAAAATTATGGATGAGATGAATAGAGAGAATGGTTGTAAATGTGATTAAAAAAGAAAATGTAGGGCCACCAGCCATGTTGCAAGATTAAAAAACGTATCGAAAAGGAAAGTTTGTTAAATTCAAAGGGACGGAGGGAGTTTTAAATTTATGCTAAAGTGTTTATGTTATGATCTATCTGACTTGAACTCTTTATATTCATAACTTCTAAGGTTAAAACTTGATATAATTCACTATTTATGATAGAACTTTGAATGCATAGCTTTTTTAAGGTGGACCTTGTGAGTTATGGAAGTATTATTGTCAATACAAAACAATCAAGTTGTTTCTTCTAAATTCTTTTCCATCGTAAAAGCAACAAGCATTTTGTTTTCTTTATAAAGTATTGCTTTTACATATGTCCATGAGTAATTTGTTTTTTTGGTTGCAGTGAGATATGATCCTGCAGAAAAGTGCCTGATTACAGATGTATCCCAAATAACTAGGATTCTTAAACGTAGGTAATATTAATAGGCTTCATATCTTGTTACATGCGTTTTCTATTTTTTATTTTCTCGATTTTCTAGAAGCATGTATTAGGTGGTGATATATATGCAATTAGACAATATTAACAATGAGAATAATGTCTTTCAGATATTACCTGGTGGAAAAGGCAAAGGATGCTAATATTGTTGGAATCCTGGTTGGGACTCTTGGCGTAGGTACACTGTTTCTTCTTGACTCCTTGCAACTTTCTTGACCATGTGCCTTGAAATCCAATGATATTGTAGATGTAGGAAATTCCGGACTTGGTTGATATGAACTGTATGTAGAATAGTTGAATGGTCTATTGAATTGTCTGCATACGAAATGTGAAATTTCTCATTATCTTTATCTTAATTTATACTTCTATTGATCTCACTTTGCTACTTAATAAAGTCTTCCTCTTACCTTTTTATGTGCACATACCTAGGCACTAGGCAGTGCTGCCCCTTAGTTGCTGAGGCGTCTAGAAAAATTGCTAACATGGCTGTTGGACAAGCCATAGTGTTGAGGTTCTGAGCCGTCTAAAAAGTTGTTAACATGTCTCGATGTTGCTCAAATTCTTCACTTTACCTCAAGCACCCATTTCGGGCCTTTGACAAATTCAATTTGGTTCCAAATATTGGGTTTTTTTGGGTTTTTTTATTTAAAATAACCTAGTTGGACATGAGACACAAAAAGATGGACATGGGTATATGAGTACGAGTGACATAAGGGTTCTCTACAAAAGTTCTTAAATTTAAGTCTACTATATAGATCATGAATCTTCACTTCTAATATGCTATGGTAGACTTCACGCATTATCATAGAACGGTCAGTAGATCAATCATACTGTGTGAATTTAGTAGGATAACTTTTTATATGAAGTTGTAAAGTGTTAAAAATGTTCTCTTGCTTAGTTCCGTTGCTTGCCTTCTCCCCTCCGTGAAGCCTAATATGTAAGATCTCATTAAATCATTGCTCCTTCAAATTGCTGCTTTTTTGTGTAAGCATGAAACATCTGTGGTACTGTAGAAAAGTAAAACAATCTAGTATTGTCTATATGATTATAACGCATAGCTTTGCCTGGATGCTGTAGAGGCTTTATTTTCTAATCTTTCGTGTTGCATGCTTTTTGCTGCAGCTGGTTATCTTCACATGATTCATCAAATGAAAGATTTGATCACAAAAGCTGGAAAGAAGGCATATACAATTGTTGCTGGGAGACCAAACCCAGCAAAGCTTGGTAACTTCCCTGAGGTAGATAAATTCTAATGTCTTCTAGTATTTGTTTGTGCTATCTGAAATCCGTTAATTGAATCCATAATAATTTTCGGTTTTGGATGGCAGTGTGATGTATTTATCTATGTATCTTGTGCTCAAACCGCGCTGTTGGATAGCAAAGAGTTCCTTGCGCCAATCATCACTCCATTTGAGGCCATGCTTGCTTTCAACAGGTGCTATATCCTTAAGACTTATGACCATGCTCAAGTACTTTGAGATATTGTTTGCCTTTATCGTTGGATTTGTGCATTCATATGCATACATGTCAATCTTTCCCATATTTTCTGTTTGCTGAGGAGAAATGGTGAATCTAAAGAACTAATATTTGTGTTTACGTTTACTAGTTGCAAATGTGAGCGCATTTGTATATGGGTACATATTTTATACTAGAGATGTTCAAAACAGACCCCAACTTAATCCAACCTTGTAGCCAAGTCCGATTTGACCCGACGTTAAAATTGATTACTAATTATGAAATAACCAACATGGATACATGACCCAATTTTGAACCAACCTGAAACATCTGACCAGAAATCGACCCGATATCCCTAATGAACACCTCTATTTCATACCATTATTTGGTTCTGGTTCTTCGGTACAGGGAGTTGCGTTCAAATCCGTCAAATCATATGGTGATTACTCCTACCACTTTGAGTTTGCACCATAACAAGAAGTTATTTTTTCAAGAAGTGGGTGGGGAGTTAGAGAGAAAGAGGAAGGAAAAAGTGATACTCGATTTCTCTTTGTTGAAGGGGAAAATTCAAAGGGACTTCCCTTTTTGTTATCTAGGGCAAACTCAACCAGACCGAGGGAGTACTTATATTATCCTATAGTAATGTTTTTGAACCAATTTCTTTAAAAATCTTTTGGCCAAAATTCCCTGATAAAAGCCATTCTGTATTTTCCTAATGTGGTTTTAATCTGACTACTAATGTCATTCCACGATCCAGGGTTCTAAATTCATCTTAACTGTTGTGCTATAAATTTTATACTTGGATGTTTTGACATTCTTTGCCTCCTGATTCTCACTAAAAATGATCACTAGACATCTTCTATATATTCGACTGGCATTTGTTTAGTTAGTGCATCTTTTGGCTGTCATACGCAGAACAATCTTTTAACAAACTGCCAGTTTAAGTAATAATGGAATGAAGAAGATGATACGAATAATGGTGTTAAAATGAAAATTGAATGATGAAAATCATGAAATAGGTAGCTCACTTTCGAGAGGCCATTATCTCCCCAGTGAGCCAAAAGCTCTATAAAGCCTATATCTCGCTTTCTTTCCCTTATTTATGGAATTTCCCTTTTCATTTCCCATATTTATGGAAATTTCCTTTTCATTTAAACAATTGCTACTATACTCGATTTGTGAATCACTATTACTGATTTAATTAGAATCTGCAATGTACTCCTGCAGAGGGAGCCAGTGGACAGGGGAATATACAACGGAATTCAGAGATCTGATGAATATGCCATCATTTGAAGTTGAAGATGACACGGATGAACCACGATTTTCCTTCATCAGGGGTGGATATGTTGAAGAATTCGATCATGAAGGTAAGTTCTATATATATTTTAACCAACATTAGGTCTTTTAAATTCATCAACTTGGAAGCATGAGCATTCGCAATTGGAATATTTTACCTAATAGCCTATCTCAAACAACCCGTGAATGTAAAGGTAAAATCAAATGATCCGAAGGTTCAATAAGTAAATGGAAGTTTATGGTGAATGAAGTAAGAACCTATTTGGCCAATTTAGGTGCTCACCAACTCCTAACCCAAATTAACTAATTTGAATACAAATTAATCAAGCTCCCTCTTTTAAGCCTAATTCATGCTTTGGGTCGAGTCTTCACCCATCCCCTTACTAGATTAAATACTCCTTTACCACAGAAAGAAACGTAAAACAAACTAGAAAATGAAGATTGAACATGAGAAATTAACTTAAACAATACCTAAACTTGAAAAATCTAAAACCACATACCATACTAAAACGATTAACAGGTAAATATGAAAGTGTACCTTCAATTGATACGAAAAGAAATAGAAGTGCTTGAACCAAGAGATCTTCAAAAGACCATTTTATGTAGACCCTTGTGCATTTGATGGGTTTCTATAACTCTGCGTAAGTGCGTTACTTTGGTTTGATCTCCTTTGCCTTCTCATCATCATTGTCTTGCATACATCACTAAGCACCTGAAAAACAATCGAATAAAGGGAAAGGAACGAGTACGAAAAACGCACAAAGAAGCATGAAACACAACAATCCCGATCCAAGTTTCTAGAACATCATTGACCCATTAGAAACTGCCCAGTGCCCGATTGGAATTAGTTTTTGCTATATGGTCTTCGTTGAGACCCAATATGACCTTATCTGAATTCCGATCAAACAGAAATTCTTGTTGATTGTAGGTGAATTTTCAGAGAATACTGACGGTAGTGAGGACAGCCTTGCATTGGCTGTAGCAACTGAGAAGGCCCTTCGGCTAAGAGATGAAAATGCAAATGCTCTTGCGAAGATCACTCCGAAATCTGGGGCAGAATTTTTGGCAATGCGATCATACCAGGGTCTAGACATACACCATGATGGCTCAACACCGAAGCCCATTCTGATCGGTAGAACAGGAAGAGCAGCTGGTTATGCAGATGAGAAGAGTCAACAATAGCTTGAGATTTTTTTCTCTGTTTTTTTCTCAAATCATTATATTCTTTATCTTTTATTTCCTCTTTTAACTTAATCTCTACTTATATTTTGTTGTATAATTTCACTTTTATCTCTTCTTTAAATATTTATCTTCAATACAAGCAATCACCTTAATAATTACTATTCATGTAAATTCAATAAGTTGCACGAATATGCACCTTTTAAAAAATGTAAACGTAGGCATTCTTATTTTATCTCATTTTTTATTTGATTCTTTCCCATCAATTTTGATCCATTTCCTTATTTAAAATGAATTCTATATTCTTTTAACTCTATTTACATTTTAATATCATTCACATAATTCAATATATCCTCTCGTTTAGTATTACTATTTGGCAAATGATTGTTAGCTAAAATAGTTAATTCATTTAAATAGCTAAAAGTATTGGTTGATAAGCTAGTTTATCAAGATAATTGTTATGGATACTTCTAATAAAAATTATCTATTGCTATTTATTAGAGAACAAGTAGAAAAAATGCAAATGACATTGAAAAAATCTATGTATCGTTTTGATTTTTCAAAAAATTGGTTTTCACTCATTTATCAAACATTTTTTAGTTATTGAACCAATCAAAAAATATAAAAGTGCAAAGTACTATGAAAACATATTCATCAAATACACCAATATATCAAATTATTACATAACAAGATATAACTCCTAATATTTTCACTTTTAACCTTAAGCTCGACAAATTTATTTGGACAAAAGGAGTGTAGATATTGTTTGATTATTTTTTTATTTATTGGCTTTTTAATGTAGCTCATGCCAATGAGGCAATGACCATGTATAATTATTATTTTCTTTAAAAATTAACTCTACAATAAAATTATTTATAATTAATTACTTTAAAAAATAAATAAATAACTCTTAAATTAATTAATATATACTCATATAAAATAAAACAAAATTATTGGAGGACAAGAAACACAGCTAAATAGCTAATCCAGAATGTTCGAAACCTTTCCTCTTAAACCCTAAACCCTTACCTCTCATGTCCATTTCCTGGAGTCTATACGGACAGCGAGGAGAGAGAAAACCCCTAAACCACATAATTGCTGCTCTTGTTCGTCTTCTCTAGCTTCACAGATCTAAGCTCTACTTCTGCCTATCATGGCTACCGTTCTTCGTCGATGTCTTCGCCACGATCAATTACGTTATGTTTCTGCTTTCACTCGGGTATTTTGTTTTCCTCTTCTATTTCGCTAATTTAATACTTCATGTCATTGTATTAGCATTTACTAACTTAGAAATGATGTCTAGTTGTTCATTTCAGTGGTGTATTTCCTGATCTGTTATTGAGTATTACTTGATTTTGTTTTCGTTTCATTTATGTCTAATTACGCGGTTTTTGCGATGATTATAATTCAGATATTTTTTTGACGTAAATGATCTAAATCATGTTAAGTTTGGTTTTATGTAGTGTGAAGTTTATGGAAGAGTAGAAATAACTGGAAATTATTTGTTAAGTTTGGTTTTCTGTAGTGTGAAGTTCAATAATTTATCAAGGTTTCCATTTTAATTAGTTGTTTGAGGATTAAGTATCGTAACTGCTTGCAAAATTGAAAGAGTAGTTTGGCATCAACAGTTTTCATTGATGTAGAAGCAAAAACTAGAAAACTAAATGACTCAAATAGAAAGCAAACTCTGACTTGATAAATATGTTGATTATGAATTGATAACAGAAACATCAATAGTACCCAGATGGAGTATATTATATACTTCCTTAATGGACTAATTTAATCCTTAATATCTCTAATTATATATGATAAAAAATTATAAAAATTTAATATTAATAATCTTCGCAATGAGATGAATTAGACAAGATCTCACTTGACTATAGATTAAAAACTCACAAATTAAGAGTGTTGAATGAATAGTGTCATTTTAATGTTGCAACTAATCTGGAACGGAGGAAGTATAACATATTTTCGGGGCTAAATTATCAGTTTAAGTTCGTTCGTCGACATGGTATCAAAAGCTTAGGTTACATGTTCAAACCTTTTTTGCCCCTCTTTCCCTGTGGAATTGTTAGTGCTAAATATGTGAGATACTTTTGTTGCATAGTTGTCTCATGTGTGAGGGGTGTTATAGAGTATATAATATATATTGGACTAGTCACCCGCTTAAGTTTGCGGTTAAGTTGGTCATATGACATAATCCGTTGAGGCCAAAGAGCTAACTACTAATGTTTTTTCATTTTCTTTTTTGTTATTGTTGTATATGTTATTTTGGTGTTGGTGTGGAATACTTGTATCTTTTCATTCTTGTTATACATTTGTAAATAAGCTCCATATTATTATTTAAATGGTTGTGTTAAGTCATATCTATTAGTTAATATCATATTTATATTGATAGTGCAGTTCTCAAGGGTTCTTCTAGTTTTGCTATTTTTCTAATATCAAGTATTGTTTTTCATATGTTCTCTTCTGGATGTTTCTGCAGTTGGCTGGGAATTCTAATACAGCTAGCCCATATATGTCTCAAAGATTATGGAGTTTGACTAGGCCTTTTTGGTATATTGCTCAGTTACTTTTTTATTGTTCTCATTTAAGTGGAATTGTATGTTACTGATTCTTACATGGTTATTCTGTTCACAGTTCGCGACCTGTAGGTAATGATGTGATTGGTATTGACTTGGGTACCACCAACTCCTGTGTTGCGGTGATGGAAGGGAAGGTAAATGTCAATTTGGTGCTTATTTTAATGTTTAGTCATGTTAATTGTGTTTTGAATTTAAAAGCCTTTTACGCTCCAATATGTTTCCTATGTTATAATGTAGAATCCTAAAGTAATTGAGAATGCGGAAGGTGCTAGAACTACACCATCCATTGTTGCCTTCAACCAAAAGGGTGAGCTGCTGGTTGGTACCCCAGCTAAGCGTCAAGCTGTAACCAACCCCTCGAACACCCTTTATGCGATCAAGCGTCTTATTGGTAGACGTTTTGATGATCCCCAAACTCAGAAGGAAATGAAGATGGTTCCCTTTAAGATTGTCCGGGCTCCAAACGGAGATGCTTGGGTTGAAGCTAACGGGCAACAATATTCTCCTAGTCAAATTGGAGCCTTTGTTTTGACCAAAATGAAGGAGACTGCAGAGGCTTACCTTGGAAAAACAGTTACCAAGGCCGTTGTAACCGTTCCAGCTTACTTCAATGATGCTCAGAGACAAGCAACAAAAGATGCTGGGAGAATTGCAGGACTGGATGTTCAGAGAATTATTAATGAACCCACTGCTGCTGCTCTTTCTTATGGGTCAACTAACAAGGAGGGTCTTATTGCAGTTTTTGATCTTGGTGGTGGAACTTTTGATGTTTCTATCCTTGAAATCTCCAATGGTGTATTTGAGGTTTTAATCTTTTTTCTTTGAGCCTTTATGTTATTGCTGCTTCTCCCATCGTTTTTGTATAATCAAATAGTGATCGTGATCATTCAGGTAAAAGCTACCAATGGTGACACATTTTTGGGAGGAGAGGACTTTGACAACACTTTGTTGGAGTTCTTGGTGGCCGAGTTTAAGAAAACTGAGGGTATTGATCTGAGCAAGGATCGTCTTGCCCTGCAAAGGCTTCGTGAAGCAGCTGAGAAAGCAAAGATTGAGCTTTCATCAACATCTCAGACGGACATCAGTCTCCCCTTCATCAGTGCAGACTCTTCTGGAGCTAAGCACTTGAACATCACGCTCACTAGGTCAAAGTTTGAGAGCCTTGTAGGGCACTTGATAGAGAGAACTCGTGGTCCTTGTAAAAATTGTTTGAAGGATGCTGGGGTTTCTCTCACCGAAGTCAATGAGGTTCTTCTTGTTGGTGGTATGACACGTGTGCCTAAAGTTCAAGAGATAGTTCAGGAAATCTTTGGGAAAACTCCAAGCAAAGGAGTTAACCCTGATGAAGCTGTTGCTATGGGTGCTGCAATCCAGGGCGGTATATTACGTGGTGATGTCAAGGAGTTGCTTCTATTGGATGTCACTCCACTTTCTCTTGGTATTGAAACGCTTGGTGGTGTTTTCACTAGGTTGATCAACAGAAATACAACCATTCCAACTAAGAAGAGCCAGGTAAGCTTTTATTAGCATGTTCCAGAAGTATTTAGTAATAATGCACCTACACATACTCTGCTTTCGCCCTCGCCTCTTTATTGTTTAAGATGTGAAAATACGTTTTTAACCTTCTATGGCCTTCACTATTATTTGAAGGGCACATAATCATGTTGACCATTTTGTGCTATTGCTGCTTTTTTTTTATAAATTTGTTTGTATTATTAATTTGAGTTAAGATAAAATCGATGGAGCATTGCATAACAGAATTACCTGGCTCTGTTAAGTTTCTTTTTGGTTGCGACGCGTATCAAATAAGTAGTGGTTCAGTGATTATTTGAAGGGTTGGTGACATAGATCAATGTGTCAGTATGATATCTTAGAATTCGTAAAAGAACTTAATTTTTCTCAAACAAAATGAAAGAGGTAGAAAATTCGGAGAATCTAAATATTGTTGGCTTTTGAATAATCTTTACAGATAGCAGTGTATCTAAATAGAAAGAAATCAGGGAAACTAACAGGAAAATTTTTTTGTGTCTTTTCTTAAAACTGTTTTACATCCTTGATTTTTATTGTATGATTATAGAGTAGGGACTGCTTCGACACTCTTGATTATACTGGATTACTTCTAGTGATCTATAATCTACATTCCTTTAGTTCAGAATGAGTTAAACTTGCCACAATTATTGCATCTTTGCATAGTTTTGTTTGTGTATGTTGATGTGTGTTTTTTTACTGTTGATGAGTGAAGATTGCTATTGTTCAGATTGTTAGCTCTTAACCTGACTCTTGCATTCAGGTATTCTCAACTGCTGCCGACAACCAGACTCAAGTGGGTATCAAGGTACTCCAAGGTGAACGTGAGATGGCTTCTGACAACAAAATGCTTGGTGAGTTTGAACTCCAGGGCATCCCACCTGCTCCAAGAGGTCTTCCTCAAATCGAAGTGACTTTTGACATTGATGCCAACGGCATTGTCACCGTCTCTGCCAAGGATAAGTCCACCGGTAAAGAGCAGCAAATCACAATCAAGTCCTCAAGTGGTCTTTCAGAAGATGAAATCGAGAAAATGGTGAAGGAGGCCGAGATCCATGCCCAGAAGGATCAAGAAAGGAAGAAT
This sequence comes from Amaranthus tricolor, assembly GCF_026212465.1. Classification (NCBI taxonomy): domain Eukaryota; kingdom Viridiplantae; phylum Streptophyta; class Magnoliopsida; order Caryophyllales; family Amaranthaceae; genus Amaranthus; species Amaranthus tricolor. The sequence continues at coordinate 752,628 of NC_080047.1, read as the reverse complement.
CTCATTGACACCAGAAACACAGCAGACACAACTATCTACAGTATTGAGAAGTCTCTTAATGAGTACAGGGAAAAGATCCCCAGTGAAATTTCCAAAGAAATTGAGGATGCTGTGTCGGATTTGAGAAGTGCCATGCAGGGTGAGAACGTTAACGAGATCAAAGAAAAGACTGACGCTGCTAACAAGGCTGTGTCAAAGATTGGACAACATATGTCTGGTGGTTCTGGCGGTGATGCGGGCGGTAGTTCTTCTTCGTCAAGCGGTGATCAAACCCCTGAAGCCGAGTATGAAGAGGCCAAAAAGTAGATGACTAAAATGATTGTTGGTTCTAAATTTATAATCACATTTGTCCATTCAAATAATTGTAACAAAAAATTCTCCCCAAATTATGTTTGGGTTGTTTGGGTTTTCGTAGCTACTCATGGCGAGAGATGTTATCACTGTAACAAGGTAGGTAATTTTGGCAAGAAAGGTGAGAAAGTTATTTTCTTTAATACTTTCTCGGTTCTTTTGGTTTCTTAAATTTTGCAATAACAAACTAATTTTGACGTAATCGGTTTATACAGAGGACGGAGGGAGTCTTTAAGTTTTTGTACTAAGGATAAGCTCTTTAAGTTTTTTCACGACTTTTGTGAAGTTTTTTAATGTAATGATGAATTTTTAACCAATTGGACGTCAAATTTTTATTTTGTAATGTATGATTTTGCATTTTCTCGAGATTCTATATTTAAAATTCTAAACTAGTTTTAAAATTGGATAAAGATAGGAGGCTCAATGATTTTAACTCTTTATTGATCAAGAATTTTAAAATATTATAAAAATATGTTGATGATTTACTTTATTATTTGGTAGCCATACTTGCATGTATTTTTGACTTTATGAAGCAATCTACTTAATAAATTATAGAAAAAAATGACATGTAAAGTTCAAACCTTTATAAATTGAATAAAAGGTTGGACTTTAACCATGTAATTATCTAAAGATCTGACTTTTAAAATTAAATTTTCTGTATTTTTTGCATTTGAATCAACTTTAGCATTCTCGTTTCTCAAATGGTGAGTGTTGAGTAGCTAGGGTAAGATTAGTTTTTGTGCTATAACTAAAGTCAAAGACTGAAGTGAAAAGTGATTTAGAATTAAAGTTCTAACTTATGACAAAAAAAACTGAAAAATCTAAAAAAATTGTATTTTTGAATAATGATGTTTACAGCTCTTAGGGCTGTACATAAAAATTAACATCTCCTCCTTATTATCAATAATTATGACTTTTCAAGAGAATCTAATCTAAAAGTTAAATAGTAATTAATATATTATATAATTATTTTAACTTTCCAAGAAAAAGTACATGCTAAATTAATAAAGTATCACATATTCTTGGTTGAGACCGTCTATGGTATAGACGACTATATTTGGACCGACCCAGTTTATTGAAATTTTTTTTAAAAAAGGAAAGTTTACCAAGAATAATACAACCTTTTGCTTATTTCCCTATAATAATACCAACTATTGATTAACCATGAATAATACCAAATTTGAGGGGTGTTTTCCTAGAATATATCTAACATGTTAAAAATCAATTTATAGGAGATTATATGACAAAAAAAATTGGTAAATTAGTTAATAAACTAAAGTTGGTATTATTCTAGGAAAAAAATCCACTAAGTTGGTATTATTCATGTTTAATCAATAGTTAGCATTATTGTAAGGAAATTAACAAAAGTTTGTATTATTCACGGTAATTTTTCCAAAAAAAATTTGAGATAACTGCTTTATTTGAAATGCGTGTAAAGTTGTAACACTCCATCAAAAACTTTTTCAACTTTCATTTCTCTTTCTTAACAAAAACCCTCAAACTACCCAAAAATAATAACTCCTTGAATTTCAGTTTCAATCGCCATTTTCGCTCATAAATAATAACTCCTTCGATTTCAGTTTTCAATCTCCATTTTTAACCATAGAGCTTTCCATCTTCAACATTTGCTTACTCATCAAAGGTATGTATCTTCTTCAACATTTGCAAGACCATCAAAGGAGTATGTATTTATGTTTCATCTTCACCATTTTCGTTTTCAAAGCTTTCATTTTTTTTGGGTTAATTGTGTTATATATTAGTTGGAATTACAATTCTCTTTTTTTTTTTAAATAAAGTTTTATCAATGGTGGAAATAGTGATGTTGAAGAAAGAAAGTAAGTTGGTGTTTTAACCTAATTAAAGTTTGTAGTTTAATATTTTAAAATTTTAAATTTGTTTGTTTTTTTAATTTTACTTGTTCTTGATTTTAGGGTTTAAAATTTGGGAAAGATAAGTGATAGTGTTGTCCTGACTTTTGTATTCACAAAGAAGATCATAAAGATTCTTTCCAAGGATCAAAATGACAACCCTCAATAATCAAAGATGACTGATTAAGTACCCGAACAAAGGGCTTATAGTAGCTGAAATTATAATATTATATATTTGGATTTATAATATTGTGTATTTGGGTTTATATAAATGGTATTTGTCGTATTGTTATATTTTCATATTTGAGATTATATTGGAAGTATAATAGTGTGTATCTGGATTTATAATAGTGTATAAATGAGTTTATAATAGATTATATTTGTGTTTATAATTGTGCGTAGTTTATAATATTTTGGATTTATTAAATAATGTTATAATCACAATAAACTATATTGCAATCCCAATTAAACTATGTTATAATACCCATTAAACAATGTTATATTCCCAAATATATTATGTTATAAAACCAACTAAAAATGAGATAACCGAGACTGCACAATGTTATACTATCAACTACATCAACCCATGTCAAATGTTCACAATTATATACCAATTATATTATGTTATAATCCTAAATATAAGTTATTATAACCCCGAATATATTATGTTATAACGACAAATATATTATGTTATGACCTCAAATATTGTTACTATACAATGTTTACTCCCAACTACATCAACCTATATCAAATGTTCACAGTTATAATACCAATTATATTTTGGTTATATCCCCAAATATATGAATATATAACCACAAATGCTTTTATTACAATTCTCCAAAAATTAGCTATAGTTGTCCTTTTCAACATTATTGTTTTCCACCATTGATAAATCTTAATTTTAAAAAAAAATCAGAATAACCACAATAGTTTTTATTACCTTCCCCAAATAGTATATATTGTTGTCTTCTTCAACATCACTGTTTTCCATCATTGATGAAACTTTATTTAAAAAAAACACACGATCGAATTCAAGCACTAAATCTTCCATTGTAGTATGAAAAACTAATTTCTTCGTTTTCAAGGGATAAGTTAATATGGGGAAGAGGCAGTTAATAATTAGACTTTTCATATTCCCGAATATAATACACGTGCGTGGAAAGAAAGCAACAGTTTTTTTTTTTGAAGAAAGCAACAGTTTTTTATTTTAAAAAAATTAACAGAGAGATGTAGGTTAGGCTCTTGAGTGGCATCTATACTATAGACGGTCTCTCAAAAGAGGACCTGATAAAGTATAATTAAATTCTTATGTTTTCAAAGAAAAAAAATATTAAATTACATAGATAAAATACAAGATTCCATCTAATGTAGAGTACAAGGGCTAACGAGTATCAATGATTTAAACTCAAGGGGGGTTTAGGGTTTAGGACTTGCCCTTCAACCCTCTCAATTGTCATTCCTATTGTACGCCAATACCCTACCCTCAACGCTCAGTAACCAGATTTTCTCGTCTTCCGCTAAAAAATTTGTAAGTCTTATTCAATCTATCTTTTTTTATTATTGCTTAATTTGAATCACTTTTTCTTCTATAAATTTATTACGAATTTTTATAAATTTGAATGCCTTTCTGTTTTTCTCTTCCTGGGTTACACCAAATTTACTGCAGTTTTCAATTATTTGTTTAGCTAAACTTATATCCATTTTGATTTATTGAGGCTTACTATTGTTTTAAATATATGTGGGTTTTTTTTTAGTTTAATCCAGTTTATAAGTAATATATTCCTGACTTTTCTTCATAATTTGACATGAAGAGATGGGGATATTGTTTGTTAAAATTGAAGAGGCAGGAATAAATGCTAATGATATTTTAATTAGTTTAGGCTTACTGTTAGTGTTTATATGAATTTGTGGGTTTTCTTTTAGTTTAATCCAATCCAATTTAACCACCTTTTATCCTTTTTTTATTAATAATTTGAATTGAAAAGATTGGGGATATAATTTGTTTCAATTTTGATGTTACCTAATGGATTGTTTCAACGACAGGTTTTGAGTATTAATTTGGTGTTGGGATAATGGGTAGTAAGAAAAGAGGGATAAGTTCTGTTGAGGAAGTAGCTGTAGATGGCGAAAATGTCAATGATGATGTAAAGGAAAATGAGCCGGAAGCTAAAGATGGGGGTGATGCTGATGCCCCTTCAACTTCAGATTCGATTCCAAGTTCGACTAAGCCCATGGAGAGGAAAAAAAAGAGGAAAATGTTGGATAAGGAAAGACATCGTATTGCTTCCGAAAGCAAGGAATCTAAGCCGTCTCAAGACGTGCCCGTACTGAAAACTGAGGACTTGGAAACTACAAGTAGTAGCAGCAACAGTCAGCCTGTATTTCATATCAGTGTTTTTAGTGAATTGGCTTCTGTTGATGGCTCGAAAAGAGAAGCAGCTGCTGAGAGATTGGCTATCGAGTTGCTTCAAGTACAGGAAGCTTATGAACGGAATGGAAGTAAGGATCCTGTTCAAGGTGAGAATCAATTGGAAGCTGCAAAGGATGATGGCCTAGATAACTGTGCACCATCAGTAAGATATGCTGTGAGAAGGCTTATCCGTGGCGTGTCTTCTTCCAGACAGGTATTACTTATTTTTCATGTATCATTTGGTTTAGACTTCCTTGTCCTTTAATAAATCACTATTTGTTGTTTATGCCTTGTTATTTCTCTTTCTTTTGAATATTGAAGGTAGTTGGATTTTCTACTTTGTGACTTCGCTTATTGCCTATTCCATTGATTGATTTTTCATCTTCATGAGCTTGATGAATTAGATTCCATGATCTTTTTTATTGTCCTAAAACCTTCCCTCTTATATGGCTTGCTTCTCTTTCAAGTCATGACTTGAAAATGGTTTGAACTTTTTGGTGCAGTGTGCAAGACAGGGATTTGCTTTAGGGTTGTCTATCTTGGTCCATGTAAATTCTGCGATAAGAATTGATTCTTTGCTGAAGTTGACTTGTGATTCCTTAGAGGTTACTTCATCAATGAAAGGCCAGGTTTGAGATCTGCTTTTCTTTTTGATTGCTATCTATGATAGTTATGATTTTCCATTAGCGATGTTCACATTTTATGTGTTTGTGGTGCTTAGGAGGCTAGAGATTGTCTTTTAGGTCGTCTTTTTGCCTATGGTGCCCTTGCAAAATCAGAGAGACTTAAAGAAGCATGGACATCTGATAAAAATACTCCATACGTCAAAGCATTCACATGTGATCTTATCACCTTAGCGTCCAAGAAACGATACCTGCAAGAGCCTGCTGTTTCAGTACTTCTAAACTTAATTGAGACGGTAAGGAATGTCTTAATTTGAGCTATGCTTGATTTATCCAGCAATATTTTCGGAAGTATCAAGTGTTTAGTAAACATTAATGCATTGAGTGGTGAATTTTTCATGAATTCACAAATTTATATTACATTACGAAGTATATTTAATACTTATATCCAACCCTAATGACAATATATATCAAGAACCTTGGTTGATGATACACATTTATAATTGTACATCAACTATATTTTGTATCTTGATTCTTGATAAGGCTATGACATTTTTGTTGTTGATGATCAATTGGAGTAATCATTAGTTAGATATTTATTGCTAATATTGCTTCATAAAGATTATTATCTGCCATCATGTGCACTTCTTATCTATGTGAATTTTTTGCACCTGATGTTTTATGTTGATGGTCGATTAGAAACAACCTCTTTGATATCAGTAATAAGGTTAAAGTTGCTTACATTTGACATTCTACCTCCCTCGCAAATGGGCCTAGGTGAGAGTCACTAATGACATTAGGGTAATGAAATGTTGTAGTCTTCCTTTTGGCGCTTTTGGCTTATAAATGGTAATAGGAACCGGAAAGTTTTGTACCCTTGCACAATGTTGAATGAAATTCAATCTGATACGAGAAACGGAAACGAAAACGAAAAACTTTTTTTTTTAGAAGTTTCAGAAACGTAGGAATCATAGATACAATTTTATTTTACAAGAAAACTAAAAAAAAATGTAAGAAAAGAAAATGACTATTATGTAATGATAATGAAAAAAAGATAAGAAGAGAAGGGCTTTAGTGCTAATAATTATTATATGCTTTTGGGCTTGAAAAATTCATTTGGGGAATGCTAGTTGGAAAACTTTGTTCTAAAGTTTCGAAAATGAAGGTTCCGAAATGAGATTTGATGGGAAGTTTCCAATTTTTGGTAACTATGCTCGTGCATAATTATTTATTTGTGATATCTTGGATGCTATATTAGAAATGTTAGCTACATTAGTGGTTTCTCTTTGTGAAATTTGTATCGATATGCTATGTTTTGCTGCTTATACAGTGAAATGTTCAAAAGAAATCTAATGATATAGCTTGCGATTTTCCAGTTACCCAAAGAAGCTGTTGTAAACCATGTACTTGATGCTCCAGGACTTCGTGAGTGGTTTGAAGGAGCTGCTGGTGTTGGAAACCCAGATGCCCTTCTTTTAGCCCTTAAAATCCGGCAAAAAATTGCTACTGATGTTATTCTTTTTGGTAACCTTTTGCCTCACCCATTCAGTGCAAGCCGATTTTTCACTGTTGACCAATTGACTTTAGTTACGAATTGCTTAAAGGTGAATCTTAGTTCTTTTTTTACTCATTTTTTCGGACAGGCAACATAATTACTCCTTTTTTGATACCGTATCTAGAAAGTATTATCTATGATGTGGAATTTTGATTTTACTTTATATTCATATATCCATTTTATTTCCTGAAAATTACAGGAATCTACATTTTGTCAACCCCAAGTTCATGGTATATGGCCTCATCTGGTCAACATGCTTTTACCAGATACAGTTATGCAAGAGGCTAATTCATCTTCTAGTTTAAGTTCCACAAAAAAGAACAAAAAGAGCCGCAGATTGAGCTCTTCTGATGAAGATGTTTCAGAGAGTCTGAAATGTTTTTGTGAGGTGATTCTTGAAGGATGCCTATTAACTTCATCCCATGACCGAAAACACTTGGCTTTTAGTGTTTTGCTTTTAATGCTTCCAAGGCTCCCAGCTTCACATATCCCCATTGTTCTCTCCAACAAGTTTGTGCAGTGCCTCATGGATATATTGGCCACTAAGGATTCTTGGCTGCATAAAGTTGCAGAACATTTTCTTAAAGAATTGTTGGACTGGGTTGGCTCTGATGATGTTAAAAGAGTGTTTGTGATTGTTTCTTTGCAGAAGCACAGTGGTGGGAGGTTTGATTCTATCACTCGAAGCAAAACTATTAAAAATCTTATGGCAGGTTTCTCTACAGAGTCTGGTTGTATGCTTTTTATGCAAAGATTGACTAGCATGTTTGTTGATGAAGATCATGCCTCTGATGAACCATCGGATCAGAGCCAAACCACAGATGAGAATGCTGAGACAAATTCAATTGAGGAAAAGGAATCTGCTGAAAAGTCTACTTTTGCTGATCTTTTGAAAAGTTGGATTGTGGAGTCACTCCCAAGCCTTTTGAAGTATTTAACACTGAACCCTGAAGCAAAACTCAGGGTGCAGAAAGAAGTCATGAAGTTCCTAGCTGTTCAAGGTCTGTTTTCTGCATCTCTTGGTACAGAAGTGACATCTTTTGAACTACAAGAGAAGTTTACGTGGCCCAAAACACCCATCTCAAGTGCTCTTTGCAAGATGTGTATTGATCAGCTTCAGTCCCTACTTTCTAATGTTCAAAAAGCTGAAGGACCTCATGCTTTGAAAAATGGACTTGAAACAAATGACCTCGGCTCTTATTTTATGCGATTTTTAGGTACATTGTGCACTATTCCTTCTGTTTCCCTTGTTAGGTCCTTGAGTATTGAGGATGAGAAGGCATTTAAAAAATTGCAAGCATTGGAATCAAGGCTTTCTAGAGAGGTATGTGTCATTGCAAGGTTTTCTTTTGTGTATCTTCTATACTGATCCTTCTCTAGTCAGCCCCTATATAAACTTGGTTGAGACATGAAGTCCATTTTTATAGGGTATATTTTTAAATTGATCTCTATTGCAACCTGAATAGTAGGTAATTTTCTTTATTTGTTTGTCCCTTTCAAGTATCCCTGTCATTCTTTCTTTCTACATCCAAGCCCTTAATTATTTAATTTGGTTGTTGATAGAATGATGTGATGTAGTCAAGGCCATGATAGTGCTGGTGAGCTGCTGGCAATAGTGGGTGCACAGCAATTGGAATTGTGGCATATATGTACCTGGAAAACTATATAGAAACAGAATATTACAATATTTTATTGGATCTTTTGTCTTATTGGTTGGTGCATTTTTTAGGTAGTTTTGAGTGGCTGTTAATGGTTGTGTCTTGATTCATGGGAGTCAAAGCTGATAAAAGATGGCAGAGATAAGAAATAAAAGAAATCTTATCTTATGTGATTTGAAGTCCCTTACTCAACAATGAATCCTATTCCTTGTGTATATTTTCTGTAACAGTAGTTAAGGTACATCTGGGTGATGGTATCGAAGGTTAAATGGGTGCTTTTGTGTTGTTTGCAGTGGTGCTAATTGGTTGCAGCTCTGGTGCATTGAGGGGATTATGTGCTAATGTAAAAGGGTAAAAAATCAACAAGGAGAGAGAAAGGGGGTGGGTGGGCATTTTGGAATATATGGTGGGAGGCTGCTAAGTGGTGGTTGAGAGTAAGTTATAAGGTGAATTATTTTCAATGACTGATGACTAATGACTTATGAGAATTTACCTTGTCAGGTCTCATTATTCTACATATCAGTTTAATGTGAGGCAAAAGACTGATTTAAAAAGATTTTTCTTTAAGTTACGACTCTTCCTAGCTATTGACAAGCTAACACTGTCATACAAAAGACGAGGACAGTTGGGATTGTTCCTTTCAATTATTCATTACATTAGAGAGAACTTCCTGAAGACAGTTTTGGGGCTCTTCTTATCCAAATATACTTTTCCTTTCTTCCTCATTTATTTGTTTTGTTGTGTGTAAAACGTAAATGTGCTTTTGAGTCTTTTACGTCGATTACATTGGCTTAAAGCTTCCTCATCTTTAGTTTCTCTCTTTTTTAAAAGGGTGTCTGTATCAATGGATTATGGATGTGTATTTTTCGTTTACAGTTTAACTGTTTTATTTGTTGAACTAAGTTAGATGAGTACTTACCGAAGTGCATCTGTGATGTCCAGGAGAGAAATTGTGGGCTCAGTGCAGATGCAAACAAATTACATGCATTGAGGTATTTAGTCATTCAATTGCTGCTTCAACTTCTCCTGAGGCCCGGTGAATACACAGAAGCAGCGTCTGAACTTATGATTTGTTGTCGGAAAGCATTTTCTGTTCATGATCTTCTTGAGTCTTCTGAAGAGGATGAATCAGAAGATGCTGCGTCACCTGAATTAATGGATGTTTTGGTTGATACATTGTTGTCGCTGTTGCCTCAATCATCAGCTCCTCTGAGGTCTGCTGTTGAGCAGGTGTGTTGCATTCTTTTTTTCATACGGTCTGTTTGGTAGGTAGTATAAACAGTGGTAATGGAAATGAAAACTAGTGTAATTTTGGTTGAAAAATCTCTTGGTTACCTTGATGGTCATGTTTTTCCAACTTCAATTATCTCATTTTCTTCATAAAATTCATTCCTATGCACTACCATTGGGAGAGGTGGTATTAGGTGGTAATATAAATTTGTAAACAAAAACGCTTTTTTTTGATCGAAGTTTCATCACTATGGTAATGACATGGAACTTTTGATGAAATTTTACACTATAAATCATTTCCATTACCCCCATTTAGTATCATTAACCAAATAGGCCGTAAAAGTTTTTAATGGATTAAACATCTCCGTATGTTCTAAATTTTGGATCCACTTAGATATTTCCATTTGGATTCAACCAACTCGGATCAATATGAGCTTTAATCCGAGTATAGTGTTTGACTAAGATGAACTAATATGGAACTGCTGTTTGCTAGTATGAATGATTAGTTTTTGGGGACATTAAGGTCGGTAATTGTGTTTGGATAAAAAAAAGAAGGAAAAAGAGGGAAGGGGAAAGGAAGGAGAGGGAAGGGGTAAGGAAGAGAGATGAGGTTTCCTTCCAAATCTCTCCATTACAATTTGCAAGAAATACTTATCTCACAGTATATGAAAGATGTCAGTCATGGCACCCTTCCATTTTACTTTCCTCTCTCCACATTTTCTGTACAAAAAGAGGAAAATACCTCCCCCCCATTTCCCTATGCTTCCTTTCCCTTCATTACATTTTGATCCAATCAATGCGTAACAACCCTTTTTTTCTAGTTAGTATGAGTGGGATCAAATTTTTTAGAAAGATACTTTATGTATAGTAAGAAATATTTTATGTTCGCAAGATGCTCCTCCAACTAATGGATAAGCAAAATATGTTGACATTAAAAAGTTCGTGGACTTCATCTTCATTTTTATCCAGGTTGGGGGTTTAGTGTTGTATTGTCATTTGTCCTTCTTTATGGAGCAGGTCTGTGCGTGGCTACTATGCGACTTGGAGTCTTGGACTGTTTAGTAATTGATGCTCATATGTATGCTTCTTGTCTTATTACCCCACCCCTTAAGTAAATATATTGGAAAATGCCATTTTCCTTTATTCTACCGGGACCATAGTGATTAGAGAAAACCCTTCTGTCTATTGAAACTTGCATCTTTTGATCTATGAAAGCTGTATTCCTCACTTGTTTTAATGCTACCTGTACTAAATTTACAGGTTTTTAAATACTTTTGCAATGATATTACTGATGATGGGTTGCTCCGGATGCTACGGGTGATCAAGAAAGATCTAAAGCCAGCTAGGCGTAAAGATGCTGACAATGAAGATGGTAGTGATGATGATGATGATGATGATCTTCTAGACATAGAAGAAGCAGAAGAATCTGATGAAGCTGATACTGGTGAAACTGGTGCTGTGATTAATGATTCTGAGACCGCAATTACATCTGATGGACCAGATGATGAAATGCATGATACTTCTGATTCAGATGATGATTCAGATGAAGACATGGATGATGATGCCATGTTCCGAATGGATTCTTATCTTGCGAAGATTTTCCAGGAACGGAAGAGCCAAGCTGGGGCTGACTCTGCTCACGCCCAGCTTGTTCTATTCAAACTACGTGTACTTTCACTGCTAGAAATCTATCTTCACGAGAATCCAGGTAAATTTTGAGATAATAGCCTACTTTTAGCATCCATCATTATCAATTCTTCCCCATCCTTAGATTGTTGTTAACATTAACTATGTTTTTTGTTTTTCATTTCTATATTCTACTCCCTTCTATATAATTAGATGTTCAAATTAGTTTGACACTAATTTTAAGAAAAAAGGGAGGGTTCACATTGGAGGAGTGAGTAATGGCAAAAGTGATAATTTAATGACAATTGTGTAAATAGTTATATCCCCATGAGGAAAATATGTAAGGAAAAAGGTTACCAAATATGTAAACGGGACATTTGATGTGAATATGCCAAAACAAGAAATAAGACATTTTATTAGGATCGGAGGGAGTATATATGGTCATTTTGCAAAATCACCTTGCGCACTACAAGACAATGTGTTCTTGCTCTTTGACACTTTTTTCTCCTATTTAATATTAAGTTTTCATCCTCCATCTTTATTATATTTTACGAAAACACCAAAGCTAAGGTTATTGTTAACTATGCTGTTAGAAACTCTGATAAATGGTACGTACTATGTAGAGAATCTTTTATGATGGGTTAAGCAAATGGTTTTACTTGCATCTTTCACTTTGCTGATAATCTAATGCGACCACCACTATGGAGTCTAGTTCATCATCATATGCCTTTTTCTCCCCCTTGCCATCCGCATTTGCGTGTTGGCACATTCAGCCTTGTTTTTGAAATTAACATCTAAACAATCATTGTGACTCACCAAATCACATTTGGTTGGAAGGATTAAGAGGGACATGAAATGGACATGAATATTTGTATCTTTTCTGTTGCTGTATTGATGTGGGTTCCTATATAGTAGGATGAATTTAGAAATGTTTAGCAAGGTGACTACAATACCGCAACGGTAGAAACCGAGCCATTCTTAGGTATCTTGTATTTGGTGAACCGTATCTAATGAAAAACCTGAACTTATGAACTAGATTTGAATCAAATTTTAATTAAATTTTTTAATTTTAACAGTTTTCAATTTTTCTTCTGTTTGATTTAGATTTGTGCTTTTCTTTTACATAACAGGTTCATCAAGGGTTTTAACTGTATATTCAAACTTGGTACAAGCATTGGTCAATCCCAGTACAACTGAAGGTAGTGAGCAGCTTGCACAACGAATATGGGGGATTTTACAAAAGAAGATATTCAAGGCCAAAGACTATCCCAAGTCGGATGATCTTCAACTCAGTGCCTTGGAATCTCTCCTCGAAAAGAGCCTTCGACTGGCTTCTCGACCATTCCGGAAGAAGAGAAGCTCAAGTCGTCCGCCTCAAAAAAAGCAATCGATCTCCTGGAATCGCTATAAGATGATTCTTTCCCTTGCTCAACAATCGACATATTGGCTCTTAAAGATTACCGAGGGAAGAAAATTCCCCGAGTCAGAACTCACCAAGGTTGATGAAATTTTTAAGGATGCCCTAGTAAAATACTTTGAAACAAAGAAATCCCAACTGAAGCCCGAGTTTTTGAAAGAAGTATTCAAAAGAAGACCATGGGTTGGGCATCATATCTTCGACTTTCTCATTGAAAAATGTGTGGATGCGAAATTCGATTACCGACGAGTTGAAGCACTCGATCTAGTGTCAGAAATCTTGAAGTCACTCCTCGTTGATAGCACACCCGAGGCATCAAAGACCGTCTTGAAGGCTCACCTTCATAAAATTTGTCAATTGATGAAGCATTTGGCTACCCACATGCCAGACAAACAGTCAAGACGAGCAGATGTAAGGAAGTTTTGTGGTAAGTTCTTTCAGATTATATCATCACACAAATTATCTCAATCATTTCTCAATAAATTAGATCCTGATGCTCTTGCTGCTTGTGAGTCGCAATTTGGTGAATTGTTTCTTGCATTGAAGAAAACGAAAAAATGAGAAGCCGTCTCATTCCAATTTTTGGTGCTAAATGCTTGTAGTTGTCGACTTAATCTATGTACTTCAAATTCTATTACTTTCTAGCATACAAGAAATTAGAGATCCCATTTTCCTCTTTTTTTTTTTTTTTTTTTTTTTTTTTTTTTTTTTCCCGAAAATTCGAGATTTTTTTTGGTAGCTCATGATATAAGATATTGCCGGGTGTAAGTTATGACCTAAATATTTGAATATTATTATTATGATTAGCGTTTGAAAATTAAAATGCATAAATGTTGGCATTATTTGACATAAATTTCATGGTGTTGTTTACTTTGAATTACTACCCAAATATTTTGGATTTTTATAATGAAAGAGATGATTAAGTTGCAGCTCATTGACGAGGTAAATTGAGCAAGATGGTGATGTTTTCCAGTAATTGAAATATTTATTTTTATAATCTTTCTTTTGTTCTTGTATGGTAATTTTTTGAGGGAAGATCAAATTAGGTGACAATCGAATTTAATACGTTTTTTGAAGATTAATACTTTTCTTTTAACTGAAACAAGTTTCGTTTCTCGTAGAAAAATGTTGTTTATACTAATCTCGGTTGATTACTTAAAAGGGCTTTCATGTTGTCTTTAAATTTGTATTTAAGTTTTTGTGTTTTTTATCGAGGGAAAATTAATGTTTTTTGTTTTATGTTTTCTTTTATATTGCTTTATTTTTATTTTATTGGGAATACTTGTATTTTGTGATCATAGAAGTACATCATTAGCCATAAATTAGACATTTATAATTTATATCCATTAATAAGGTGTTAAAGTTGTTGTTAAGCATCAGATACCAATAAATGATGATTTTTACATCTATCGGTTGAGAAAAAAGAAAGTATTGAAATTGATTGAGCTGAGAGCTTGAAAAAAATAAAATTTGTCCAAAAAAACTCATGAAAGTTGTTTTCTTAAAAGCTTTGAAAGTAATAATTTTTCGATTGTCTTATAGAAAGTAATGAGGTTGCTCATAGGCTTGTTAGATGGGCTTCTAGTTGTTTTTGTGATACAATGCAATAGTGGTCCTCCTAGGATCGATAATATTGTTCTTTTAAACTTGACCTCTTTAATACTGAAAATTTGAAAAAAATAAGATGTTTTAACAATTTAATTCCAAAAATAAGCTTCGTAAAAACTTTATTTCCAAAATAATCTTTCGTACATCCCAACCTAGGCTTGGTGTAATGTCACTATTACTAATAGCGAAATAAAAAAAAAAATAGTAAAGCCCCAAGTCTACTAAGAACGACTTTAAGGTTAACTGGTCAACTCTTTAATCTCGTAGATTAGAATGAGGAAGTAACTGAGAACTGGAAACTTAAAACGCATTAAGTCGGTGTTACTAACAGCGACTTAAAAAAAAATATAATTATTAATATTTTTTTCAAGTCGCTGTTACTAACAGCGACATTACACCAAGCCTAGGTTGAGATGTACAGATGCTTATTTTGGAAATAAAGTTTTCACGAAGCTTATTTTTGAAATTAAGTTGCTAAAACATTTTATTTTATTCAAATTTTCTTTAATACTCATAAGTCTATTTTCTTTTAGAAAATTAAATAAAGTCACATATTACTAATGAATTTTTTTATAAATGAAAATATGTATGTTTTACCAAAACATAACCAATTATAAATAAATAAATAAGAAAGAGAAACAAATCTCAAGAATAAACATTTATATTTGGAGTAATGAACTACTTTCTTATAATAAAAAATAATTCCTTCGTTTCTTTTTGTTTGTCCACGTTATTAAAAACGGGTACTTCCATAAATTTGTCCACTTTAGAATCATTTCTTTTTTTAAACATAAATTTTTCTTAAAGTATCCTTATATTCATTGTGCTCTATGTTTACGTAATCTATGGTAGTATTCACTTTCAGATTATGTTTTATACTCCTTTTAATTCACTAATAATGTCTCATTTGCTTTATGCACTCTATCTAGTACATTTATTCAGTCTTTAATATTTCTAATTGTGGATAATTAAAAATTATGAAAAGTTGATAATGAATAATTCTTACAATGAGACAAATCAAACAAGCTCCCACTTGACTATGATTTAACTTATAGATTAATAATAAAATACAAATTAAAATTAAGAGATAAATAATGTCTAAATAAGACATTGCTAATGAATTAGAGGAAGTATTAAGCAAAGATTTCCTTCAAATTTTTACCCAAAAGTCAACAATATACGATCATAGAGGAATGGGGGAGTAGTGAAAATGATTTTTTTCCATAAAAACGAGAACAGAAGAGCGGCCCGCGGTCCACGTTGCCTTTCATGTTCACGTTCATCCAAAAAATCTAAATGTTTACCGCCTGCTATATTAACAATAATATAATAACAGTTTATTTATTTATTTTTAATCTTTACTCCTTTTGTTTTTACAGGTTGCAACGCTCATTAAAAATAATTAATAATTTAATACACATTTTAATATTAAATATCTTAATTTTTGTTACAAAAATTATAAAAAATTACATATTAAAAAACTAAATTTTGTAAGATTAAAACATTATCTCATATGAGTATATTATGTCTTATGTATGATTTGACATTACTGAACCAAGATTGAAAATAAATAGTATTACTATTGAAATGTAGCGAGCATTATAAAATAGAAAGTAAGTACTAAAAATGGTAGTGACTATGAAATTGTATTTATAATTTATAATCTAAAAATTTGTGAAAAATATGAATCATAACAAATATAAAAAATAGTTTTCTAGGCAGTTGCACAGGGGGAGTATAAGCTTAGATAACGGAAGATTCCATGCACATCTTATTGCCGACGTGGCCTTTTGAGGACGTGGCCATCACCTTCGCTATGAAATCGTTTTTTAGAGACTCTAATGCATTAGTCAATAATACTATCTCCATTCTCCACCATCAACAATCAAGATGCTACAATTGACCCATAAAGTTTTTATCTTAAGAGATAAATTGCAACAATTTCAATTGAATTCATAAAAAATTAATGCAAAAGCTAAAAAAAAATGCAATACTATATTTAAAAATTAAAAGGTACTCTTTCCATTCCTTATTTATTTATTTATTTATAGGCATTTAAGTTATCTTTTCCGTGTAGTTACGTCTCTTTATCGTCTCAAGCCGGTTACTCCTTTAGTCGCGCTCTCCTTTATAGGTATGAGTTGCCGCCATCTTTCCCTTCCTAGACCATGTCCATCGTTTTTCTATGAGCGGGATACACTGGGTAAGATGATGATGATGATGATCTTTCCGTTCCTTAAAAAAGCTTTCACTTTTCATTTTGGGTGTTTTATTTGTTGTTCATATAAAGAATCTTTCCATTTATATCACAAATTTTGGACAAAAATAACCCTACTCATTCTCATTTTAATATTTTAATAATGCTTATGGTCCCCACATATCTTCCACTAACTTCATTTTAATATTTTTGTATTCCTTGTGGTCTTCACATGTTTTCCACTAATTTTAAAAAAATATTTTTTTTATTAGTTATAGTCCCCATATTTTTTTTCCACTAACTTTCTTATAATAGTTTTTTAATATTTATGGTCCCCACTTTTCATTCATCAAATTTATTATATAATAAAATAATATCTCTACTACCTAAAATATTTTATTTTTTGTAATTTTTGTGAACATTCTTTATGGGAACTTTATTAGAGAACGAAAGGAGTAAATAATACTTCTATAAAGTAAGGCTTAATGATATTTTGATTGAGTTGTTTTTTTTTGTGTTAATTTGATATTTTTTAAACTTATGTAACTAATAATTTAATGCTTATATGATTATGAATTGTTTTTAATTCAATTTTATCCTAATATAAGCGTCTCCGATGTGTTTGACCTTGATTATTATTATTATTATTATTATTATTATTATTATTATTATTATTATTGTTGTTGTTGTTGTTGTTGTTGTTGTTATTGTTGTTGTTGCTTTTGTTTAGTGTTAAACTTATATACTATACAACCTTAAGGAAAGAAAAATTTGATTAATATTTTTAACACGTATTTAGAAGATAAAATATGTCCATGTGAGATCTCGTTGGGCTCGTCTTAATGTATACTTTTTTTATTAGAAAAATTGGCTGAAATTGATCCCAATTATCACCCGTTGGCCAAAATTAATCCCCACTATCGATTATTTTTTAATAATCCCAACTATTAACTTAATTTGTTCAAAACATCCCCCCCCCGCCCCCCCCCCCCCCCCACCCCCCCCCCCCCCCCGCAAACCGATTGTAGCAGGTTAAACAGGTTTGAATTTTTTTTCCTTTTTTTTTATTTAATCCTCAAACATAACCCATCTCCTTATTCATTCTCCATTACTGACCCTCCATACATCCTTCCCCATACTCAAAAATCAAACCCGTAAGTAATCAGTTGAACGCGAAGAACAAGTTGTTGGTGTTGAAGAAGATCAGTTGAAGGTGTGGAAGTGGAAGGCGCTGCTCAATTACGGTTCATTAATGGTAATGATGATTTCCTTTTACTAATTCTGTAGCGTTTTCCTTATTGTTTTTGTAATCTGATGCTTTTGTATTGTATTAGTTGTTGATTTTTCCCTTTTAATTTCGTTTAGGCTGGTGTTTTTGACAAATTTACTACAAAATTTTGGTTTAGGGGTAAATTCAAATGGACAAACAATGGTTTAGATTATGTTGGTGGTGAAGGTTGTACCATAGAAATTGATGCAGACCTAATTTCTTGGTTTGATTTAGATGATTTAGTGGTGAGTAAGGTTGGGGTTGATTATGAACATTCTTTGTTTTTTATTAACCCAGCTTGTATGCAATTTGAGGTGGGTTTGAAAAGGGTAAATAGTGATGAAAGTATAATGAAAATGGCAAGGCTGGGTGTTAAATTTAGGGCAGTAGCTGTGTATATACTTAAGGTAGTTGATGATGCAGAGTTGGAAAGTGACTTAACTACAAAGGTACCAAAGTTAAGTTTCAAAAGCGCAGGTAAAAGCAACGTCACATATAAGAAATAAATTGAGGCATATGGTCCCCAAAACAGCTACCCATACATACATATATATATATATATATATATATATATATATATATATATATATATATATATATATATATATATATAATATATATATATATATATACATATATATATATATATAATATATATATATATATATATACATATATATATATATATATAAATATATATATATATATATATATATATATATATATATATATATATATATATATATATATATATATATATATATATATATATATATATATATATATATATATATATATATATATATATATATATATATATATATATATATATATATATATATATATATATATATATATATATATATATATATATATATATATATATATATATATATATATATATATATATATATATATATATATATATATATATACAGAACCCCAAACCTTTATCCACTTTTATCCCAAATCCTAGACTTCATAGTCCCCCACTTAACCCCATAGGCTATCAAGATAACCTTTTGTTATAGGGTAATCAAGAGTGTACGGTTGAGGATAGTCAAGCATCTAAGGGTCAAGCATCTAAAGTCGAGGTTAGTGAAGTTTATGATGGTGATGGGAGTGAACAGTTTGAGGATGCACTTAGTGAAGGCTTGGATGAGCAAGATGTAAGTGAGTCAAGTAATGGGGTGGGTGATAGTGACAGTGAGGATAAGAGCTACTGTGTAAGTGCTGAGCTAGAAGAAAGTGAACAGGTGAGTTATACAGATAGTGAAGAGGTGGGTGAACATGAACTGCCTGAACAATTGGGTGATGCTGTAATAGCTTTAAATTGAGCGGGGATAATGTTTCAGATTATGATGAAAGTGATGAAGAAGAGGCACATGTTGTCAATGAGCACACTGACTGAAAAAAAATTCATATAGCATGTAGGTGCTAGCTTCCTAAACCCAAATGCTTTTAAGAATGCAAATACACAGTACGTACTAGCACAAGGTAGAAGTTAAAAATAGCTGTGAGTGATAAGAAAAGGCGAAATAGGCTAGGTGTTGTATGTGTTTCGGGTTGTCCTTTTAGGATTTATGCATCTTAGGACAGAAAACTAGCTGAGTGTACAGTAAAGTCAGTGAAGAACAAACATACTTGTCAGTGAAACATGGAGGAAAATAGTAGACTAAAATCTAAATGGGTGGCTGAGCAAATGCTTGAAGTGTTCAAGAAAAGACCACACATCCTTTCCAATGAGATAATTGACATGGTAAAGAGCAATTACAGTATTATGTGTAGCAGGGATTTTGCATACCAAGGCAGTTAATCTAGAGTTTCCAAAAGCTGAGCTTAGGCACTGTGCAAGGCATATATATGCCAATAGGAACAAGCAATTCAAGGGAGTCGAGTTGAAGATGTTGTTTTAGAGATGTGCCAAGGCCTACAATCAGCTTGACTTCTATGATGCCATCAAGGACATGGATGAGGTAAGTCATGAAGCAGTAGATGGATTCAAAAAAGCTGATCTAAATGTGTTTTGTAGAGCATATGTGAAAAGGGATAACATTGTGATGTAATTGTTAGCAGTATGGCTAAAGTGCAAGAGATGTTAGATAAAGAGAAAGAGGAAGCATCTAAGTGTTTAGTGATGCCTACATATACCACCAAATTCCAAGTATCTAATCATTTTGATACTTTGGAAGTTAATATTGAAAAAAGAGAGTGCACTTGTGGAAAATGGAAGTTAAAGGGTATACCCTGTTGTCATATTGTGGCTGCTTTGTTTTATTTACATAAGGAAGTTGAGTTATACGTTGATAAATTTTACACTGTAGAGTCTTATTTACTTGCGTATAACGGTAGCATTAATCCTTTAGCTGGAGAGAGGCACTAGCCTCAGCTCAACTTTTCAATGGACCCCCAACCAATTAAAATAGGCCCAGTTAGACCTAGAAAATCTAGGTTTAAATCACCCCATGAAGACCCCAAACATCCTGGCAGGTTGACCATACACGAGGTCCAAATGACTTGTACCTTATGCAAAAGCACAACTCACAACAAGAGGAAATGCCCTGAGAAGGGTAAGGTGCAAGAGGTCCCTCTACAGCACAAAAAACAAAGAGG
Organism: Amaranthus tricolor; assembly: GCF_026212465.1. Lineage (NCBI taxonomy): Eukaryota > Viridiplantae > Streptophyta > Magnoliopsida > Caryophyllales > Amaranthaceae > Amaranthus > Amaranthus tricolor. Next base: position 732,202 of record NC_080047.1, on the reverse strand, counting down.
AAGACCTAAAACAATTGCTAATGCTCCCTTGGAAACACCAACACTGCAACCTTGACATTACTTGGTGTCTGCCCAACCTTCAGCAATTGTAGAGGTGGTAAAACAATAAGGGCGGGTCAGGGAGTTAGGGGTGCTGTTCGAAGGAGTGGAAGAAGTGCAAGTTCATCTGCAACCACAGGCCAGGTAAATATTGAATATTTGCAATGCTAAATAGTCAGTTTCTATGTTGTTTTGACTTGCTTCCTTTTCTTGTTTGGGACTGAACACAAGATCAAGGTCAGCGTTGAAGATTTGCAGTACTCAAGAATTAACTTCATTAGTGTTGAAGGACAATTAATATGATTAAATCCAAGCACTATAGTGATTTTAATTTTATAGTTAACTATGATTGTAAGGGTAGCTAGTATGTATGAGTCCATGAACTATTATTGTAATTTTGTATGAATCCATGATTTGTATAGCACTGAACTACTATGTATGAATCCAATAACATGATGACTACCAGATTTGGTCTGCATTGATTTGGTGTTCACTGATATGTATGAATCCAATAACATATCTGTTGATCTGCACTGATTTGTTGTGCTGATATCAGTTGGTCTGCACTAAAAATCTAAGTACATATCAGTTGGTCTGCACTGATTTGGTGTTCACTGATCTGTATGAATCCAAGAACATATCAGTTGGTCTGCACTGATTTGGTGTTCACTGATATGTATGAATCCAAGAACATGATGACTACCAGAGTGTACTATATGTTGCTGTGCTGATTAGTTGCTGGGCTGTGCAATTTGTTGTTATGCTGTACTGATTTGTAATCAACTGATATGTAAACATGAATACCAGATTAGTTGTTGATATGAACATGAACAAAGCTGTGATGATTCTTAATACAAAGCAGTCATTGGTTCTTAATACTAGTTGCAATTTAGTACATTTCCTCCAATTACATTGAATGTTAGTACATTGCTAAGTAAGAAGAAATACAATCACGAAACATATGAACCATGAGAACACAAGCATAATTGGCCTTCACTGTGCCATTGAGCCTTGCATTTTCAACTTTAAGTGATGTAACAACCTCTTCCATAGTCCTCTTCTTATTCTTTAATTTTTGAAGTTTCTCAACTAACGCTCCAATTTCAACATCTAATTGTTCATGCTTCTCGATTTCGTTAGTGAATTTGTCAACATCACCTTCCCACTTAAAAAACTTACAATTAGTATCCTATCACAACCATACAAAGATTAAATCAGATTTGATTTATTTTGGGTGAAAAAATAAAATTGAAAATATTTCAAGAAATTGGAGCACTTACAGGCCAATTAGCACAACCATAGAATTTGTTTCCCGGTCTAGTACCTCTTTTGGCAACCCTCAGTTGCGCAGGAAGACCATGGTAGCATGTCAAACTTCCTCCAAAAAGTTCACCCCTATATTTGGGATTAGGGTTTGAAAACATAGAAGAACAAGCTGAATTCATTACTTTTGGGGTATCAATACCATAGATTGCAGGAATTTGAAGATTAATGGGAATTTTTTGAAAGGTAAGGGTTCATCAATGGAGGAGGTTACTAACGGAGATTAATGGGGAAGAAGAAGAAGGAGGGGGATTAATAGATGAAGGAGATGGGTTATTATTGAAGTTAAAAAAAAAGGAAAATAAAAAAAATTCGAACTTGTATAACCTGCTACAACCGGTTTGCTGGGAGGGGGGATGTTTTGAACAAATTAAGTTAATATTTGGGATTATTAAAAAATAATCAATAGTGGGGATTATTTTTGGCTAACGAGTAATAGTTGGGATTAATTTCAGCCAATTTTCCTTTTTATTATGATTTTTTATTATTTGTATTTAGAGATACTGACATTAAAATTTATTTTGAAAACTACGCAAAAAGTAAACGAGAAAAACAATTATTGAACGAAGCGAGTACTCCACTAAGATGGTTTTTCCTTTGGGTCATGTTGTGTCAAACTAAAATCCAAAAAAAATCGTAGTTAATCGATCATTTTTCGAAAATTCTGGATTAGCCTATAATTAATGGTTTTCCTTTTACTTTTGTGACATGGTCTAAAAATTTTTAACCCAGGCTGAGATATATTTAAGGTTTGGATTTAAGTCGAAAACTTTTTTGTATTATGAAATTTTCGTCAAGTCATATAAAATTAATTACATATTTCAATTGACAAGGATTTTTTAATGCTTAGTACTAATTTAAAATGAAATATTATCATGTCTTTTCATTTTAAAGTACAAATAAAAAAACCACATTTTAAATTACTTAAATTGACAAAGTTCCAAATCAAACAAACAAAGACACACAATTATGTAACACCCCACAATTATTTGACGTTAGTAATATATTTTAAATTATTTTTCAAAATGATTTTTATCATATTTATTATTAAATATTTAAATTCGTTATTATAATATACTTTGAATTACAATCATGTATATATTTAGTGGTCATTTATTATTTTATTTTTTTAAACGAAGTTAAGTAAAATAAATAAATAAATAATAATAACAAACACAACAACAATAATAATAATAATAATAATAATAATAATAATATTATTATTATTATTATTATTATTATTATAACAATAATACATGTCTCGCGAGCAACACGGGGATAATTACAACCTTTTTGGGTTAAATTTATTGAGTCTTGTAGATAAAATACCCAAATAAAATATGGTTAGATGTTTTTATATTTTCACCCTCTCACATTATTTACTCACTTACTAAAAAAAAATTCGATTTTATTCATTTCCCTTTTGCTCTCTTTTTCTTTCTTAACCTCCTTTCCTCAAAAAAAGAAAAAGAAAGAAAAAGACCACCACTGCCAGCCACCAACTGCAACCGCTATTTGCCGGCCACCTCTAAAGCCGACCACCAGCAGGCCGCTGCGTGCCTCTCTTCCCCATTTTTTGTGAGCTTCTTTCTGCCTTTGCAATTTAGGTTTTATTTTCTCTGAATCTATGAATTGATGTTAAATTATGTAACTATTGGATCTTGATAAGAATTAGTATGAATAAGTATTAGAAGTGTGAATTGTAAGTTAGGGTTTGGATTGAGAGTAAGAATAAAATTAAAGAGTGTATTCAAGATGTGTTTTATTAGTGGTAAAATACATAGACAACTTTGTTGATGATATTATTGAAGTTGAAATTTGGTCTTTATTGTTTTAAGCATTGTTGGATGAAGTTTTAGTAGTTGTTGGGCACTCTTGATATCAAGTTTATTATGGGTAAGAGTAGTAATGGTAAATTGAACATGGATTAATTAAAAATTTATTACGGGTAAGAGTAGTAATGGTGAATTAAATGAAGATGGATTTGAAATTTATATTAAGAATGAAAATAATATTAGTAAGTACTACTTCTGGCGTCTTGGTGGTATTTTATGGTTAGGAAAGCTTTGATAGCCATTATTCTTCCTTTTATTTTTCCTTATAGTTTTATGTTGAAATGTGACTTACTTTGTTAAATGAGTTGTTAAATTGATGTTGGATGGGTAAAGACTAAATGCACTTCATTTGACCAAATAATGGTTTAGAAGTATTATAAATAGCAAAGCATAAGAACTTATGAATGTGGAAGTTGATTAGAGTTGTTATGGACAATATTTAGTTGACTTATTGTCGTTATTGATATGATGAGTATTGTCATGATCCTTAGAATAATGAGTCTTAGTTCTTTTTATAACCTTGCAATATGTATAATAATGCTTAAGTAATGTGAATCGTATCAATATATGAATTTGGATGGTCACATCTTTAATTTATCCACAACATAATTCTCATTATAATATATTTTATTATTGAAATTTTTTTGGGTAGTTTGTTGGTCTAAATAGGCCTTTCAAGTTATGAACTAGAATAGCACATCGTTTTATAAGTAAGCTCAAGTTTGCGTTTATGAGTGCTTGGATGTATTAATGTGCAAAAACTTATGGATGATTTAAACGGTACTTTTCATAGTATTAAGTAGCTCTTAATGGAACTAGTAGACTTATATGACCCACTTTAAATTTGGTAGGTGCTCACTTCATAAGAGGTTATAAAACCCTGTATTGATAATTGCTTTGACTTTTACAGAGTGTCGACAACTTTAGGTACGTAAACGGAATAACTAACCCTTATATGTAATTTTCCCTTAAGATATCATTGTTTATTGTGATAATATGCATTGTCTCGAAACCGTGAAGTGCTAGTGAGTAACCTTTATATGAAGAGTTATCGATTATGAAATCCTTGAGCTTAAAATAGTTTGAGAATAAGAGTGTCAGTAGAACCTGGGGACCACCCCTTTATCTATTTAATTATTGGATTATGTCTTACTTGGAGTTAGAATGAATTTTTTATAGGTGGATTTCGCATTGTGTTTGAGTTGTTCTGTGGGTTTTGGCATTATGCTATCCCAGGGTACTCATTAATAGTAGAAAGCGGGAGTTATTCCCATTTGATTAATCATTAGATTACAATTAGTTGGCGTGACTTAACTGGATTATACCCGATTGATTTAGTAGTCCCCTAGGTGAGATCCGACGGGATCACCGTATGGGAGGTATGAGCATACTTTTGTCATTGGGCGCCGGGTGGCCGATACTGCCCCTTGACTGAGGTGTTACCATGCGGGCTTTGCAAACCCCAATATGATGGCCTCTTCAATGTATTGGTACCCCAGTGTGTCCTTTCCCCAAAGGTAGGATCCGAGAGGGTCAGCTGAAGGGGGTATGAGCTCATACTTTGCCATGGGCGCCGGATGACCAATAACACCCTTGGCGTTCTCACTATGCCATGAAGTAGAGAAAAGATCCACTACTCTTGAATATTCTTCGAGGGATTAGACATGCTGATAGCAAATTGTGAAGTAAATAGGAAGTGTTAGGTACAGGAGTAAAACTCTTATTGTTGTTCAATGTGGTTCTAACTACCATAAGTTCGTTGATTACTGACGTGTACTATTGAAACAGCCCAAACCGGCGTAAAAAATATAATAATAATATTGTCTACAAAGCACAGCGGAAGACTTATAGAAGTCTGGGCTGAATCCGACCTGTGGCTCGATAGCCACAGCAACCAATATCAGAGTATTTAAAAACTTTACAAAACTGTAATACAATTACTTACAACCCAGTTATAAACTAAATTAATACATTATAAAATATCTATTTTTTTATTTCAAAAGACATGATTTGTCAAAATGTCATTATAAGTTAACCTTCCAAAAACGATGTCCTTGCTATCGCAACACATGACACATAAATGAGCAGCATATCCATTTGCACTAAAGATGGCAACCTGAAAGTGGATCTACCCCCTATAAGAGATAGACCCTATAAAAAAAACGGTCAACAATTGCATTGTTGAGTAATCCAACAAACTACTACATTTGTATACAAGTCATTAACAAACATTTCCAAATCAAATTCCTTGTTCACTTGGTAGTCATTTATAAACATTATTCTATCCAAATCAAAACTCTTCTAAAAGACCGTTTGGTATCGACATAAATACGGTTATGAACCCTTAGTTCATAACAAATCAAAACTCTTTTAAAATATCGTTTGATATCGACATAAATACAGCTACGAACCTTTAGTTCATAACAAATCAAAACACGGCTATAACTTTACAAGTTAATAGCGTAAATCAAAATGCGGCTATTACTTTACAAGTCAATAGCGAAACAATACGGCAAATGACAAATATGATATCATTTGCAAAACAAACAAAACTTTCCAAACGTATTTATTCAAAACTCTTATTAAATCAATAATTTAACAACACTTAAAACGTGGGAATATATGGACCGTCAGGAAGTAGGCTTGATCTAAATCCTGAGAACACGGATGATCGTCATCACCGAAAATACGGTTCTTGCAAGAACGAAACGGGATCGGGGGCTCGAGACCGATCCGAATAACCATTACCTATTATCAAGCTATAGGATTTCATAATGATCCGGATATACATATCCGTTGCCAATTCCCAAAAACAGATATTTTTCAATGTCGAACATTTCAATATAAAACAAAACGATAATTCAATTGATTTTCTTTGAAATCAACAATCATACCTCCTTTTCATAATATAATATTTCAAGACTCGTATTTTATAAATTAGTAACATACAAAACATGCTTTTGTAATCTCATTAAATAAATACAATATTTAAAAGCTCATATATAAAAACGTTTGAACATTCAAAACATAACTTGAACTTTGAAATACTTGAATTTAATTTAAAAGATAGGATAGTAGTTTGCTTGTGGATTACCTTCCTACACCATGAATAACAATCACTAATTAAAATACCAATCAATTCATATGTTCCCAAATTTATACTTGAACCAAACACTCATATTATTCAATTAAGATCCGTAACCCAACAATACCAATCCATAAAGGGAAAACAATAAACCTAAGTTAATCTCAATTACTTAATAAATAACCTTAAACCTCCAATTTATTTTATACTTCCTAATCCCACATAATAAATTCCATTTTAGTACCATAACAGGACACTTGTTAGTAATTTGATCATAACTCTCTCATACGAACTCATCTTGGGGCGATTCAAGTGCCTACGTGATCGCGACTCGAAGCTCTACAAATATCATGAAGACACCAGAACCCAAAAACAATCAAAACTATCCTAAAATAACCAAAACAGAAGGTTCTCATTGATTTCATGACAGCCTGCTGGTATGTCATTGTTTTGAACATAACTCTCTCATACGAACTCATCTTGGGGGCGACTCAAGTGTCTACGTGATCGCGACTCGAAGCTCTACAAATCTCATGAAGACACCAAAATCCCAAAATGACTCTAACTACTTCAAAAACAGTAACACAAATTCGGACAGAATAAAACGGAACCTCATTGTCGATTTTTATGACAGTCTACTAGTATTTTGGACATAACTTTCTCATACGAATTCATCTCAGGGCGATTCAAGTGCCCACACGATCGCGACTCAAAGCTCTACAAATATCATGAAGACACCAAAAGCTAAAAACGAACATAACAATACAGAAAATCGCAAAACAGTAGGATCCCTTTTTGATCTGAAATTTCAGAATCCATATTACATACTTTGATACTAGAAAATTAAACCCATATAACCATTACTAATCAACACTAGAAAAGAACCCAATTACTAATTAAACTCATATACTCTAATTAAATTCAAGTTGATACCCAAATAGAATCCACATACCAAACTACTTTAAAACATTCAATTAATACTTAAATAGAATAGTTTGTGGATTACCTCAATCACCATTGAAGGACCTTTCAACTTAAGGTAAGATTGTAGGTGGTTGTTGGGGAGGAAACGCAGCCCGTTGCTGCTGCTCGTGGAGGGGAGAACCGCAGTCTGCTACTGCTGGTTGTGGGGGAGAAACACGACGGGTCTTAAGTGGAGGAAGAGAGTCACAGCTGGTTCTGAAATGGAGGAAGGAGCCGCAGACAAAGAGGGAGATGGAGGTACATGAGTTTTGGAGGGTGAGGGAAAATGAGAGAAGGAAAGAGTAGAGGATGAAGGGAAGGGGTGGGTATGTCGGTTTAAAATGAGATAAAGAATGGGTTTATTTTTAACTTTGACCCATAAAATTCTATTAAAGCCGTCTCATCGTAAGACAAACTTATATAAGACGTGTTGTAAGGGTACAATAAGCGATTATAAAATAAGTAATTGGTAGTTTGAATAAAGATTGCATTTACGAATTTAATTTTTTTTCAAATACTTTATTTAAATTTATTTTTATAAAGATAAGATAGTAATCAATTAATAAAATATAATCAAAATACACTTTTATCGAAGTATTCTTTGTACGAATTTTATACATTAAATAAAATATACCTTTTTCTTGAAAATGTTAACAAATGAAATACTTGAGTCAATATTATCAAAATAATAATATTATTACTCGGATTAACTTACTTAATAATCTCAATCAGCTTAATAAACTTATGATTAAGCTTTGTTAAATGTAGTCTATTTCAACTATTTGTTTTCATTGTTGATGGCTTGTCTTTGATGGCCCTGCTATGACACGTTGGTCTATGATCTTATGTTGAGCAGTAGGGTTATCATAGATAGACATTACAGGTGATGAAACTTCTTTGCATTGCATACGGGGGGAAAGTGAGTGAGAATCTAGAAGTATACAATATTTTATTGTCTATATGTAGTTTCTTTTTAATTAAGTTGTCTATGTTTTGAGTTTGAGGTACATGTCCTTCTTTGTATAAGTTATTTACGATGCGTTGTTTTTGTGGTTTGTATTATTAATTAGTTTGTCATTCTCATTCTTTTTTCGAACTCGAGCGTTTACATTGGCACCATGATCCATACATAGCATGTCGACCGATGATTAGGCGATGATCATTCCGCCGTGATATTTTGTTACAAGGTCGATGGTGCCTCTTTTTTTATTATGTTTTATTGATCGTTGTTTATTTAGTGCGTCCAACTTTGGGGTAGATGTTGCCGAAATTTTCGCACGATCATGTTTTGGAGTTTTCTAACACCTTTAATTAAACCATCTAACTTTTATTTTCCTTTTTATTACTCCCCTACGATTCATTTGAGTTGTCCCATTTAGTTTTTGACACTATTCATCGATCACTCTTAACTTGTATTTTATTTTTAATCTAGACGTCAAAATATAGTCATGTGGGATCTTTTTTGATTCGTCTCAATGTAAATTTTATTAATATCAAATTTTTATAATTTTTAATTATGTACAATTAGAAATATGTAGAATTGGTGCATTGGATAGTGTGCCAAAACTAAATGGGACAAATCAAATGAATTGGAGGGATTATTTATTATATATTTCATATTTTTAATGTAACACCCGAATTTTCTCCGTTCCCTTGCAATTCTAGTTCCTATAGAGGGTCAAAAATTCAGGAGTGTTACACACAATATTTTTTAAATTTATTTCTTTAACAAATAAATGCAAAAGAGTCTTTAGATCAGATATGAATTTCAAAAGTATAGACCATTGTTTAAACCCTAAGATCATTGACTTATATTTGACCTGGATCTTAGGGTTCAAAAATAAATGAATCTAAACCTCTGAATTTATATCGGTCAAATCTACATCCTTAAAATCGAAGATTCCTGTCCATCCTAATTAGACTTAAAAACCCTTCTCTCACTGTAAAATTGAATTAAAGAGAAAATAAATTTAAATAAAGAGTAACTATTAGCAAGAACCATTAACCATGGGTCCACATGTAGTGAAATTCTAACTTGTTTCCTACTTCCTACTTTACTATTGTACTATGATTCCGTTTTGCCACTCTCCGCATTGTCAACAACTTATAAAGGCATTACAATAAATCACGAGTGGAAGATCGATGACATCAAGCTCTCCTAACCTCTCTCTAGTCTCTCCCTCTATATATATATATATATATATCATATATGCTCCCTTCTTCTCGGTGTTACAAGTATCAAATGGTTGTGTTTTAAAAGCCCAAAGAAAAAAAAGTGTATTTTAATGGAGTTAAGAGAAATGTTAAATCTTTTATTCAGATTGGATTATGTAAACTCTGATTTTATTTAGTAAATAAAAATAATTTTTTCACCTCCATCTCTAAATGGGAATCAAAATTTATATCTTTTGAATTTTCTCATATTCAAACTCTCACTTTATGACATTTTTTAATAATCAAATATGTTTAACAATATGGCTATAATAATATCTTTCGATAGTCAACTGATATTTTGTTTGATTAATTTTAGTGTAAATTTTACAAATAGTAATTTTTTGTAATTTTAAAATATAATTTTATAATTAGAGATATAAATAAATATACAAAACAAAATAAGAAACTTGAACGGGATATGAGGGATTTCAATTTTTAACAATAAATAAAGTTTCTATATACTCACTCCCTGTTCTTATTTGTTTTACTTATTTTTAAAAGAAATTTCACAAAGTTATTCTCATTATGATTTTCTTTTATTTTGAGACATTTTATGAATATAAATATTCTTATATGTCTAAATATATTTTACAAACAAACCATTAGATATTTTCATTTAACCCTAAATTACTTAATTCTATCATATTAATGATACTAAATCTCTTATTATAAATTTATAACTAGTTTAGTTTTACTAAATATTTTATTTTTATTTCGAATAATATTAATCATTTATTTCAATAAATAATCATTTTTAATAAATACTATAATCTTACATTAGTTCTTTCCTTAATTCCTTCTTATATTTTCGAAATGAAAATAAAAAATGAGAGCAAGTAAAATAAATTTAATAATTTACGCGTTCTTATCTTGTACGCTACGCGCGTACGCCAACATCAAAGACCTGCTACAATTACAAACACTTGGACTTTTCCCACGTCACCAACCGACCCCACTTTACAAACTGGTCCCACAAAAAATTCATATTATTATTTTATTATTTTTCTCTCTCTAAACCCTAAAAATCGCAAATGCTATTCAATTCAAATTCACCCATACCCCAACTTCTTTAACCACATCATCTAACGCCTAATATCTAACCACGTTTCCTCCGACTTCAATCTCAACCCTTTATGACACCTGTCAAGGGCAAAATTAAGGTCAAGTGAGAGAATTCAACTTCACCGTCCGATCATAACTTACAGAAAATCGACGACTCGTATTTTACCCGGAGTTTCCACGGGCAGATCTTGATTGCCTTTATTAACCCTTCCCATCCTTCACTTATTCCTCGCTCTCATCAAGTGGAAACCCTAATTTCATCCCTTTTTGTTTCTCTCTCCACAAAAAACCAAATTAAGTAAATCCCCAAATTTTTCCGGTGATTTCTTATCCGAAAAGGGTTTAATGGTGCAAAGGTGACCGGGAATCCCGGATAGTTGCCGGTAATGACGTCGGCGATTTTAATGAGCAGAAATGAGACGAATAATTTCCTCTCACATAACAATCATCAACAATCTTCAAACAATTACATGGGTAAAAGCCCTTTTCATAACCCTAACCGTAACCCTAACCCTTATTTAGCTAATCAGCACCATTTTTCCAGGAAGCAGTTAAATCATGAAAATGGAGATTTGCCATCTACTACATCTACAGATGATGCGTTGTCGTTTAATCATCGTGTGAATCAAGAGAAATTCGGTGATTATGTCAGTTTCGATCTTTCGAGTTTATCAAAATCGGAGATCCGGTCGTTGAAGACTCGATTGGAATCGGATCTTGACAGAATTCGGGCGCTTTCAAATCAAATCAATTCGAATCCCCGAAACGTTTCTGTAAACAATCACGTGAAGAAACGTCCGTTGCCGTTTCAACCGCAATTGAAGGAGGCGAAACGTGGGAAAGTTCAACAATCTGGTGAATTATCGAGAGTGGCAAGTCCCGAGGTGATGAAAATGTGCGCGCATGTGTTAACGAGGATGATGAAACAGAAATTAGGGTATGTATTTAATGAACCTGTTGATGTAATTGGAATGGGGTTACATGATTATAATCAGATAGTTAAGAAACCAATGGATTTAGGTACAATTAAGAAGAAATTAAGCGGAAGGGTTTATCGTAATCCTGATGAATTTGCTTTAGATGTTAGATTAACTTTCAATAATGCTCTTTTGTACAACCCTAAAGGGCATGAAGTTCATTCATTGGCTGAGAAATTTCTTGCGAAATTTGAGGAATTTTTCCAGCCTGTTTCGATGAAGTTTCAGTTGGAAAAGACCCAATCTTTCAGTCGGGATGAAAATGCTGAATTTCCGAGGAATGAAGAATTTGTCATTGTTGATGATGAAGCTCAGGGTAGTTCTTGGAGTAAAAATCCGTCTCCTGTGCAGAAATCTGAACCTGCACCACTACCTCCTCGAGCTGTTGAATCTATTCTTGTTCCGACGCCAACACCAACATCAACACCAATGCCAGCTCAAGCAAAACCTCCTCCAGCTGAACAGGATGTGATAGCGGTGAGAGAGAGGGTGAGGAGTGTGAAGTTGCCAAAGCCGAAAGCGAAGGAGCCAAATAAAAGGGAGATGACAATGGAAGAGAAGCATAAATTGGGAGAAGGGCTGCAAAGTTTGCCTGTAGAGAAGATGAGTCAAGTGATACAGATTATTAGAAAAAGGAATGGGCATTTGACACAAGATGGGGATGAAATTGAGCTGGATATTGAAGCTGTTGATACAGAAACACTTTGGGAACTTGATAGGTTTGTTACTAATTTTAAGAAGATGGTTAGTAAAGTAAAGAGACAAGCTTTAATGGATATGCAGAACAACAATGTAGGTCATCTTAAAGAACATAATCAGGTGAAATTCTTTGTCCTTTATATCATTCTCCTTGTTGTTCAATTGGCTTTATAATTGATTGTAATTGTGATTGTGATTGTAGTTGCAGGTGGAAGGAAGCCAGAGAGTGATGGAGACCACGAAGGCGGTGAAGAGGGGTGCTGGAGATGACGAGGATGTAGACATTGGAGATGAAATGCCAGTGCATGACTTTCCACCAGTGGAGATTGATAAAGACGATGACAGAAATCAAGGTGGTGGTGGTGGTGGTGGTGGTGCAAGTAGCAGTTCAAGTAGTTCAGGCAGTTCAAGCAGTGATTCATCCTCTTCTAGTGGTATATCAACATACATTGTCAAATTTAACACCCACTTGTAATTGGATTTGTTTTGTTATGTTATTTTGGCTACATTGTGGTAGAATTGAGTTGAAATTCTTATTGTATGATGTTAATTTGCAGATTCTGATTCGGGGAGTTCATCGGGCAGTGATTTGGATGTTGACGACGCCCAATCTCGCGACAATGAGTCTAAGAATATCCCCCATTGATAGGGTAAGGAATTGAGAATGTTGGTAATGCTGGGGATATTGCTCAATGACCTCAATTGCTGTGTTTTTGGGTGAAGTAAGCATGATATATTTTTGTTGTTTGTTGCTGCTGTTAGAAACCCACCAATGGATATGGTAATGTGGAAGTTTGCTTTGACTAGACTCAGGGTTAAAGACTCATTTGTACAGAGGAAGAGAATTATGAGGAGTAGCTTTGGTTTTCTAATATTAATTGTTGGGTATCATATGATTGTCATGGAAGAAACAGAACAGATCAACAGATGATTGATGATTGATGATTGATGATGGGTTTTCTTTGTGCCCAAGGGAAGAATTGAGAAGAGGATGCTTCACAATCTGAATGTAGAGATGCTAGTAGTGATTTGTGCGGGTCACAAACAGAACGAAAAAGAGAGTTGTAAGGTAGGGCAAGTAATTTAGGTTAGTAAAGAAGGTAGATGGCCCTCCAAAAAAAATCTTAGGAAGTGAACCTTAGAATTGAAGGTATGAGATGTTCTTTTATTTTTTGTTTGATTTTTAGAGGAGGGTTTTTAGGAATGGAGAAAGTTGGAATACTTTTGTACACATGACAACACCTTTTGCTTATAAATACATGAGAAGATTTTATGAATCAAAAAGAGCAAATCTCTATTTCTAGTTGGATATTCCATTGAAGAAAAATAATTGAAAGTGACATTTATCTCGAATTTGATAATACTCTCTTCGTTCTCTCAAGTTCGTTGGAGTGCATAAAAAGCGTTCAACTCGAGACTCGAGACGGGTGTCGTACTTCTTCATATGTAGAGAGTAGAGACTAAGTTCACACGAGAGGTGAGTAGAATAGTCATTTGTGTCAAATGATGAATTTGACAATCTGTGCTTAGCTGCTGATTTGCTGGTCCAGCAAGAAGATGTTCTTTTCCAGTTAAGATAGTTTTGTCACAAAGTTTAGAGTTCTGACCCAAGGTGAGTTTGTGAGTTGTGAAACAAACTAAAAAGTTAACAAACCAACATACAAAATTCAGAAACATGCTTTAATATTTGCAATGATCATTGATCATCAATTAACTCTTATTATTATAGGGGAACAAAACTATCAGATGATTCGATACTTTTTGATTTGAATCTTAGGATATATGATTGAAATTCCAACTCGAATTGGATTATATGACTTGAAAATTCGGATATAAATTCAGACATTCGACTTTTGAATATTCACTATTAGACTCGAAAACTCAGAAACAAATTTGGACATTCGACGTTGAATAATCAAAATTTTATGACATTATGTCGGGTATTAGGTATTCACAAATTATAAGCAAATTCAAATATGTAATATTAATAAGATCAAAATTATATACATTAAAATAAATTATTTAGATTAAATTCAAATGTCGAAAATCCAAATATTTTTCATATCCTAGTCGAATTGGATATCAAATTGCAAACATGCTAGTTTTCGGATATAGGCTTTTTGATTAGACCGCATATTTCGATTGAATATCCGACTTTACGCACTTCTATTTATTATTGAGAGACAAAAATAAAATTAAGCATCTTGAACTATTATTAATATACCAGAATTTTCAAAATGCTACCACCAAATTATAGTTAGTAATGTACTTCGGACACTGAGATTCCGGGCGATCGGTGAGAAGCTCGGTAGTTAGACCACCTGATATAAGAAGTTTCAAAATGCTATCATTCAAACCACTCTTGATTTAATGTTTTTCTTTGCCTTGATAATTATTGTTGGTTCTTTTAATTTTCTATTTCATATATTAACTATCGTTGCCATTAATAAATTAGAAATATAAGCTGTTTATATATACATATTTCAAGTTGACACAGTCTAATACAAAATTTATTGTAACTTATAAAACTATACATACACAAATACATTTCATCATCCTAAAATATTTTATGAGTTGTATTTAGGTGGGATTGAAAAGGTGTCAAATGCATGCACAATTTTTCCATTGTTAGTAATAACAATGTAATTATTTTCGATCAACTCTTAATAACAAATATTATATACATTTTTACATAAATTAAAGTGTATGTAATTCAGTGAAGTATTTAAATATACTCCATTATAACTTGGAGTTAAAAAAAAGAAAAAAGTCGGTCTTCAAAGACACTGTCTCTTTGAGAGACGTCTCTCAAGCGCAGCTCCTTAAAGCTTAATAAACCTAAAAAATAATCATAGGCTGATCAAATGAGGAAAAGTTTTTTAAAAAGATGGTCTTCCACTGGAATTTTTGAAAAAAAAAAAAAAAAAAACTTTAGTTCCACTAAACAAAGGATGGGTAGTAAAGGGAGTAAGTTAGGAGTAATACTGGCATATGATACCAAAGCTTGGCATTTTTTTTCAAAAGTGAATAATGTGAAACTTGAAATGGCCAACATAACATCATAAGGACCAAGCTAAGTTAGTCGCTATTAATACTTTTTCTTTTCATTGTTCATGTTTTGCAATACACCAAATGGATTATGGATATGCTTTGTAATGGTGGTTGTTGAGGTAGCCAAAATATGGGCTGGTTTTGAATAGGTCTTCAATTTGTTTGGGTCAAAATTAGTCTTTCTGTTTTTTTTTTTTTTTTTAAGTAAAATTAGTCTTGCTTAAAATAGAATAAAATCGTTTTGAAATAAGTTTAAATCCATGTTTACATAATGACAATGGTTTTGATTAGATTTAGTATTTAGAGATAAAATTCAACTTAAAATTGATTTAAGATTAGGGAAAAATTATCAAGAATAATACAACTTTTTGTTTATTTCCCTACAATAATACCTATTTTTTATTAACCATAAATAATAGCAACTTAGGTGTTTCCCTAGAATATTCCTAACATGTTAAAAATCAAACTATAGGAAATTATATGATAAAAATATTAGCAAAACAGTTAATAAACTAAAGTTGGTATTATTCTAAGAAAAAATTCCTCCAAGTTGGTGTTTTCTTGGTTAATCAAAAGTTGGTATTATTGTAAAAAAAATTAACAAAAGATTGTATTATTTTCGATAATTTTTCTTAAAATTAAATCAAAATTGATTCACTTCTTGAATTATACCGATTTTAAAGATATTCAATTAAAAAAAATCAATATTAAGAAACTCATGAAATAATTAAAATCCAATTTAAAATTACAAAAAATAAAATATTAGACATTTTTTAATAAGTCATCTTACGAAAATACAATCTCTACGAGAGTACCTCCTTTTTCTTGAGCATTAATAAGAACATTTAAAGACTTGGGCTACTTGGCAAAGACTTACACTGTTAGAAAATTTGAAATGTATATGACAATTTATCAAAAAAATAAATAAAATAGTATAAATTTTAACTTTTATTCCAAAAATAAGCGTGAAATTTTCAAACTTAAGATTTGGAGCTGTTCGCAGTTAGTAACTGCGAACAGATTAAAAAAGACAAAATAGCTGTTTGCAGTTACTAACTGCGAACAACAATTTAACTTGTTTTTGTGGAGCATGCTATTCGCAGTTACTAACTGCGAACAGGTCAAATAGCTGTTCGCAGTTAGTAACTGCGAACAACTATTTTTTTCTTTTTTAACATCAACTGCAAACAGCTTCAAACTTCAAGTTTAGGAATTTCACGCTTAGTTTTGAAATAAAGTTGAAACTTATACTATATTGTTCATTTTTTTGATAAATTATCTTATACATTTCAAATTTTCTACACTGTCATGACTGCCAAACCAATCCGCTAAAAGTGTGGCCCTCTAAATGAACGATGGGCCATGAGCCAACCGTGGGAACAAAAAAAGTCTTTTATCATAGTGTAAATTTTTGAAAATTTGAATAAAATAAGATTATTTAACAACTTAATTTCAAAAATAAGTTTCGTGAAAACTTAATTTCCAAAATAAGCATCCGTACATCCAAACATAGCCTTGGAGTTAATCGTTGTTACTAACAGCAAAAGACAAAATAAATAAATAAATAAATAAATAAATAAAAGCCATAAGTCGCTGTTACTAACAGCGATGTAGGGAGTTGACCAGTCAACTCCTTAAGTCGCTATTAGTAACAACGACTTTAAGGTTAACCGGTCAACTGCTTAATCTCGTAGGTCGGAATGAGGAAGTAACTGAGAACTGAAAACTTAAAACGCATTAAGTCGCTGTTACTAACAGTGACTTAAAAAAAAATTATTTTTTTATTTATTTAATTTTTTTAAGTCGCTGTTAGTAACAGCGACTTACTCCAAGACTAAGTTTGAATGTACGGACGCTTATTTTGGGAATTAAGTTTTCACGAAGCTTATTTTTGGAATCAAATTGTTAAAACTTTTAGCATAATAGACCTTTTATATGAACTCGTCTTACTTACTGTGAGACGGTCTCATATAAGAGAAGGTGATGCAAATATAGGTAAAAACAACTCGCAAGAAGAATATTGATATATAATATATGAAATTATTTATTTTAGTTCTAATTTACATTAATTATGATTTTCTAGTGAATTGTAGTTTTCCATTAATCAAATATAAAAACTGATAGCAAAGGAAAAGGGGCAGTAGCCTCAATGCTATTTCACCAATATTCAAACTTGCACTTAAATTAATATCATCCATTGCTTTAAGTTGCCAAAAGAGTCCGATCATCTTTCAAGGTGCACAGGTTATACATTTCTGATTTGATAAAGAATATGAACATTGGAATTAAAAAATAAGTGATAATATAAATTAAAAAATACAATGATGAGATAACTCAAATTGTTCATCATACAATACAATAGCTTTTTTAATCAACCTTAGAGTCGCTACTCTATGAGAGAATGTTCACAAATTGTTATATGAGGCACTAAGATGTAGATTAAATGGAGTCTAAGTACAACATTTCGTTAACATGCCCGGCCAATCTTAATCAACGCAAATAATTGTTGGGTCACAGCAACATTCATCTACAAGAAAACAACAACATAGAGCTGCAAGACTGCAAAACAAACCATTCAATTGGTTAGTTTTAATTAGAGGTGATTAAAATTAATCTTAATTCAAAACTCGTATCGAACAAGTCCATATACGAGCGGACGAATTTAAGCCCGGATCAGCTAAATTGTATTTCGGGTCATTAGATTAATGTATAATAAAAGTGTATAAAAAGAAGAAATAAGAAGAATAATAAGTCGCTTTAATACACATGTGCAAAATGTTTCCAATCTACTTTATATTTTTGTCTCTCTGCTGGTGCGAAAATTTTTTTTATTATACCTTTTATTAATTGTGTTGTCTTAATAAATTTCTACATCATTATATTACATATCCTCTCACCTAATCTATTGACAAAATTATTCTCTCTTTATGGCTTCTCCGCAATTATTTATGCGACAATATGAGTCATATTTTCATATTCTTGCTTAATTTTGAGAGTAAATTCGTCATATTGAAGAAAATTAAAGGGTTAAAGAAAGTAATCATCAAATATGTACTCCCTTCATCCCACTTAATTTCAAATCAATTTTAATTTTAATTGTCCCACTTATTTTATAACATTTTCTTATTTGAAAATAAACACAATCATCTTCTTTTGATCTCAACAACACACTTAAACTCTCTTCTAATATCATCCATACATTTCATTCTCCCTTTGTTAAATCAATTTTTCACTCGTAATTACATAAAAAGATCACTCTCGTTCTCTTTAATCGATCTCACTTGTGCTTTGTTTTATTTCATATTAATTTAATTTGTACAAAGGGAAAATCAATTTCTCTTTTATTTAATCTCACTTGTATTTAGGTGTAAAAAACCAACTCAACTAAAAGTTTAAACTGATGGTTGAGACTTTAAAAAATATTATATACTTTAACACGTTCTCTCACACAAGAGCCCTCTAGGTTAGAAGTATGGATGCAGGCATGCAGCACAGATTCCTCTCATACATGGTACTAAATATTTCACTTTAAAAGTGAGGTGGTTGAGATTCGTATCTATGACTCCTGTCACACTAGCATTTGATACCATATTAAAAAACTCAATAAACCAAAAGCTTAGGTTGATGATTAAGGTCTCATGATATCTTATAAACCAAATGTATACATAAGAAGAAAAGAAGTAAAAATCAAAGGCCATAATTGAAGAAACATACCATCCTTCTAGAAAGCCTCGCTCTTTTTGAACTGGTTGTTGCGGTGGCGGTGGCTGAGCATATTGATATTGTTGTGGATATTGAGGAGGTGCCATTACCGGAGGACCTTGATAATAACCTGTTTTTCCAAACAAATTTTTGAATAACTAAATCAACATTAAAACAAAAGAATCAATTCAACCATAAATTTAATATAATGATTAAAGTATCAATATATGTATTATATACTATATCAGTTGAATTTTCAGAAAAGAAAATTTATTTTTGTAATTTTTAAAATTTGTTAAAATTTTGAATTACATAAATTACATATTTTTTATCTAGCCATGTACGTGATGGATGATGATGATGTACGTGACAAGTACAAATTAAATTACAATTTAAACGAATGAAATACATATATAAAAAATTACCAATTGATTGTGAAATATGTTTCATATATTGGACAATTTTAGCTTATTTTGATATGAATAGAGGTTTAAGTTGTCGAGTCAGCAAATATTAAAATTTGATAAACTAGCTGATTGAAATAATTTATTGTTATGAATAAACTGTTTTTGAACAAACTTGTAATATCAGCGAGTTTAAAATCAACTTGTTAAACCAGTTAAAAAAATCAACTAGTGAATATAATTAGTTATGAATTGTTAAACAAAACAGCCGATAATTAATAGTTGTAATAATTTGAAAAGAAAGATGAAGAATAAAATGAATACCTTGGGCTGGATAAGCAGGGTATGCATACTTGGGATCACTCATATTAATTTCTGCGAAATAATGCTAATAATTGTTGAGTTTAATATATGATATTTATGAAATTATTGTAATAGTATTCAAAATAAAGAAGAATGAACGATTTATATAAATAAGATGCTGATAAGCGATAACGCGGTGAAGAATTTTGGAAGGCGGCTTAAGTTTTTATACACCATGCCAACAATCAAGAATATGGTGGTAACCTTCGTCCAACAATATTCCCTTCAGCTTTAAGTCTTTAACAATGTATATTTGTAAAGACAATGTTGGAAAATAAAAGTTAAGATAATTGATCAGACCACGAATATGTATGAATTATAATTTTAATTAAAAAGTTATTTTTAAAAATATTTAAATCGTAACTATGAAGTAAAAATTAAATTTCAACAAATAGTAGGGATATTTTTATAAATGAATATAGCACAATCAGTAAATTACTCAATTTAATTTTTATGTAATGAATTAATGATAGACTATATAAAATACTATAGAGTTTTATTAAATTCTAAAAAATATAAAATATATAATTTACAAGTCTATCAAATATTAAGCTTTTAATTGAAATGTCACAATTATTTTTCAAGTCAAAACATCCTAAATTAAAGAGAATAAAGAAAATCAAATGAAGTTGCTAGAAGCTTTTAAAAAGAAAATAAAAAATGAATAAATGAGTTAATAATCAATTCATGTATGTCTTTGTTGAAAGTCATGGAATTATTACAAATTAAGGTGTTACTTCTTCTAGAACTTATTCTTTTCACATACTTGTTCCCTTTAAAGATATATGGGAATAAAGGCTACTATTTGTTTTCCATTTATACTTTACTAATCAAGAATACGATTCTCTTGTGGTAACCCTTCATCAAAGTAGCTTTGATTCTTTTCTTTTCAAGTGTAAATCACCTTCACCTATTTGATTAAGGCTAGACTTCATTGTATACTTCCTTAATAATCAATAAAGATACCAGACCGGTAAAATTATTGGAATCGCATTCATCCTATATCTCTCTATCATCGATATTAAATAGATGGTGGATATGAGGTATTACTTTATATCAATCAATTTGTATAATTTTATTAAAAACTACTAACACAAAATTAAGGGTATTTGTTTTTAAACTTTAAAAATATAAAAACTAAATAAAAATAAAAGAAAATTTCTCTTATGTTGCATCTACATTAGAGCCTCAACTATCATTGTAGTATTTTGGTTGAATTTACTTCCTTCACAAAACTGATGTGAACAAAGAGAAAGCTCTAGGAGCTTGTGTCTACATTTTATTAATTTTTTAGTTCAGCATTTATTGCATATTTGTTATGGGAGTAAACATAAGCTTTAGCTATGTTGGATGTTAGAATGATTGAAAAAAATAAATTATGAATTGTCCGCTACTAATAACAACAAATAATTCTCAATTTTTGGTTTTTTTATTTTTAAAATTGTCTATTGTTAGGTAATGAAAGACAATTATTAAGTTAATTTTAAATGATCTGCTATTATCATCAGCAATCGATTTCTTGCCATAGGTTTAGACGTGGGATGCTTATTTTGAAAAATAAATAATTTCCGAACTCTATTTTTTAAATTTTTATTAAAAAAGTTTATTTTTCAAATTTTAACAAAATACACAATTATGTCCCTATTGTTATTGTGGTGTAGAGCTACGTCGAATTATTAGGCCTCGTGGCTTGGAGGCCCAAAATGATCCTTAGTTCCAATAGCCCTTCTCGCCCATGATTGAGGGAAATGTACCATCACGACCCACGGGAATCCATTACTCCTTCCTCCAATAAATTAACCCTATTTTCTTTCTTTTGGCACGTAAATTATAACATTACATACAACTCAGTTGGTCAATATAATTAGTTTATTTTTAATATTAGTCATTTTAAAATTGTAAGCTATCATTTTAACACATTAAATACACATGGGTCAATCCAGTATATACAAGGGTCAACTCAATAGAGATGGCTCACCATGAGACCATTTCATTTAAAAATTTGTGAATTCGATATGGTGGGATGTTCAAAATATAGACCTGAAGATCCGATATACATCCGATTTTATAATTGAATTCTACTATGACCAATATGGACAAAATACTCAATTTTTGATTTGACATGAAACATTTGACTCGAAATCAAACTGGAGACCCATATAAACAACTCTAGATCAAAGTAGTGAGTAGAAACAAATTCAATGAAACAAACTTAAAATAAAAAATGAGATAAATTCATATGACACGAAAGAATAGTTAATATGATAAACAGATAAAGAAGAATGAAGGCCCATGGTCTCTAATCAACAACATTTAGCTTTAATCAAACCAAATTTGGTCCATCATCATCAAATCCTCATTTAATAAAGTTTTTATTCCCAAGTTTAATCAATTACTTGCTAACACATCACTCACCTACACACATGAACAAAAATTGAAGAAATATCAAACAAAATACAAATGACGCAAGGAAAAATTATATTAAAAAATGTATCCTAGCAAAAACCTAAGATAGATATATTTGGTAACTTAAAAAACAATCTTATATTATAATAAAAATGATTCAGAAAATAAATAATTCTTTAAAAGACTAATAATAATATATTATTTTTTAAAACTAAAACATGGATAGAAATACATTAACATAAAATACAATAAAAATACATAGTTGGTATATCTTAAACTTGTGTACACCGAACGACCGTACATTCTATTCATACCTCTAGTTCCAATTATAGTTGCTTCACTTAAATAACAATTACTACTCATCAATAAATATTAATTTGCTTATTATTCATTCCGTATAAGAAAAAAATAGATACAATTATATATTATCATATTAAAAATCAAAGTAATGCGTAGAATAACATAAAAATAAAAATTATATCAATCAAGTAATTTAAAATTGAAAAATTATTTTAGTTAGTGGACAAAAAAATAATTTCTCATAATAAAATTATGTGCTCGTTGAAGCATTCATGTATGATGTATGAAAATGTCTGTCTCTCCCTTGATTGCCTTTTATGGTCGATGCCTAATAATATTGTGCAACTTTCTTTGTGTTGTCTTCCTCTTAGACTCATATATACTTGGGATCATATCTTTCACCACTTAGCTACTCTTAAATGTTCTATGTGATCAAGTATATATACTCTAATTACAAATATAAAAATATATTTTTTATTTTTTATCGATGAAGTTTGTCCCATTAATATAAAAAATAGTTATGAAAGCAAGTTCCCTTTTCCACTCAACAACAACAAAAATTTGGATCAGTAACATGAATTAAAAGATCAATTTCAGTATATAAAAAGGCTTCTTTCTCCATTCATTTCAACCTATATATTTAGATTTTTCATAACAGTTTCCACTAACGTCCTCTAATTGCTATTTTCGGATTTACTCACTCTTTTTAAATCCTCTTTGTTTATACTTTCTATCTTAATTATTGATACACCTCCGTCACAAACATATCTAAAAGTACCCTCATATATTTCTAAAAATGATAATTCCCATCAAATTATGAGGATATATAGATAAATAACGGTTATTTAAGAAGGTAGTAAACCATCTTTATGTGTCCTCATTTTATAAAATGAGTTTTTGATATTTTATTTCAACTTTTTCTTATTTTGTTTATTTTAATATAATATATTTTGTCTTTTTCTAATTATTTGCAAATAACTATTATTGTTTATGATTTTCTATCAAATTATATTTGTGATAAATAGAGACTATTTTTTCATTTCATTCAAAATAATTAATTGGATGATCATCCATATCATAGAACATCTACACTCCAGAAACCTGCGAGCAAGCATATGTGCTGCTTTGTTACAAATTCTAGATACAAAAAAGAATAAACAAGATATAAAATTATTAATAAGATATTTACAACGATTAATAATAACCCCAAACTCCGAAATATCAATTTTAAAATTTTTGATAGCTTGGTAGAAGCCAATAAAAACAAGCACTACTTGCACAGGGAAAATAATAATTAAGAAGCAAAAGTACAATCAAAACATCATAGAGAGGTTGTACAAAGTGACAAGTATGCAATCCATTCCAAACACGACTCTTATCACATAGATGATCTAATTGTGTATCATAGTACTCTATTTGTCTCACAATTGTCATCAATAATGTTAAATAATCATGTTAAACACAACAATATATAACATCTTTATCAAATTCTTACTCCCTCTCTCCCCAACAATAGTCATACTTCAATCCGATTTTAACTTAATGTCTTATTTATTTTTTTATGTTTGTTAATATACTAATTTAATTTATATTATCTTTAATTGAATCTAATTAAAAATTATAAAAAGTTGGTATTAATAATCTTTTATATTAAGACGAATCAAATAAGATTTTATTTGACTATTTTTAAAGTTATAGCTTAAAATTTAATATATAAATTAAAGTGAAATATGAATAGTCCAAAAAAAAAATAAGTCTAACTCTAAAGTGGAGGGAGACTTTTATGTTTTTGTGCTACTAAAATTGTCTCATTTCTATTTTTGGCTATAATTCACTATTTTATCACATCTACATATTTATTTTAACTTAATTTTTCATCTCCAGTATACATCTCTTTTACTTTCTAAAAAAAACATATTTATTTTATTGATTTTCCTTTTTATACAAATAGTTTTTGAAGTGTCTTTTACATCCTTCAATCATTACACTCTACTTTTCAAAGATCATGAGAGGAAAAAAAAAATCCAATCCAAGCAATAAACTTCAAATTAAGGTACTAATAAAGTGACCCTTGGTGCTTATGAAGTGTTTTTGATATTTGTAATTGCAAAAGAAATAACTGAGAAAATGATATAAGCAGTGGCAAAGTTACATGGGGCGGGCAAAGCTTCGATCTTTGCGGCCCATTCTAGCAGTCTATTTTTATGGTTTATTTTTTTAGTTCGGCTTCTGTAGATTTTGTTGTTGTGTAACTTTATTAAAATTGTCATAAGAGTATTAGAGAGATGGTGATTTAATTGTAAATAAACCAATGATAATACATGTGATTGTAGAAGAAAAACTTTAGATCTAGTCATGTGTAAACTAAGATATGATAAGATAAGCCTTCATCTCAACCCATGATTGAAGAAAACTAATGGAACTAATTAGAAGATTAACTCATGGAAAGAAGCCATAAATTAAATTAATTTCACTCCTAAAAATTACGTATAAATATAATATGAAGTATTTTCTAATATTGCAAATGTTGCTGCTGTGTAGAGAATAATTAACACTCTCAACAAAGATGAAGGAAATGTCTTTTAATGTTCACAGTGAATATGAACTACTGGGGAGGCTTGAGTTGCTTTCCCGATCGTTTCACCATGTTTTCCTACACAAGGTAACAAACGAGGGCCGGAGAGAGGTCCTCCGGGAGTCCTCCTCCGATGATTAAGTCAGTAAGGGTTTTGAGATGTTTCTGTACGAGACAATAGCGCTTGGGTTTCAGTATCAAAGCTACCTTACCCTTGGTGATGCATGGCGTCGTATATTTATAGTAGTGGGCGTTAGGAGAGGTTCTCAAAAACCTAATGGCAGTTTTGGCTTTTACCTTGAATGGAATCCTTTTCGAGATCAGTGGAGATAGAAATAGAATATTTTGAAAACCTATGTGGCGTTTGGTGATTTGCTGATCCTTACGCCAAGGTCCCCACTCTTTGTCTTTTAGTACACTTATATGGGTAGGGTACGAGGTAGGTGTGGTGCCTTGCCTTATGCGAGTGTTGACAGCTTTTCTGCACATGACTGCAGTTGCTCCCTGCCACGTCATTGTTTCCCTTGTCATCATTCTGTAGGATCAATCATCTTGCAGGTATTTATGTTCTTCATTCTCTGTCTGGGTCTTTTTGATATGACCCTGTTGCTTCTGTGAGTCTTGTTGTCCTGAATCTCAACTGAGGAGTAAATTTAGTCCTCCAAGGGGCTAAGTCATCTTTCTCGGGGAGCTAGGACCTCTGAAGAGGTCTTAGCTGTTTCAACCTGTCCTTTGTTTATGGTGGTGATTAGGGTTTTTCCTCTTTCAGGGTCTTGGTACTAAGGATCATGTTCTAGCACATACAACAAATAAATACTGAATTTTATTTTTTTTTTTTGTAATTTTTGTATCTCTTAATTCTGGTTTTGTTCAAGTTTGTCCAAGATATTCAATCAACTCACCACCGTGACTGTCTGCCGCACCACCGCACGCCACCTGAACGCCGGTCGACCACTAAATCGCAACCCTAAAATCGAGGTGCAGGTGATACCCCTCCTTAACCCCCATCTTCTTTCCGTACATTACATCGCTAAGTATTTTTTTTGTATGTTTTGCCTTGCTTTTGTGTTTTTTAGCTGCTTTCTTTGTATCTTTGTTTGGTTTGTTGGGTTTGGGAGATCTGTCTTTTGGTAGTTTTGTGTATGTACTTGTTGTTTTCATAGCTTAGAGTGTCCTCGTACCTTTTGAAAGGTTTGTTTCCCAGTGGTCTAGCTTTCTTTATTTGAATTAGTTATCTACTTACGTATTTCATTTTATATATCTGTCCTTTGTGTCGTTTCATGCTAGTGATCTGTTTGTAACATTTTATCTTAGTCTGTAGTAGTTGAATATAGAGTTAGGAAGCAAGTATGGTCACTTGAGGTCAGGTCCAAGGAGAGGGGGTCAGGGGGGGCAACGAAAGCAGGATCTAGAACTAAGAGTGAGGACTTGGAAAATAGGCACCCTAGAAGCCAAGCGGGTTGGCTCAAGTGGCGTGCAGCCACCACATTGCTATGTGACAGGAAATTCCCAAGCAAGTTAAAAGGAAATAAGCGTTGAGGGTAAGAGGAGTTGAGGAAGACCGAGGAGAACTTGGGATGAGCAAATAAGCGTTGACTTGCACGAGTTAAACCTCTCTGCGGACCTGACTAGGGATAGGAGTAGTTAGAGACGCCATATCCATGTCTTAGATTTCTTATGTCTTAACCTCTTGCTTTTCTCGTTTACTTTCTATTAGTTCTTTGTTTTCATTTTGTAGTGATTTTGCTTTTGTTTTATTTATAGGCCTTTAAGTTATCTTTCCCGTGGTTATTACGTCTATTTATCTTCCTTGAGCCGGGGGACTCATTTGGCCGCGCAACTCTTTTATGGGTATGAGTTGCCACCGTCTTTTCCACCCCAGACTCTGTCCTCATTCTATGAGCGGAATACACTGGGTAGGATGATGATAATGATGAATTGTTGTAAGGTAAAAAATCATCAACTCATATGTTTTTTAGGGTTTTATGTAAACTTATATGTTCTCTGAAATGAAGGTCACATATTTGTAATGTAATACTCCAACTCCTTATTTTATTGTTATTATAAACGAACAGACAAATGATTTGTTTGGTGACCACCACAATAGCTATTTTAAAAATGTACTGAAAAAGTCAAAAAAAACTCTGCCAACTTTTGTTCGTTTTTAGTTTCAACGAAGAAGGAGGCTTGATCAAACGAAGTCAAACTCTTGTTCGCTGTTACTAATAACGAACAAAGGCTTGACTTAATTTGACCAATTATCATTTGTTCGCTGGTAGTAAAAACAAACAAATAGAGGATGATTTTTGACTAACTTTGGTCAAGTTTGTTTTGTCGGTGTTAAGATTCCAAACCATTCCTTAGGACTTTGAGAATCTTTTTTTGGAAATTAAGTTTTTACCAATATTAATTTTTGAATTTTAAAAAAGACTCACTTATTTTATGGGTACAATAACAATAATATCATTGAACACTTTTCATAAGTCTCTATTGGACAAATCAAAATAATAAATAATATTAAATAAGTGGGATGGTGAAAGTAATTGACTAAAAAAATTAATTCTTTTTTTTTGTATGGCTTAATTAACCATCAAGCTAAAGCTAGAGCTAAAACCAAAAGCATTCAACAAGTTGCACAAAATGTCATTTAGTTTTTAGCATCCTTTCAATGTTTCCATCCATAACTGCTGACAAGGAGTAGTGGGTAGCTAAGGCACTCCAATAAAAAGTCAAACTCCCATCAAATAGTCAATTACTATTTACTATACTAGACGGCAAGCACTCTACATTTTTAACAATTCTAATTCTATAACCATATTTTACGTTTTCGCAGTGATCGAAGGGTGAAGGCATCTACTAATTTAAAACGAAATCAAATTACTTGTTTTGTGAGAATTTTTTTATTAAATTTGTGCAACAAAGAGTGATTGTTATTGAAGGTAAACATTGAAATTCCAAATTTATTCAATTAAAACCTCAAGATTACGTTTTTGAATTTAATATCAACTGGTATCAAATTGATTTTATGATAAAATATTTTCTCTAATCCAAATTCATTACGAAAAACAACCATTAAACAGCCTGGTTTAATCAAGATCGTGTATGTTGCGGATTTGCGCTTGCACAAGATGCACATAAATAAAGCAATTAAATAAATTAATGTATCAAACAATAATTACTTACCATTGTTATTAAATATCCAGACATTATTTTTAAGGAAAAAACTCAAAATATAATATTATAATAATACACCTATGAAAATATTAATCATTGTAATAAACTTATTTTTCCTTGAAAAATAAAATTAAAATCACACACTAGAATTAGGCCCAATAACTTTCTGAACAATCTTACTCTCAGCTGCAGCAACAGTTCTCATCTCACCGCTTCCACTAACCGTCACTCCCGGAAACGGCGCCGTAACTCCTCCACCCTGTGCAGGATAGAAAACTTGTCTCCCATTTCCACTATCATACGCCACTTGTGCATACGCAGCATTCTCACTTGCGACTGCCCGAACTGGTACCCCCATTCCATCTGAATAACCTCCCATCTTCCCCGGCCCCACTCCGTACATAGGCTGCTGCTGTTGCTGTTGCTGCGGGTGTTCGCGATAAACTTGCTGATCAGGTACAACCCGTTGTTGCATCTGGTAGTATCCACCCCCGACTGCTTGACCCGGTTGGCTAGAAACTGGTCTCATCATAGGTGCGTGGAATACACCTTGTACCGGAGGCGCGTGTACCATGTAAACCTGCTGTTGCTGTGGTGGCGGTAATTGTTGTTGCTGTTGGTGATTTTGTTGATTAAATTGCTGATAATTCTGTTGAGGTGGAATATTTTGCGGCGGTGGTGGCGGTGGTTGTTGTTCAGGATGCACTTGTACTTGCTGATGCGGCACCGGTGGAGCAGGCTGCCAGTAACCTTGCGGAACTTGTACGGGCACCGGCATGTTCGCCGGAGGTCCGGTAAACATGTTTGGATTTTCGTCACCTTTTTGCCGAATCTGTATCCGGTTTAATTCTTGAATCCGAGCATCAATTTGCGGATCCGGTTCATGCTGGACTTGAACCGGCACTGAAATCGGAATTTGTACCGGAGGTTTTTCTAAACCGAATAAAAAGTCAACATTATTACTGACCTGCTGTTGAGGAGGTGGAAGTGATGAAGCAGAGTTAAGCGCGTCAACAAACCGGTCCGACTCACGCTCAATTTTATCCGATGCGCTAGATCCAAAAGAACTGGATTTCTGAACCGGAAATAAAAAAACACGAAGCCTAGCCGGTTTAGAAGAACCGCGACAAAGGCGGTCATATTCATGCATCATATTCTCCAAATCATCGTCATTAGTAACCGAAATCAAAGCATCCAAATCCTCACCGGGAAGTTGATACTTGAAACTAAAACTGGAAACAGAATCATTCGAATCAGAATACAAAATACTAGAAAGTTTCGCATAGAAACTCGAAAATTTGATATTCCGATCAACGGCGAGTATTTTAGTCTCACCACCGACGTAAGAGAGGAGATTATCATGAGAACGAGGTTGAATTTTGCCGCCATAACTAACCATAACTTTGACTTTCTGGTTTGATAATTGCGGTGGATTTTGCTGTGATTGTTCGTCCCATGATGGTGGTGGATTTTCGAAATCGATTTCGCGAGAACGAGGAGAGGAGTCGCCGGAATCTGGGTACGAATATGAAGGATAATTCTCCATTTTTTCTAGAGAGAGAAAGGAGGACAGAGACGGAGAAATAAAGTAAATTTAGAGGGGCATTGTTTTTGGAGGAATTGAAGAGTGAAGACGAGAAGGGGAAGTTTCAATTTAAAAAGTTGTTTGCGGCGAAGGAGTGTATTAGTGCTATTATTGGAGTGAAGTAACATTCTACTCGTACACATTTCCTCTATAAACCTCATTTTACTTTTCTTAAAAATCTTTCTAAATTTTGGTACTTATTCCGTTATAATTATACTCCATAACTCCATAATCACTTTTTATAATTACTTACAACATTTATATATCAATTATTTTTAATTTTTCCCTCAAATAAACTATTCTTATTTTATACTAACTCCATTTTTTTGTGATTTTTTTCATACTATTTACAATTTACTTTTAATTTTTATTTCATTCTTAATCTATATGTTAAAACATAATCAAGTGAGATTCTATTTGATTCGTCTCAACGTAAAGATTATTAATATCAACTTTTTATAATTTATAGTTTTGCGTTGTTAGAGATTTTAAAACTTCAATATATGTCTTGGCAAATATGCCAAAATAAAATAGGACAAAGTCATTGATATGGAGGGAGTAATTTTTAGTATTGAAGATTAAATTAGTATACTTCCTCTGGTTTTATTATTAGTTGCTACAGATAATGATATTTTTCCTCATAAAATGTCACTATCTATGACAACTAATAAAAACCAGAGAAAATATTAAACTGTATAAAAAATCAAATATTTCAATAAAATAGCCCTAAAATCAAAAAATAAAACATCCATAAATATTTGCTTAAAAAATAAATTCAAAGAGGTGACATCTTGTCCCACCTTATAGAAGTTTCACCACTAATTTGAAAGTTTGTTTGATTAATGGCAGTGAATAGTAATTGAAGGGAAAACTACATATTTTACTTGTATAATGATGAGATGGGAGACGATGAAAGACTTCCTTTATTTGAATGGAAAAAGTATTGAAAAAATTAGTATAAAAATTCGTGTAATACATCAATTCATTAATAAGAAATGTATAAAATATAACTCTAAAAAATAATGCAAGTATATATTATTGTGATTAAATTTATCGAAAATATGATTGTTAAAGTATATAATAAATATTGACTTTTCAAAATTTATTTATCAAAGACATTGCTTTTTCATTCAATTAAACGTATCAAATTATAGGTTAGACATATAGAATTGATATACTATTTATATAAATACTTTATCTGGATTAGCTCCAATTATAAAAAATCAAAATCTAAATTAGGTAAATATTAGGAAAATTGGCTGAAATTAATCTCAACTATCACCCGTTGGCCAAAATTAATCCCCATTATCGATTATTTTTAATAATCCCAACTGTTCTCTTAATTTGTTCAAGACATACCCACCCCTGGTAACCGGCAGCAACAGGTAACCCCGTAGCATTTTTTTTTACTCTAATCTTCAAAAATAACTCATCTCCTTCATCTATTAATCCCCTCCTTCTTCTTCTTTTCCATTACTCCTCCATTGATGAACCCTACTAAAAAAAATCAAATTGAAACTAAACCTACAAAATCTTTAAAATCCTACAACATATGATATCGATTCAATTAGGAGAGGTTAAAATGTGGATTATAATTGCATAATTAAAATTGGGTTTTAATTAGTTTGGATTGAAACTATATATAATTAAAATTGGATTTTAATTATTATTAGTACTCATTATTTTAAATTATATGATAATAGAAATAATGAATTGAGTTATTTTGATGTATTTGACACTTAAAATAATTCAAGAAAGTAAAAAATAAAATTAAAAAAAATTAATAAAAAACAGAAAAAACAGGAAATTTGAAACATGATTCTTCTTCACGTCATTTGGTGTTTTACCAAATTCAACATCAAGATTTAAAAGAGTGATTTTGGTATAATTCTTTTTCGAAAAACTGTTTTTATTGTTTGAATTGGATTACCCAATAATTAGATTGTTGTTTGATTGACTAATTCAAACAAAAATGCAATTTTATTTTCATTTTTCAAATTCAAGATTTTTCCCCAATTTGATTGAATTCATGAACTTTGTGAAATTTCATAATTAATCATTTCTAAACTATAATTAATCACTTGAATATTTGAAAAGGGGAAGAAGAAGAGGGAGAAGATTAATAGATGAAAGAGATGGGTTATTTTTGAAGATTAGAGTAAAAAAAAAGGAAAAAACAAATGATACGTAGTTACGTGTTGCTGCCGGTTACCAAGGGATGGGTATGCTTTAAACAAATTAGGAGAATAGCTGGGATGATTAATTTTGGCCAACAGATGATAGTTGAGATTAATTTCAGCCAATTTTCCTAAATATTATTATGTAATTAACTATCATTCACTAAAATAACTTTATTTGTCAAGACTCCCTAATGATGACATTTGTCATTTCTAACATTTATATTAATATGTATGATGTATGATAATATGATGATAAGAATTTAAAGGCGTAACTAGATCAGGTATTAGGATCGCTATAACTTTTTTAAACTTTTTTTTTTCTTTCATAGGTATAAGAAACTTTTATGAATATTGTCCACTCTAACAACTATTGTGTAGTTTTTTTAGGTCATTCTCATTTTTAATTCTGAATTTGCCATTAAATAAAAATTGTGATTTATGATACTCTTATCACTTGAATTAGCTTAAGTTACTTTAATCGATGTATTTGTTCAAATAAACCATAATAAAATAAGTGTATAATTTATGCTTTTAAAACTCTTTGGGTTATTTGGTAAAATATCTTATTGAATTAATTTAACTTATCATCATATAATATTAGTATTTACTAAACTAGTTAGTTGGAAAATTTATTATTACGAATAAACTAAATCTAAATAAACTATTCATAGCTAATAATGTGTTCAAAATCAGATTATTAAGTTGTTTGAAAAAATCAACTAATTTAATCAATCATGAAACGCAGGCAAAATTCTAAAAAAAAAATATTAAACTTAACATCACAATCAATACTATCAAAACTTGAATAGACACGTACGCACTAACACACCTCATTGTTGAAATATCTACTCCTTAACCTCCTAAGGGAGGAAATTAGGGCTAAACAATTAAAAAAGGTGGGGTCAAGAATTAGGCACAAAATTTTTGAGATAGAAATGGGGATAAGAGAGTGATGTATCGACTTGAATTGAAAATTTGGACTTGGACTTTAAGAGGAAGAAGAAAATGTTATTGGAAAATTTTAAATAAAATTTAATGAGGTGGTGGCCATGGTGAACTAACCTTCCACACCAAGATGCAAGCAAGATACCAAGTGCCAAGTACTCTTCTTGTTCCAAAGATTTAATATTTTTATTTTGACCCGTCCTTTTTACTTTGTAATTATAGTTTTGAATGATATTCTTATTTCTACTTTCTGAAATTATATCCACAAACTTTTATTATGAATTTTTTTTTAGTAAGTATGCAATTGTGGATAGGGTTGAACAAATTAAAGTTTTGTTTAAATCACAAATCAAATTGGATCTAACCATAGTTTTAATATTTAGTTTGGTATAAGGTCTGAACGGTTTAGGTCGGTATTTTTCTAAAAAGTTATGGTTTTCGGTTTTTTCAGTTATAAAATTTTTAAATCAGACTAGATCGAAAAACTATGATAAATTTTTTTTATTTTTTTTAAATATTGCCACTAAGATAATCTGAGATGTAGTTTTTTTTATAATAATATATACTTAAATTATGTTGGTGCAATCAAGTAATTACGAATTAATATACTTACTCCGTTCTTATATTGTTGCTACATTTGCATGGACACGGAAATTGAGGAAAGTGATTGACCTACACACACTGTAGCTGATTGTTTACTTTATAGAGTATAGTATTTTATTATTGTTAATTGAAAAAGAAAAAGGAAAAATAGGTTGTTAGGTTACTTTATAGAGTATAGTATAGTATTTTATTATAGAGTATAAAGTATAGAGTAGGATAAAAATAGGGGTAGGTAGAACTTTAAATGATTGTTTTATTACTAAAAACGGAAATGTAGCAAGTAATATGAAATTGCCAAAAATAGAAAATATAGCAGGTATTATGGAACGGAGGAAGTATTTGGTGATTATAAGTGCAAAATATATACATAAACATATATATATTAAATTAAAAAAAAACTTAGACCAAACCCAACTCAAAAAATGAAAATAAAAAAAAACTACAGAAGACTGTTGTAGAACGGTCTAAAGCTTTAAATAGTGTGGTGTGACCAGAAAAATTTTCAAACTAAAATTTTTATTTGATCGATTTTAGTGTCGGACAAACCAAATCGAACCGTGCATTCCTAAGAGTTTGTTTGACAAAGGGGAATTGAGGTTGTGAATTGGGATGTTGGGATAAAATTATAAAAAGTACCTTGTTTATAGAATTGGCAAAAGTTGAGACTAGGACATTAGTTGAGACTTGGGAAGGAAAAATCTCACAAAAAAAGTGTTAGAGAAGGGTGGTATTTGGGATTGAGAGTTGAAAAATATATAAATAGACATTTTTGGCCTTAATGAAAGTAAAGAAAAGTAAGAGATATAAGGACAATATTGTAATATAATCAATTTGTATCTAATTCTTTATTTATTTTTATCATTTGCTAAATGAGAACATGACACATTTATATTCAAAGTTTCAATTCAAGTCTCACAATTTTCATTTCCACATGCCAAACATCCCTAACGGCCCGTTTGGTTAGTGATACTAAATGGTGGTAATGAGAATGATTTATAGTGTAAAATTTCATCAAAATTTCTATATCATTCCTACAAATAAGTTTTTTTTGTTTACAAATTTTCATTACCACCTAATACCCCATCTCCTAATAATAATGCATTGAAATGAATTTTATGAAGAAAATGAGATGATTAAAGTTGAACAAGCGTAACTATGAACGCTATTAATATTTGAGGTGACAAAGGCAGTTGCAAATAAATCCCAAATACACGTTATTTTCGCAGGTTCGAGGAGAAAAAATTTCAACTTGTCATCTTACATGTGGCCCACTTCAAATGGACATTTATCATACTATATAAATAAAATATTATTTGTACCTAAAAATATCATATTATTATAACTCTATTTATTTCAATGACTTTATTCCATTTTATTTGAATACGTTTTTGTCAAGACATACTCCCTTTGTTCTTTTTTGTTATTCTCGTTTATTTTTTGTACAGTTTTCAAAGTGAATTTTAAATCTTAATATTTCTAAATACACATCACAAAAAATTATAAAAAACATATAATAAAAAAGTATACATTGAGACGAATCTAACGAGAGCTCACATGTATATATTTTATTACCTATTAGAGTATATAACATATTCTAGGACTTCAACCATAAGCTTAAGCTTTTGGTTGAATTGGTTCCTTGACATGGTATCAGAAGCCAGTGTAACAAGAGCTTACGGGTTCGAATCTCAATCATTCCTCATTAAAGTGGAATATTCAGCGCCAGGTATGAGGAGGGTCTCTGTCGCATCCACACTTCTAGCTCAAATGGTTCTCATGTCAGGGGGCGTATTAGAGTATATAACATATTCTAGGACTTCAAACATAAGCTTAAGCTTGGTTCCTTGACGATCTATATATGTCTTAAAAATCTTAATTATTAGAGTAGATTAAAGTCTTAACATCTACAACAGTGCATAATTAAAAATTAAAAAAATTGATATGAGTAATCCTTGCGTTGAGACGAATGAAACAAGATGTCACGTGATTTCCGAAAGTGGTTGGTTATTAGTTATTACTAAGTATGCATGCATGTATCAAATTATTGATTCAATAAATAGTGGCCTAGTGGGTGCAGTGTGCCTGAGTCCCACACTGTTATTAAGATTAGTTCCTTATAATGTTAATTGGTATTCATTAGTATATTAGAGAAACATAACCAATTAAGTATTTTGCAATTTTTTTTTGTGCTTTTGCAAAAATATATTCTGATAAAGAAATGATTTTTCACGCCATCTACATTAAAGCGGTTGCAAAATACATATTTTCAGATAAAATTTGTACATGCATATTGTGTTTATGAGAAAAATAAAAGTAAGAAAAATGTAATAATTTAATGACAATTGTACATATAGTTGAATCTCACATATAAGGAAAAAAATTAAAGGTTATCAAAGAAGAAAATAAGTTAGACATTTAAATTGTATATATCAAAATTAAAAATAAGAATTTTAATTAATATAAGAGATTCTTATCACATCTAGTGTTAAAGGTTAACCTACTTAACAATGATCTCGCATAAAAGCACCAAAAAGGAAAATATCACAAACATATATGATATTTTTCTGCATGATAAGAATTGAATAATTATCGTAAGAATAAAAAAAAAATATTTGACTAAATTAACTCATTATACTCCATAAGAACAATAATGGTTTCACAAACATATATAAATACATATATATATATATATATATATATATATATATATATATATATATATATATATATATTCTCTTCTCGTACAAGTTTGAGACCGAAAATTTTATTTTTCTTCACAATATATCAATATCAGAAAAAATTTACAGCGATATAAATAATAAAATAGTAATGAAAAATACAACATAAGAAGTATATTTTAGAAGGTAAAAGTCAAAAAGCCTGAATTTTATTTGAATTAGCTGGCAAATCCTATTCTATCTGCCGTTGAGTGACAATTTTTAAAAATTAATGATTTATACTTTATTTATAATATGTTTTATGGAAATATCTGAACCGGTTTCTTATAAGTTATGGTAATCTTAAAAAACACAAAAAAGGGAAATATAAAAGAATTATATGAAGTGTAAAGCAAAGGGTAGTGTTTACGCGTGAAGTGGTTCTGTCTGGCATCTTCTTTTATCATCAATTAGGAATTAGAATAATGAATGAATTGGATATTGTTGGACCAAAATAATAGTTGTAGAAGTATGAAAGTAGCTAGGAATCTGAGTATCACTATCTAGTCCTCCACCTTTTAAGCAACAAACTAAGTCAATTTTCTCCAAGATTACCCAACCATACAATCTAATGCAATTATCACTTTTTAATTGCTTCATTATATAACTTCTTCTAAATTATGGATGGAATTTTTTTTTCCTATAAAAGAAATATTTTGCCTTCTTCTTCTTGTTCAAGGGTGTATTTATATTACAGTTAGAGTAAAACTATATGAAGATTTGAAATCTTGATTTGATTTGAATATTTAGATTTTGATTAGTAATTTGGATATCATGTTACTAAATTTGAATATCCGGTATTTTCAAATAGTTGTGTATCGGAAATCTGATGTTCTTTTTTGTATCATATATTCGCAAATTACAATTTTATTGTTTAGATTCTTGTAAATTATAGTCTTCATCAAAGTATCAGTATCTAAAGCGTTTAGGCAAAATCACAAGAATTTCAACCACTTAATTAAAATTTAAATATTTTCATCAGTTTCACTCACATTTTCACTACCCTCACCCACCTCTACAATTTGTTTTCACTAATTACAAAAAACATAGGTACATACTCCTACATAAATATATATAAAACCTATACAGCTACTCTTGTGAGAAACCGTCTCTTAAAAAGACGACCTAAAAAATTTGTGTAGCCTATATTTACATTTAGATTTTTATTTTT
Source organism: Amaranthus tricolor (assembly GCF_026212465.1). NCBI lineage: Eukaryota > Viridiplantae > Streptophyta > Magnoliopsida > Caryophyllales > Amaranthaceae > Amaranthus > Amaranthus tricolor. The sequence continues at coordinate 694,829 of NC_080047.1, read as the reverse complement.
TTGGTTTTAGCGATAATTTAGAATTTAACTTGAATAACAAACTGTGAAACTTAACATAGAATACTTGTTCAAGACCTAGTGTTGGTGTAATTTATAATTAAAAAAAGTGAGAAAATCAAGACAAAGCCAGAGTAGATGCAGCCTTAGATTAGATTTTGTTGTTGATCACAGGCTTCAAGGCACACAGTATACTCCACTGAAACAGTCATAACTCGAAACCACCTAAATTTTCTCATCTACCTTTGATTCCGCACTTATTTGGTGTAACTTCTTTTAACTGCTTGACCACCTCCTATATAAGTTCTAACAATTTCAACATTAATAATTACCATAAATATAAAAAATTAGTATGAACACTGATTTGTAGGGATAGATTAAAAGTGTGAGAAAATTTATTGATAAATATTAAGAAAGTAGTAAAAATACTACATAGAATTATTACACGTTATAAAAGACAAATTACATTGAAAAGTCGAATAATCTCTTAAAGACATAGAAAATACTTTCTCCGTTCCAATTTAATCGTAATATTGGAAATACTTACACTATTTATTTATCTTCCTTAATTTGTGATTGATTTATAATCTATCTATAAGTTAAAAAGATAATCAAGTGGGATCTTGTTTGATTCGTCTTGATGCAAAGATTATTAATATCAAATTTTTATAACTTTTTATTATACATAATTATAGACATTAAATATTAAATTAGTGCATAGGACTACGTGAAAAAGCAACTATTGCGAAACGGAAGTAGTATTTATTTTGATTATTTTGGGTGTTCTTACATCTTTATCTTTTAAGACTCTTTTCCCTTAAATTGATAAAAACTAAATATTGTCGACTTTTTACTGGCTGAAAAATAATTCTCCCTATAACATCAACATAGAACAAGTTTTTATAAAAACAACCAAAAATATATCGTTATGTAATATGAAATAATAATATATAAAGCGCTTTTTCAGCTACAAGTTTTATAAGTATAAATTGGCTAATTATTTGTTTGACTAAACAATTTTCTTTTTCAACATGTACTATGTTAAATGGCGTTTTAAAAAATTTAGAAAAAAGTTCAATTTTCACTGTTACTTACATACATTATTCATAATTTCATCTATATTTTTATTAATTTTTGATAACTTATTTACATATTTTTAAATATGTATGTGGATTTTTTTTTCTAATCTTCACTATTAATTAATAAAGATAATTAGATTTTAACAAAATCAAAATCATACTCATTGGAATTTGGTAGAATCATTTTTTTATTAACGAATTAGAGAGACTTAAAAATACAACTATGTATAGAAAATCAGTTGGCATCATTTGCAATTTGATTAATTAGGACAAATACTACTCCATTAAATAAATATTATCAGAAGAAAAAGAAACAAACAAAATACTTTTCGAACTAATTTAATCTACTAGCTAGTAATAAGATTCCTAGTACGTCAGTAATGTAGTATCAGTTGAATTTACTGATTCAATCTAATTTATTATTTCTAACTTTAACTATTGATTAAATGAATAACACTCTTATTATTTCATAATTTTTTTTGAGATCTCTTACTATTTCATATTGTTTAACTGTAATTATAAGAAAATTTTGATTTTCAACGTATCAACTTTAACTTATTTGCTTTTAAAAGTTCAAATTTTATTTATTTTTTAAAGGCCTGAACTTTAGCGTGCATCCGCTTCTAAAGGTTCCAATGACCTTTAACCGGTTGAATAAGTTTTTTTCACCAAAATAACTTTTTTTTTCCTCATCAATGGCTTCTTTGTTTTTATCTTCCTCATCCAAATTCAGTTTCCTTCTTCAAGCAAACATTAATACTTACCTGTAAAAGAGAGTTTTTCTTCATTAATGAGATTTAACTTCCATCTTCAACCCACTTCCCAAATTATCCCTAACATAAAAGCAATAAAATTTACAATAAATAAACAAAAAAAAAAACTTCTTTACTTGAAAATCAAAACCTGAAAAATCAAGAAGAATGAAGAAGAGGAGGAGGCAACATTTGGCATAAAGAAGTATGAACCTTATGATTGAGAAATTGCACACATTAAACTAGAAATGAGAAACTGAATATTGCTATACAAGTTCACGAAATCATAATCTGCAATTATAAACCTGATGCAACTGTTTATATCAGTTTAATTTGTTATGATTGAAGAGGCTCATGCACCGTCTTCTAAGAAGAATTACTTGTCAATCAGGTCTCATGGTTCGTTGTACTTGGACGACATACATCCATTTTAGAAAACGTTAAAGTACTTAGAGGCAAAAGAAGACGCCAACGAAGAAGTACGGCACGCAAACGCCGATGATAAAGAGTACTTTCAATCGTTGGTGGATGAAGTTTTAAAAGCTGACCCCGCAGTTGTACGACGCATGTCTCAGGTACTTGAACAAGAACTACAAACCTGAGCCACAAGCAAGTCCACGAGGAAGGGAAGACCAACGACAAGCAGAACCCGGGGTCACGGATCCAGATCTTCATCACGCGGGAGATCTAGTGGTAGATCTAGCAACCGATCAAATCAATCGTCAGTTGGAATTAACTTCAGTTTCAACTTATCTGGTTCCCGTATTTCCTTTCCTATAATCATATATGTTTTAAATCAATTGAATGATATTAATATACTGTTATTTTTTCAGATGGTTTAGCAGGTCGTAATTTTTCACTTTTTCCGTGGCCAAATCACATTCCATATATTCTTCCGCCGTACCTGTTTGATTATTGATGTTATAGGTGACGAAAACTGTGGATTTAGAGCTATTTCCGTCACAGAGTTAGGGGGCAAGGAGGCATGGCCTCCTTTACGACGTGCAATGAGTTTGGAAACGAAAACGCATAGAGATCAATATGCACGCGTGTATCTATCAGCACTCTCAATGGTTTACAAAAAAAAAAATTCATTAATCTCTCTCTACACTTTCTCTTTCATCCACATCATCTTTTTGTGCGAAAACTTTTGCTATTCAAGTTTATCCCATTCATGTGGAAAAAAAACTTTCCTCACCGCTCTTTCTTACTTCATATTTTATCTCACCTCATTTTCTCTCTTTGTTCAAAAATATTATTTAAGATAAAAAAACTAATTCATGAAATATTATTAAGACAAAGTACCAATACAACAAAAAAAATTAAAAATAACAAAATTAAGCTAATAATGTAAAAATTAAACTACTTGAATACTAATTTTATGAAATTAGAGAGAAAAGAAAATTTTTAAAGTGTGTCAAAAAATAGATAAATGTGTGTCTATTTATAGAGAATTGTTTTTTTTATGAATGTTGGTATACTTTATTATTTTTTTTAATGTCTTTAAAATTTAGAAATTGTGGGTCAAAAAAATAAGAAAATGGGTATATTTTTTAATTAGTGGTGGGCCCACTGTGAGGAAATCTCAAAAATTTCCACTCATTGAGTAATTTTTTAGAAACATTTGAGTGTTTTTTTTGGATATTCATTAGTGAAAAAATTCCATTCAAATAAAATTTTTTCACCATTGAAATAGCTTTTAAAATATTGTAATTATTCGGATAAAAACATGCATTATCATCTTTTTTGGTCATTCACACTCCAAACAACTCTTAAATAATTTTGCTAATTAAATTCAAGTCAACTATGTGTCACACATTTAAGGTGATTCGTCAATTCACTAGATATAGATATTAAATAAATTTCTTTTTTTAGATTAAATGGTAGGTAGATGGAAGGAAAGAGTTATGCGAAAATGAACTTATAACTTAATCTGAAAAATATTATATTTACTCTGATTGAAATAAGACTCAATTCTTTAGATTTTTAATTTGGTTTAATTTTTTTAAACCTAATTTAAAAGTATGTTGGATTTATGTTGATGTATTGGAGTACACTTTATTACACTATAATTAAGAAATCTATTAAAAATGTATTTTTAGTGGAAGATTCCTAAACAATATAGTACAAATAAAGAGATTAAAACTAACCTAAGGCATGATCTTTCCATAAACATTTGTAAGCATTATTGTTAAGGACAAAATTTACAATCATATTCATAGTAGACAGTAGTACATGTTAATGATGCACGCATCTTTGAGTAAAAAACAATTAATCAAAAGGGAAAGTAAAAGACTCCAGTACTCCATTTTTTTTTCTTTTACAAGTGGATTACCAACATCATTAAAATAATTCCAAAAAATAATAGGAATAATCATCAAAAATAATCCATGTTATTGTCCACCTGCTCAAAATAAACCCAATTATTGATAATCTCAAAATAATTTCATTTATGAAATGAGTCTTCTCAAAACATACCAGGATAATTTGAGTAGGTATGGAATAAAATGGATTATTTTTGTGTATTTTTCCAAAATAATATTATTATTAAATTAAATTTATTGGATAATGGGAATTAGGTGGAGCAAGTATGCAGGCTGGACCCAGCTAACAAATTTAAAAAATAAAGAAATGAAGCCAACTAAAATACAGCTACAGTTAAATTAGTTGTGGGTCATCCTTTACAATCACACCATTCCCGCCTATATTCTCTCTTTGTACATTTCCCTGATTCCATGCAAGTCAGCAAGTGTTCTCCAGTATTTTTTTAAAAAAAAAATAAATGCCTGATTTTTATTTAGTGTACGATAGAGAATTAAGAAGATGGTGAGAATTGAATCCCAAAAATTATCACAATTCATAAGTTTGAAGAGAAAGTCTTCATTCACTAGGTTGATCCGGCCTGATTCTCATTTAGATATATACCATAATCACGTATTTTCTCCGTTTTGTTATACTTGTTATATTTAATTTTTTATGTAATTTAATGTGTTATTTTGTTCATTTATATAGTAAATTACACTCATTTAAAAATTATAAAAAGTTAATATTATAAAAGTATGCAATTACACGATTCAAACAAGATCCCACTTGAATATATTTTTGCTTACATATTAGCCGTAATATATAAAATAAGCTTAAATGATGAATAGTGTCCATAATCGAGATGTAACTAGTATTTTAGAATAGAGGAAGTATATATAAATGATTAAATTATTTGTATTAATTTGAATGTCATGTTACTTATTTAGCCATTTTGGTTTTTCAAATTTAAATAAACACCCAAAATAATTTAAAAGTTGTTTGTTTTAGCTATTAGTCAATTTTAAACTTGATGGTCTATGTCAAATTATTTTCAAATGTTGTCATTTATACAAAGTCCAAACTATTATTTTTGAACTTCTTTTGCATTTTTGTCCTTTTCAAAATAGAAGTAGAATTGGAATAAGTGAACACCACTTATTTAATTGTATGATTTATAAAATCAAATATTATCAAATCAGGAAATCACTTTAATTATCAAAATTATTATGGGATGATTTCTGATTATTTTTTCCCTTAATTTATAAAAAGTTAAACTACATTTTTTTCAAAAACTAACTACTAAAACACAAATTATTATGTAAGAGGGAATTATTGAAAGACGCAATTATACATAGGTTAAATAGTTCATCTAATACATATTATGAAAATATGAGCTTCTTGTTTGAGGTCATCTCACTGATAGATGGTTTCTCATAAGAATAACTTCCACTAAAATACAAATTTTTCATCATCATCATTATACCTAGTGTATCCCACTCATAGAAAAACTATGGATAGGGTCTAGAGAGGGAAGGACGGCGGCAACTCATACCCATAAAGGAGAGCGCGGCCAAAGGAGTCCCCCGGCTCGAGAAAGATAAAGAGACGTAACTAGACGGGAAAGATAAATTAAATGCTTATAAATAAAATAAATAAGTGGAACCAACTACATAATAAAAGAAAACAAAAAACTAATAAAAAAGAAATGAGAGAAGCAAGAGAGCAAGAACACCAAAAGGTAATCTAAAAGGACATCAGTAGTCTAAAACACTGATATAGCGTCTCCAACTACCCTTATCTCTTCACTGTTGGACCCAAGTCCATGTTTAAAATGCCCCACTTGGGTCAACATCGTATTTGACAATGCTGTATACTCTATAGTCTACAGACTCAGCTCCATATCCGATTACTCGTTAATACTATTATCTTAATAATTGAACGGTTCAAGTGAATGTATGGTCCAAGACATTAATGAATGTATAATTAGTGTGACAGTTTTGTGGGTTGCTTCGGTTCCACAAGACTCTTGATGTGGCTATAGGCCTACACTCCAGTAATACAAGGTACTAGAAGGGTTTGACTTTCGTGACAGTAATGAAAATCGAGTCGGCTTTTTTTAAAAGTTTAAGAAAAGACTACGTGACTTATGTTACTGGATAAAGAATTGAGTTCGTTATTACAGTTTTCGCTTTTGGTTTGATTTTTAGGAAAAGTTTCTTTTATTAGTAATTTTTCACAAATTACTCGGTTTTGATTGTTATTAGTTTGCACAATTTATTGATTTAAGAATTATGGCTTATGTTCTTCATTTTCCCAATATCTATTATCAAAAATCCTTGGTAAATTTGAGTATTCTAATACACATAGATCACTGTCAAACTTCAAATAGCCTTATTGGTGGTATCTTCACCCCATCATATGATATTGAGTGTTGATAACAACTTGATAGTTGATACGTGGCCAATTATGCCTTTGAAATGATTAGGATTTTCAATATTAGACATGATATTGTTAGTTCTTTGATAATTTGGCCCATCTAATTTATTTAGAAATTCATGTGACTATGCTTGGATCAAAAGTGCATAATACACGTGTATTTGACCTTATCAAACATTTTTTTTTAAATTCAACGAGATTTAGGAATAAGGAACAACCCTTGTCCTCAAATCTTCCAAATCTCAACACTCCAACTACAAAAAAAGTGAGTTTGAGAAGGTTTTTGAAAAAAATTAGAGGAATTTGGTAAATTTGATTGAATTTAAAGCATATTTATAGAGAGGAGAGGTAAAGTTGAGAAAAATAATATAATAAAAAGGTTTTGTAATTAAAAAAGGGGCGATAAATAATATTTTAAAAAATTTGATCCATTCTGACTAATAGAAGGTTTTTACATTTAAATTTTCAACCAATAGTTGGAAGAGTCGATCTTATATGGACTTAGTACACACTAAAATATCATCATCATCATATTCAATATTCCAAACGAGAGCAGAGTCTGAGTAAGGAAAGATGACTGACAATCTATATCCATACACACTAAAATATAATTATAATAGTATATGACTAAATAGTGAATAATGACTAAAAATGTAAACTTGTGAATGAAAATATTAAAAAGGGTGCATACTAAATAGGGCCGAGTGCAAACTAACTTCATTTTAGACGGACACTAGTTGGGCTGTGGGGTCCGCAGTCGGCTAATATCAATGCCATTATGATTTGTGCCAAGGCTGATGTAGATCGTAGAGATTACAGACTTAACAGTTAGGAAAAAAAAGGTCCTCTCCGTGACAGACCGGAGTATGAGACCTTTGTCCAACTGTGAACTGCCCACCAAAAAATTGACGCAAAATGCATTAAATTCTTTAGTTAACGTCACAAATCAAACATACAGTCTAGGTTGTTGGCTAAACATCTTACTACGCATTACCCAATACCTATCTCGTCAATTTCATATTCTCTAAATAAATACCAAATTATTCTTGTAAGAAATTCTGAACTGGGTCTTAATAATTCCCCTCCTTTAATACAAAAGGGTTTAGCTTTTGATTTCTTTTAGCAATAATTCAGGTAAAGTTTTAATCTTTCTACATTCTCCTTGTTTTTTTGGGTTCAAATGGCTATGATTTGGCAAAAAGTTGAAAAATATTTGGGTAGAATTTGACGATGAAATGGGTTTTTTGTTGTTATTGTTGTTGTTGTTGTTGATTTTAGGGATGGGGACGAAGACAGTATTGATTCCTGCTGATGAAATCGATTTGAGTGCAGTCAAGTATGAGTATGAGCAAATTGATGGTTAGTTGCTTAATTTTGTTATTTTTTCTCTATATTTCTGTTTTTGAGAGTAAATTTATTCCATATCATGATCCAATTAGTGCTTTTGATGGAGTTTATGAAATTTGGTCATCTGGGTGTGGCGGGTTATAGTTTATACTGGATTTTTCAAGAGTACTAACTTAGGCTGGCATGGTTGTAGTTTTTGGAAAAAACTTAGTTGACCCGTTCTGCTACTAATAGACAAAAAAAATATATTTAGTAATGAGTTGTTTATCCAACGACTAGATGAAACAGTGTCCATAGTTGTGGTTAGACTTGTTAATTATGAGCTCACATAACGCACCCGATAATTCGCTTTGAATACAACAACGATGATGCCTAAGCGTTCACGCCACGGTTCATCTCAACAATATAGGTTTGAGTTTCAACCTTTGAGATTGTTGTTGCCAAAGACCATAATTTGTTCGACCGTATTTTGAAAACTAACATGTAACTAGAAAATCATTTCCTATGATTATCTAGATATATATCTCTCCATTCATCCCTATTCACTATCACTTAATACAAATCCTACTTTTTTATCATTCTTCAGTCATGTTATCCTTATCATCTTTGGCTTTTCCTTTAATCTTCTCCGAGTTCAAACATTCAAGTTTTTTAACCTTCAAACCTTTTGGTATACGTTGCATATGATCAAACCAACATAAATCTTATCCACGCCTCAATGCCATATATTCCGATCGCAAACTCTCTATTTTAGTCACTCACTAAACATCTATATTACTTAAACACATATTTGGTGTTCAACCTGGTATTTTAAGTGTCTGTTTCGATGATTCTTGAAGTTATTGGACATTGAGACGCGTACACGAACACTAACTAAATTTTCTACTGGTTATACTTTGTGTGTGCTTGTTATTGTTTTTGTGTGTGTGTGTGTTGGGTTGGGGGTGGTTGTGGGGGAGTGTCGTATCGATTAGTAGATTGAGCCTTTTTTGTGTATGAGTCTTTTGTTTTGATCCTTATTACCAAAGCCTGAAACTTCCCGTTGAATCCGTTTTGGAGACTTTGTCCCTGAAATTCTAGATTAAGCTTCAGATTAGTGTTCACTTCATTTTTGAAATGCTAGATTAATGTTTCATGGTGCCGTTTCATTCCCCGTTTCGTATCATACTTTTTTTGGACAACAAGTTTTACTGAATGGAGAAATATTAGGATTCTATGTTTTGTCTTGTGAGATATGATCATATGAGAGTATCATTGTAGTGATTAGAACTCTGATCCTAGGTTTTCTTATATACGGTTTTCAATAGCAAAAGTGCGGATAATATCAAGAATAACTTACAACTAATAACACGGTAATAAAATACATGTTACAAATTGTGATTCTAGACAGAAGTAATTAAAGTTTTAAATTGATCTCTATTATAAAAAAGACCTCTAGTCGGGCATGATCGAATGGTTACCAAGTAAGAAATCTTGGCTGAATGATAGCAGCCAAGGAAGAGTCTGAAGATTTAAGCTTAAAGTAATGCTGATATTGTGGGAGTTGAAAAATTGTTTTATAGTTTATAGTACTGCGTGTGATTATGTTTCGTGTGGATTTCTTAGATCAAATGGAATCGACTTCATCATTTTAAACATTCAATAGATACAATCATACTAGAGTTTAATAGTTCTTGACTCCTTGATGTAGCATTGTTGTAATTAGCTGTCTCAGTTCGGTTCTATTATGAAGTCCTAGCCCCTTTAGAAACCTTAATGCTTACATATTATTACTTCATTGGCATACAGCTCCACATCTCACAGGATCAACTTTGAGATTATTTGTTTGGCTCCTTGAAGCTCCAGTCATAGGTTCTATGATTATTTCTTACCTGAGAAAAAAGAATAAAATGGTTGAGGTTTGTTACCTTGTTACTTGTAGACAATCTGTATATCTCGATTTTTGCACTACTTTTGAAGTTAGTATGGTGACACAATATTGTTTTTTCTTACTGTTGACAGCTACTGAAAAACACTGTCATCCCGGAGAGCCCCATGTTTAAGCCTGAGTACCCTCCTCAAGGTTATTTCTTGTACTTTAAGGCTGTTCACTTATTTTCTGTTTCTTTGTTATGTGCTCACTGCTCAAGTAGGGTGTGCATGTATTTTGTTCATTTGAGTATGTGAACCACCTTTAATACAGTAAGTTTGAATTTTTCTCTTTAGAACCAGAAAAAGATGTTGCTTTTGTTGAGGATGCTGGCCGTTCTGAGGAGCGTGTTGCACAAGCTTTGAAGTGCCTCTCTGAATATGATCCTTCAGGCTATTGTGATGATGATTTGGCAAAATCATTTCGTTATTGGAAGATACGCGATTTTTCATATGCTTATCGCACCAAGCTTGCTACCCCATCCTTGGTCTTCTACCTCAATAATAACTCTATTTTTCATATTAGGCTTCCACTGCTATAAAACTATTGAATTACATGACATCTGATACTGTTTATTAATGCAGGTTGCTGAAAAAATAATTTTAGCCTTGGAGGAGTTCAATAAAGCAAATCCCACCACCCCCTTACTTATTGCATTTGATGCCGAGGATGTAAGAGTGCAGGCAGCTGCTTCAACTCAAAGATTTGAAGAAGGTAATGCTCAATTATGATGGTTTTGGCATGTATTTGCATACCCAAACTCTTGAGGTTAAGGCTTCGGGATTGTTGTTGTTTTACACTCTTGTATGTCTGTCTTCTCATAGTTATTTGTTAGCCAAGTTAGACGCAAACACTTATGTCAAAGTATCACTGACTGACGTGTATTTGCAGGGAAATCTTTATCAGTTTTAGATGGAATTTTCATGGCAATTAAGGATGATATAGATTGTTACCCATATCCCTCGAATGGTATAGTCAAAATGACAGCAAAATTTCTCATCCTTCTCTAAGCATGATGCTCACATTCAAGATTATGTTTTAGGTGCTACAACATGGTACCATGATGTTCGATCTGTGAAGAAAGATGCAGTTTCTGTTTCTAAATTGCGAAGCTGCGGTGTAATATTTATTGGGAAGGCAAACATGCATGAATTAGGTCTTGGGACAACTGGAAACAATGCCAATTATGGGTAAGTTTTGAATTCCGTTACAGGGAAATTTATGTACAAACAGACATATTACTAGAGGTTCAATCATATAGAACACTTTCATAGCAATCCTTAATGCAGTATATATTTGCCAATATGAAATCTCTCTTTTCCCTGCTTCCTTTATACCATGGCGTGGTTAATTTTTTCAGAACGACGAGAAATCCCCATGCACATGATCGGTACACTGGTGGATCTTCATCAGGTCCAGCAGCAATTGTAGCTTCTGGACTATGTTCAGCTGCTCTTGGGACAGATGGTGGAGGTTATTATAAACATTTCTTGCTTCTGATAGCGTAATAGATCTACAGCTGGAATGCTAATCTTGGTAATTAACAAGAGATTTTTTTTACTTCAGGTTCAATTCGTATTCCTTCGTCACTTTGTGGTGTGGTGGGCCTGAAGACGACTTATGGAAGAATTGATAAGAGAGGGTCGGTAATCACTGTGTCTCTTGGTCTATGTTTTCTCTTTATGATGTCAAATGTTGATAACATATATAATTTCTCCAAAATATAAGGTTTGAGAACTATAAAATATTATATTATGGAGGTACTTTTAAATATAAATCCTCCACCCTTTTGTATTTTCCTTCTAGATGGAAAAATTCTCAAATGGGGAAATATGTGGAGCAAGTTCAGAGGGTTGGAGGAATAATTTGTAGTCAACTTAGGCCTCAAAAAACAAAGGCGACAAATCTAGGGATGGACAAATGAGCGGGTGGATGCGGTACGGCCTCCCCCATATCCATACACACCTAAAATTTCCTATCCACCACCCATGGTGGGTAAAATTTTCATACCCACGCCTGCCCACCTAAGTATGTATTCAATCTCATCCCCACCAACTATGGCCAACTAGGTACACCCATCATGGGTATACGCACCTATACCCGGCTCACATTTACGTCATGTTCGCATTATATACTTTATAATTCTTTACAAATCTGAAAATGTGCATCTAATTTTGTTTTAAACCATATAATGAAATAAAATAAAATTTCTATCCTTTATTTTTTGTCATTAGTTTCAACAAACATATTCAAAATTGATATAATGTAGTACATTGTAGATATGGGGCGAGGCGAGTGCGTATTGGGCAGGCGGCTGGATATGGGGCTGAGCGGGTGGGTATGGGGCGGGTAAAACCTCATTACCCACCACTTAATACTCACTACTCATGGAGGGTATGACTTTTTCATACCCATATCCACCCACTACCCACCAAAGTAATACCCATACCTGCCCCAACTGGAGCGGATGCGGTGTAAATTCCGTATCATTTTACTCACCGGACATCCCTAGCGACAACTAAGGTTAAGAGGGAGTAGTTTTTTTTTACTAATGGGAGATTCTAATAATGACCTATGTCTGTGGGTTCTATGGAGTGATATTCTGAGTTTTTGTGTTGCCAGGGCATTGTGTGATGGAACTGTGGAAATTGTTGGTCCAATAGCATCATCAGTAGAAGATGTGATGCTTGTGTAAGAAATTGATGCTACCATATCAGCCTGCATTTCTCTCTAGTTTCATAAATTCATTTGACAGCTTGTCATCTTATAGAATAATTTTTGCCACTGTTTGTTTGACCATCTTTTGGTTTACTTACTCAAGCCAGAAGGCCAAACTGGTTTTGTTATACTCACTCATGGGCTTTGATAGCCCGTGGTTTTTGAACTCTTTGCTATACTAGTACATCCATTCATGAAAGAACTGTTGATTTTTTAATTTTTATCATCGCATAAGTTTACTTCTTTAAAGACTGACCTCAATGTCTCAATGTCAATAATGTTTCTAAAGGTATGCAGCGGTATTAGGTTCCTCTCCTGCTGATACAATTAGCATGAAACCTGTGAGCTACTAGGAAACCTCTCTCCCCCTTCACTTTCTTGTTTCATAAAAAAATTGAGAGCTGTATGCTATTGCGACAGATTTATTGATAAGGCTTCTGGACTTTTTTCAGTCGCCGCCTTGCTTACCCAATCTGGCATCTGAAGTCCGATGCGAGATTGTAGGATCATTACGGCTTGGGAAGTATACCGAGGTATTTCAGTGATACAATCTCATATTTGATATGATGTATCATGAGGTCTACCATTATATTGTTTTGTGCTGCTGCAGTGGTTTAACGACGTGTGTTCCAGTGAAATCTCCCTGAAGTGCGATGATGTACTAAATTGGCTTTGCGAAAAATATAATTGTCAAGTAAAGGATCTATTTGTTAAGCACTTAAAGCATATTATGTGAATATTTGTTTCCCATATTCCCAATATGTTTTTCCAAGGTTTTCCTAAAATTTCTTGTGCGCAACTGCCAGACCGAGGAAATTGCTATTCCTGAGCTGAGTGAGATGCGTACTGCGCATATTGTTTCTATTGGATCTGAAGCCTTGTGCTCACTTAATCCAGATTGCGAAGACGGGTATGCTCTGTTTTTTTCCGAATGTATTTACAAACTAAGTTGAACTTAGAATTGCTAGCTGGTATTAGTGGTTTGAATGGAAAAGCACTGATAATAGTGTTCATAATTTTACACGATGATCATATCAAGAATGCAATGTTCTTTTATGTAGGAAAAATTCAAAGTTGACATATGACACTCGCACAAATCTGGCACTTTTTCGTTCATTTTCAGCTACGGACTATGTTGCAGCCCAAAAGATTAGGTGAGGAAATAATGTGAATAAAGATTGATGGGAAATTTCTTGTTTCCTTCTGCATTGAATCTGTCCATTCTTGATGGTGCCAAAAATTTATGATCCCTTTATGACTGTTTACTGGCTTTTAATGTAGGCGAAGGATGATGTACTACCACATGGAGATCTTCAAGAAGGTGGACGTCATAGTAACTCCAACCACTGGGTACGCTTCGTCATTATTACTTGCTAGTACTGCGGTTTGCGTTTTCGCTATTTGCTGCGTATCAATTGCAGAGATGAGCAAAGCCAATGCTAACCCGTCTCATCTTCTGCGTTTTCTCGATTGTACCATGTTTTGGAACGTCTTCTTAGCAGTTGGTCTTTCTGGCGCGGGGCATCTGTCCAGATACCAGGCTATAATTTTATAGTCGAAGAAAACAATTACGTATAGAATCATTGATGCCTTGTTTATTATTGAACAGCATGACAGCACCAGCTATATCTTCCAGTGCTCTTAAATGTGGGGAGTCAAACTTGCAGGTTTCAGGTCAGTAAGATTTCAACATTATCTTCTTTAAAGAGATTCTTCCCTCGTACGTTGAATACATCATCTTTCTGTACTAACAGGATATCTGATGCGATTTATTGTGGCTGGAAATCTTCTTGGCCTCCCTGCTATTACCATCCCGGTACATCATCTCTTTTGGTTTAGTCATAATTTCTAGTTATTGAAGGTCTAAATATCATTTCCATTTCATTACCCGTTGCCATTAAGTGGCTCCCACCTTGACGGGGTTCGGAAGGGTCGAATGTTTGAAACCTTATCCTTGTTAGTGATGGCAAAAAGGCTGTTTCAGATTAGTCCCTCAATGGTTTTTATCTTTAAGAACAAGGTTATTTGATTTTGCTTGCTTCATTCTTACTTGTTATGTGTTAGGAATTAGGATTCAGATAAACAAATAGGTGCTTCATCGTTATTGATCAAAAGTGATTTTCATAAAATTCGAAACAAAAATTCGAGTCATAATCATTTGTTTTTTCCAGATTGGTTATGATAAGCAGGGACTTCCCATCGGCTTACAGCTTATAGGCCGACCATGGGGTGAAGCAACGCTCTTGCGTTTGGCATTTTGCATTGAGGTATATATCTAATTATGCAAACTCCATTTTGATCGCTTGCTTTTACCGACTGTAATAAGTCTCTTCGTGGTTAGGAATCATACGGGATAAACAAGAAAAGACCAGCTTTGTACTATGATATCTTGAAAGGTACATAAATGATGCTGTTTGATTTCTACACATAAACAAGTTCTAATCTTCAGATTGATCTTGTTCTTCTCAAGTGGTTAGGCTATAAGATCTCATGTACACCCTATTGTCTTCGGATGTAGAGTGTAGGTTATCATTAGTTTACCCCTCTTGAAGAGGGCATTTCATTGTTCTTACCATCTACATTTACAAGAAAACTACACACTATCATGTAATATCATAAATAATATCATTTGTTTTACACATCTTACCAAAATGATTTTGATTTTGATTTAGCACATTCTAGTTTGCTTTTTGGGCGCCACAGCTTCAGTAATTTGGCCCGATTATGACCATACCTTACTATAATGTGTGCGTTTGATATTCATATGAAGTTGTAAATGATGTCTGCTATCAAGTTTTAATCGAAAACAACCGTTTTATCATTACAAGTGTAAGATTTGGTTAACTTAATACATTACTCAACCTTCATTTATAGTAATTAACAAGGAAAACATACAATAGAACCCAAAACCGATCAGCTCCACCAGGTAAAGGCAAGTGGAAAACATTTTTTATAAAAATCATTATGAGAAAATTGTACTCCATATAACTTGGTAAAATCACATGGCCAAACATAAATCCTAACCAAATTTCATGACAAGAGATTGATTCCAAAAAACAAGAGCAGAATATTTGAAACGAGTATGCGAAAACAATGGTGATCTCAAACAAGATTTCGTCGTTATCAGTCATGCAAATCTCAAACGTTGAATCTCACACTGCTCTTAGAAGTTTCACGACTCAAATGCCATCACAATCCCGAAATGCTGGATAAATAAACTCCATGATCATCAAGGATAAGTTCATACTCAACAATGGTTATTTTCCTTTTCGTCATTAACATCACTAGGAATATCTGGCCCGTCTGGTATCTTGCCAGGATAATTGGTGACCGGAGGATCAGACCCTGTAACACTGAAAACCAGGCTATAATTAGCTACCAAAGAGTCAGATTAAAGTAACGCCTCGAAAAAAAAACTTACTTTCTATTGGTGAGGATCATCGTACGGAGCTCACAATTTTTAAAGCTGGGGCAACATAAGACAGCGTATATTAGGTCGAATAACAACAATGTCTGTGAGAGTGTTACGAGAATAGACGAGTCTATATTAGTATTTATCAAATTGATATCATCCAAGAGTCTGGTTTTAGTCCGGTTTAAGAATATCTCATGGTCTCAGTCATTATTTTGGCAGTACGACCTCCATTACCCTATTATCGTGACCTTACTGCAGTCGTTACGAAAACCACATTTTTGCATTATGAAGCTGATATAAGTGGTATTTGAACCAAAATTGTGCGAATGTAGCAATAGAAAGCCTAGACGAAACATACCGTGTACTCATATCATCCTTCATTAGAGGGAGACAATCATTTCCAAATTTAGTGAGAGTATGAACCAAAAAACCGCTATGGGTAACAACAGCTATTTCCTTTTCTTTCCGAGTCATCAACCTGTGAACAACAAGCCATGAAGCAGAGTGCATTTGTCACGTAGTACGCATAATAAAGAAAAAATGTTTCTGATCTGCGATAACAAAGCAAATCCCAAGAGAAGGGAAAACCACATTGTTCGAGGAAGTACAAGGTTAGTACAATGTATAGATTGGTAAATTTGCAAACATCAAAAACATTCCATCACTCTAATGCCGTTAGTGGCTCCCACCTAAGCAGGAGATTCGGTTCAATGGGTGTATGCAACCTTACCCTTGTAAAAACAAAGTTGTTGTTTTAATTTAGCCCTGATAGCAAACATTATTTGCAATTTCACATAATAAGAAGTCAAATGATTTTAGAAGTTCATTTTACGATAGTTCATTATAATCTGGAATCAAATAAGTTGCACGCACAATGCCATTATTGGCGCACTAAATGCGTATACTCGAGATCTATGTAGCTAGTATAGAAGCATAAAAAAACTAGTACATGTACAAACCAATTCATGAAATTCACTCCCCTAGCTGCAACTTCTGCTTTTGTTTCTCGGACATCAGCCTTCCACAATGTGTCTTCATCAGTTTCTATCTAAAAGCATAACAAGTATCAAAGATCCATCAGAGCCTGCACCTATTCAATATGTTGGATCCTAAAGAGCGCTTACCTGTGTAAAATTAATTGCAGGAAAAAGACATTGATATTCACTAATACTTCTCCTCCGGTCGCAAGGATTAACCCCCTGCAATTAGAATTAGAAAGATATAACTCCTACACTCTACTATCCCATTTCTCAAGAAACTGAAAGATTACGTATAATCAAAAAACACATCAACAAAAAGTAGTGCATACCATATGTTCACGACAAAGCTCAATAGCCATAATAGGTGGGCAGTTTAGACTTGAAATGGCTGAACGATCACTATCTCCAGCATTTGCCACCATCAGAGGCAGCACGTCCATTCGATCTGTATAGCCCTCCCCACCAAAAACACCAACTGCTGTCTGCATAGTCCTGCATACAAATACAGAGTATGATTCAGAGTCTCTTATAAATCTAATACATGATATAAATATGTAAATTGCTCACCCTGTTTTTCGGACAAACTTCTGATGAAAATTCAGAAGCACGAGGGGGAAAAATAAGTAACTTACGCTAAGCCATGGTTATTCGTAGTTGTTTGCGTTAAGGAACTCGACAAGGTTACTAATTCACAGGCAATAAACATTAAGACGTGACTATTAACAGGAAATTCTAACTATTCACCTCAATCTTATTCTACACGACTAAAACCATTGTATTTTCATCGTACTGAAAAAATAGAACAAAGGTAGCCAATTAGACTTGAGAACATACAAGTCAGACGAGCATTTACTTTAAGAAAACAGGCAGCAAAAAAGGCAAGAGAATGCCACAATAAATTATTGTTGTATTACATGACAGGAAAAAGATATAAATTATCATCTTAAAACACATACTGCATCAATAAGTAAAGAGTTAAAGGTTGTACCTTAGCAAAGGAGATGTTACAACTAATTCAACCCTCTTTATCAAGCCACAATCATGAACATGCTTATGTAAATTATCAACCTGCTCAAATATTGAATAGCAAGAGATACATCAGATATGTTTTGTAAATTATTAGAACCTATGTTACTCGGACTCTTCATTTGCTTCGCGTATCCGTGTCTGATCCTTGATCCTTGGACATTGGTATGGTACTTAGACACTTCAATTTAGGCGTAGAATTGAATATTTAGACGTATCCGACAGTTGGACGCGTACCGGTATCCAACACCAGTACTCGAGTCCAAGTAACATAGATAAAACGGAACAATTTAGAGTTCACAAAGATAACATTTTTCCTGTGCAAGTAACAAGAATACATCTTAATATAAATGGCATACATGATACTTTGGTTACCTGCTGCCAACCTAATGGAGTCAGGGGTGCGTCAAAATATTCAAGCTTCTTATACGCCTTGTAATTCTTATCGCCTTCTATATTGTGAACACCTTGCGCATGCCTTACCTGATCAATGGTTTGAAACCACAAACAAAAAGCAAGAGAACATTCTTGACTTCACAAAAAGCCAAAAGCCAAAAAGATTGCATCCTTAAACTCATGATGGGATGATGTATGATGTGCAAGTATAATAACAATACAACACGAACCAGGTGAATAACTTTGCAGTGCTGCATGGGATATATACTCGGACTGCTTATGTTGTCCATCGCTGGAGAAAAGGTATAAAGAATAAGAGTTAAAGAACAATTTTTTAGCTATTCGCAACTTTAGCTAATTTATAAAGAGCAAGCTGTTTCAACTTGCATTGACATTGACTATATCCAAACATGCACACATGATGCAACCAAAAGATTCAGAAATACTGTATATAAAAGTTCTAATAATAAAGAAAGAAACCCAATGAGCTCCAGAAACAATTTGAGGCAACCAAAAGGTCAATTTTTCTTGTGACTCTAATAATTAAAGAAAACCAACTCTTTGCAAAGCAATGACAAGGCTTTCAAAACCATAACATCCTACAACTTCATGACCGAGGGAACATAGTGTAAAAATGTGCTAACATTCGCGATCGCAGTAACAAAATAGTGTTGCAGTAACGGAGTGATGCGGTAATTGTAACATGTAGATATCGGTCAACAACATAAGATATCTCTTGATATGGGCATACGGCCCAAAACAAGAGTTTTTTACCCTTTATAACGCCTAGGAAGGTTATGTGTTATGATGAAAAGATGGCTAATTAGGTGCCTGCTACACTATAGAAGAACTACCCTTTATAGCTAGGTGATTTGGATAATGTAGTATATAGTACATATCCTTCCCATCAGAAGACTACAGAAGAACTGCCCTACAGGTCATTTCTGAATATGAGACATCCAACAGGAAGATTGATTAAGCTTATACTTCTACTCACTATGATCATACTAAAGTGTCTATCGTTGCAGCTTCATATTCCGTTCCAAAAATCAGCTGAGTATTTAAACACCAATATCTCCTTTGGGGACGATGATCCTAACAATGGAAAATTAAGAAAGCATGTCCCATTAAAATGTTAATTTCTATTATTTTCAAAGCCAAATCTTTGACATTTATTAAAACAATAATAAAAGACATCTTCATCAATCACTAATATTGTCCATCTCCTCCTACATATTCTACCAAAAATTACACCTTTTCACCTCACTTTTGCACACAAATTCATTTTGAACTTCGACATTCCATCAATTTGGTCGAAATATAAGTTGTTGGATCCAATCAGAGTTACAAAAAAAAAAAAAAAAAAAAAAAGCATGTCCCATGAAAAAACCCATTTCCATTCTTTAAAAATCCACATCTTTGACATTCATCAAACCAATAGTGAGAAAAGGACATCTTCACCAAATCATTAATATGGTCCATCTCTTCCTACACATTAATTTCAAGTAATTGCAACTTTGCACCTCACTTTCACAAACAAATTCATAAAATCATCAAAATTTGCTATATACTATATCATACCCATCTTTCAAACAATCAAAGGACACATTTTAACACAATGAATAAAATTAAGCACTTTCTAGTTGACAAAAAAACAATAATGGTAAAAACCCATCAACAATAATTATGGGAAAATTTTATTTTCCAAATCTAACTGAAGAGCCCAACAAAAATCTTGAATAAAAAAGCACTTCCCAGTAATCAAACAACAGCAATGGTAAATACCCAACTACAAAAGTTACGAAAAAATTGAATATCCAAATCTGAATGAAGAACCCAACAAAAAAAGATTGAATCTTTAGAAAGAAAATGAACTAATAAGGCAAAATAAAAGCTTACCAGAAGATAAAGATGAATAAATTGATGGAAGAGAAAGTGGTCTTCTAAGATGAACAGCCGCCAAAGTAAAGGAATTGATGTTGGTTTTGTTGTTTTAAGAAGGAAAAGAGGTGGAAGAGTAGTGGAAGGAGAGGGATGCTGAAGACTGAAAAAGACTTTGATCATTTCACTATTTGTAAATAATTAACAAGTGAATTTGTTTTGTAAAATTTACAATTGCATTGGATTAACAACTAAGTGAAAAGAGACGTATTTTAATTCTAGTTTATTAGAGATTAATTTCTACTTACAGTATTTTTAATGTCTATTTATATTATTCTTAATAAATATTTATTTTATTTTTAATGCCTACTTTTAATATGTTAAATATTTACTTACATTATTTTTAATGTCTACTTATAATATTTTAAAATTATATAATAAACTGGTCCAATTAGAGATGGTCTCTCACCAGAATTTTGGGTTGGATTAATGGATGGTAGACGGTAGCCAGAGAATTTGTTCTTTGTCTTGTGTGTGTAATGTGATCCATTAAATTGGGATCAAATAATTTGTTTTTGTTCTTGCTTGGTGAAAAGATGTTAAATTCTATACTTAATACTCCCTTGGTCCCTCCTTTGGTTAGAAGTTTTTATTTATATCTGAGGTGATTTATTTGTTGTTTCCATATAACTTTTACTAATTTTATTTTAATATTTTTATATTTATTATGGTTCCATATAATTTTCACTTTCCACTAACTTTATAAAAATATTTTTTTATTACTTGTGGTTCCTATATTTTTCTACTAACTTTCTTAATATTTTTTAATGTATGGTTTCCAATTTTTCATAATCAAACTTATTATTCAACAAATTAATATATCATTTCTCTAAAACATTTTTTAATTCTCGTGAACATTTCTCGTGAAAACTTCATTAAGGAATAGATGAAGTATTTTGTTTTATTTTATTTATACGCTTTTTATTAAGATGTTTACAATCTTATTAAATATACTTGTGTCATGTCTTAAAAGTTTTTTTAAAACTATTTTATTCCACGATTTGGCCTATCAATGAAAAAACTCACCCAAAACTAAATAAATAAATAAATTTAACTATAATTTATATTTAATCTGCTCTTTTGTATGCAATTGCATTGAAACATCAAAATATCAAGATAGAAGAATCACATACTATACTAAGGAAAAATAGTGACCAAGACCAAGTCACCATCCAAAGATGTGTGTACTAGAAGTATTAGAATTCTTAAGTCCAACATAAGTACATAAGCTATATTGTCATAACACTCATAAAAAATTTCCTTTATGATCATACATAAAAAGTACATGAAGTTGTTCCAATTAGTGTCCAAACCTTGAAAATGGCAACTTGACACTTAAGAATTGGACTAATTTGTTAAAACAAAATTGAACAAATTAAATTTGCTATAATTATACTAAATTATATTTAATTTACTAGTTGTGAGTTGTGACTTGGATGCTAGACTTATAAATTTTTAAGTTGCAAATAATTTATATTTAAGTTGTTAGTTTGATTTTCACCTAATTGTTACTTTTTCTGGACCTACCATATAATCAAACACATAAGTCAAGGAAACAAAGGATCAACTATCTAAAGCCAATTGATCTACATTCTAGTGGTACTAGTTTCAAGTTTTGAGCGTAACAAGTCGCCTGAACTAAAAAAAAGGTCGGTCTCTCATCTCTATAATCAGTTAATCACCGACTTCCCGTCCGACCCCTGGATCAATGGCTGATCCCGCCACTCTCGTATGCTAACAAAATCACCATGAAAATGCCTTCAAACAACTCCATTAAACTCTGCACTTTTCTACTAATCTCATCTCTAATCCTTCTACACATCTACTCTTCCATACCCTCTCCCTCCCCTTCCGAACAATTCTCACCATCTCAATCCAAACCCCACAAAAATTCCCGCTTTTCCTCCATTTATAATCACTGTAATCTCTTCAAGGGTCACTGGGTTTTTGATCCAAATCACAAATCCTTGTATGATGAATCTTGCCCATTTCATAGAAATGCCTGGAATTGCCTTAAAAACAAGAGGGAGAAAATGGGTACAATTAATTCTTGGAAATGGGAGCCTGAAAATTGCAGTTTGAACCAAATTGATCCATTTAGGTTTCTGGGTATTATGAGAAATAAAAATATTGGGTTTGTTGGGGACTCTTTGAATGAAAATTTTTTGGTTTCATTTCTTTGTGTATTGAGGGTTGCTGATATTGGAGCTAAAAAGTGGAAAAAAAAGGGTTCTTGGAGAGGTGCTTATTTTCCCAAGTATAATGTCACTGTTGCTTATCATAGAGCTGTTTTGCTTGTTAAGTACCAGTAAGAGTTTCCTTCTCATTGATTGATTCTTTTTGTTGATCTATTATATATTTTCATTGTTTGGTTTTGACTTGTGTGGATCATCAAGAGATGTTCTTTGTAATTTGATTTATATGCATGTATATGACAATTGTATGATGCAGATTGATGCTTTTCTCTCATGTATACATTTAGTTGGTTTCTTGTTAGTTTGTCACTATTGCTTATCATGTTTTGGTTGCTAATGACCAGGAAAACTTCTTAAACTTTGATTGTTTTCTTTTTGGTAAAATGTGTTTAAAATGTCTGACTTAAGTGGTTCATGAAGAGATAAAGTTTGTGACTTGATTCATGTGCATGTAGTATGACAATTGTATGATGCAAGATTGATTCTTTTTTTCTCATTTGTATATATATTGAGTTTGTTTCTTGCAACATTTAAGCACAGGAAGGACCTAATTTTGAAATATATGAAGAGCAAGTTTCATGAGATTTTACAAATCTTTCTTTTTTGTCAAATGCTGGATTTGACATACAAAATAATGATCTAGCCATATGGTATTTTGGTTGGTGGCTAAAATTGGTAGTGTGTTTTTATTGTTGGATGTTTTTTACCATTATCTGTTTAAGTCCCTTCTTGAATGTATATCCGATGTACACTATGATTTAGCTATATGCCAGCTAACCTTACCAAGATACATGTCCTCTCTTACTATGACCGACTTTTGGTTATCACTGCTGATGTTGGATGTTTTACTGGACACTGGATGTAGATGTGGTTTACAGTCAATTGAGTGAATTCTCGTTGCATAAGTAGTTAATATCTGCAATATGAACCTTTATTGTGATATGAAGCTAAAAATCTAAGTTGGGTGACATACGAAGAATTGTGGGACATGCCATTAGGGTTTAATTTATATGTTGATATTTCTTATACTTACGTATTTGATGTTTATGATTGACTTTGTACGAATTAAGGTATATTTAAGTAAATTAGTTTCGCAAAGGACTAGGATGGTTGTGAAGCACTTGCAAGTTGCAACTGAAGCATGTGTGTGTGACTTGTAGAGGAAAGATGTCATTTTTTGATTTATTGTCTTGTTAAGAACTAGGATGTTTGTGAAGATTCAAGATTGTGTGGAATTTATGAAATTGAGACAATGTGTGTCTTTTAGAGGATGGAGGGTATAGTTGAGAAATATCGTCTTGTCAAGAATTAGGATGCCTGTGAAGAATTGGATGCAATTAAATAATGGTGTGACTTTCAAGGGCAGAAAGTGGCAAGTAAATTTGATTATGTGATGACTACTGGATTTTATCACTATCATTTATGATTCTCTCAACGCTAAACTAGTGGGCAGTGGTTAAATGGAGCCCTTAATTGTGTTTGCTAGGATCTAGAGTCAAGTGATCCTCTGTTGCATTTATATTGCTTCATGTGACCTTTTATGTGAGAGGTTTTAGGGTTAAATGTAGCAATTTTAGTGGGACGGAGGAGTACTTCCGTGGGAACTATGAACTCTTCAAGGTCTTAACAGTGATGATGTGTTTTCTTAGTTTTCTTCTCTTTCTCCCTCTAAGATTCTGAGGCTCTGATCTCCCTTGGCACTTAATACATAGGGAAATAAGGGAACTACTTAAAGGAAAGTGGGGATAGAGAATTGGAAAAGTAGCCTACCAAGTACCAAACATCCGCCTAGGGAAATGAGTGCATCCTATCCTTTTCTTCTCTAAATTCTCCTGAACCAAATGCCCTCACAGTTATGGTGCTTTGCTGTTCAGTTGTGTTACTATCAGAAATTATGAAACTTTTAGCCTTGTTGATTGTAGAAATATAACGCAGTTTCCGGTAGGAAATATAACCATTGATATAACTAGTGTCACATGATTCGCTAATCTCCTCACCCATTGCAAATCAAAAAAAGCGAATTATGTTACACTGGATATAACTTCCAAGGGTGGGTAGGGGAGCATTTGGAAAAATAAAAGTAATAGTGAACTATTAGTGTCCAAGATGGTTTTTTGTGTGTGTGTGTGTGTGTGTGTTTGGGGAGGGAGGGATTGAGTGTTGACCCCCTTTCCTTAATTTCTAACTAAACATTACCTCAAAAGTTTTTAGTGTAACTGACTTTCAAATACATGCCATTTTTAGGCTCTTATTACATAATTTTGCTTTAGAATGATGCAGATTAATTGACCTGTTTACATCATGTTAGTGCGAAAAGGATTTCAGCTGTGCATGTACTACTTGTTTGGTTGTTCACTGATTCTGTATAATTATCTCTGATTGCTCTTGCTGCCTATGAGCTGGGCCACGTGCTAAAATGATGCTGGTAAATATGCGCGATTTTTGCTCGAGAATGTTCGAACATATGCCCTAGCTTGACATGTGTTGTGTATGTGAATGTCAATTAGGGTCAATAATTGCAGTGAAACCCTAAATTCTTGGTTCACTTTTTCTTTTAATGGTTGATTGGCGATTGATTATAGGCGGTCATTTTTTTTTAACTATCAAAACATTATTTTTTTTTTGTATAGTAACAATACGATGTAAAAGTATATCTTATATCCTAAAGTGTTACTGACTGCTACGGAATGTAGGTGGCAGCCAAAACAGTCTGACCAGGATGGATTAAAAGGCATTTACAGGGTAGATGTCGATATTCCTGCTGATGATTGGGTCCAGATCACCAAATTTTATGACGTCCTTGTCTTTAATACTGGCCATTGGTAAATCCATTTTTTCTGATCTATCTACCGTTTAGATTTTATACAATATTATTTAAGGCTCTGACATTGTTGTGTTGCTGATTACATCATTTTATTTTTTTTTTTTTTCATTTTTTCTTTTTTATTTTTCTCCGCCTCTTCTTAATAACGTGATTTGTTTCACCAAATTTTGTTTTGATTAGGTGGGGTCCTCATAAATTCCCGAAAGAGAAGCCTCTTGTGTTCTATCAAAACGGAAAGCCTATTCTTCCCGCCCTTGATTTTTTTGACGGGCTTAGAATTGTCTTGAAAAATATGATTTCATACATAGAGAAGGAAGTACCTAGTACGACCATTAAGTTTTGGCGGTTGCAGTCACCAAGACACTTTTTTGGCGGAGAGTGGAATCAGAATGGCAGTTGCTTGTTTGATGAGCCTCTTCAAGACACACAGGTATAAATTCTAACGGGTCTTGATTAACAATGACAATTGAGCTGCTGTTTAAATGAGTTTATGTTTACCGTCTTCATTCATTCTTGTGGTTCCATTTTACCTTGCCTGGAATTTCGAAGGACTAATACCCATATAGCTTGACTTGTGGTTTGATCCCGTTAACAATGGAGTCAACAAAGAAGCGAGAGAGCTTAATCAAGAGATTGAAAAGGCATTACAAGGAAGCGACATTCAAATCCTCGAGTTGTCTCATTTAAGTGAATACCGAGCAGATGCTCATCCCGGTATTTGGCTAGGAAAGAAGGATGCGGTTTCCATATGGGGCCAAGACTGCATGCATTGGTGCCTTCCTGGTGTTCCCGACACTTGGGTTGACATTTTGTCGGAATTGATTCGCTACAATTTTGAGGATTGAGCGATAAACGTGAAAACTGTGAACTTTTTTGACAAAAGCAGTTCAATCATTCGCGACACTGCATCAATTTTCATAAGGTGCATGCAATCACAATTCACAAGCAGATTCAAAGTCTCATCAATCAGGTATTAATCATGTCAACGATGTCCAAAGATGTAGCAATCTGAAATATTCCTCATTTTGGCATACGGCTTTCACTTTCATGGACTGAAGCGTGTTTGAGCAGAAGAATTAATTCTCATTTGAGATCTGGGTTGTGGTGTTGCAGAGTTCTTTTTAGCAGTAGAACACTTGTCTTTAAATGGTTTATATGTTTAGACTTCAGAACATTCATTCATTGAAATCACATTTTTGTAATGTTACCCAGAAAATGTAAAGACATTCATTTGTAGGGTTGTTGAAGAGGGCATTTTCGTAGGCTACACTAACAGCATACTGTTATTCTGTTATGACTTCAAAAATGTAATTCGGTATTTTTTTAGTATGAAACTATATTTAAACGTAAATTTATTAAGATAAAGATGCAAGTATATATATTTTCTATCCTTATTTTCTTTTCTTTTTTTTTATTATATTCTTATAGTTTGGGTATTAATTAATTAAATATATATTAATGTGTATTTTATTAAATGTAGTAAAAACCTTAAATAATAATGTCATTTAATATATCGCTATAACAAAATTTAATGTAATCACAAATTAAACTTAACTAAAAAAACACTTACTAAATAGCTAAATTAAAAGATGATAAAAAGTTTTCCAAATTAAATATCAATTTTTTTGATTTAAAAAAGCATTTTCAAATTACATTTATGTTTGATGAAAATAATGTCTATTTAATTTAAGAAATATTTTCCAACAAAAAAATATAGTTAATTAGACATATGTTTCAAAAATATTTAAAATAAGAACAAATAATAGATGAAGATTATGTTGAAATTAGTCAAATAAAACATATTAATTTAAAAGATTATGTCAATTATTATGCCTATAATTATATTTTGATATTTTATTACAAGAATAAAATTGATTGCAATAAAAGATTGGTCATATTGTTCTAACAAATTTATTTTTAAGATAAAATAAAGCCTCGGATAAAATTGTTATATAAGGAATTTATTTGATAATAATACAATCTAATATTTTTCTACATATGTATTTTTTTTTTTGTAAATTATATATGGAATTATTGTTGCCACGTCAAATTCAATTGACCAATAAAATTACCGCATTTGACAAATGGCTGTTAGACTGTCATTTGTTATTTAACAATGAAATTATTAAATAGTATGATCATAATTATAGGAATGTTATTTTGTGAAATCTTTACCAATGATAAATGATGTTCCCTCCGTTTCTTAAAGAAGTTTTCAATGTCATTTTAGAATGTTTTATTTGTTGTTTCCTAAAGATTATTTCTATTTACATCGCAAATTTTGGACAAAAATAATTTTGTTCATTCTCATTTTAATATTTTAATAATATTTATTATCCCCAAATATCTTCTACTAACTTCATTTTTATATTCTCTATGATCTCCACATATTTTCCACTAACCTTCTTTTAATATTTTTTAAATGTTTATGATTTCTATTTTTTCTTCATTAAATTTATTATTTAATAAAATAATATATCCACTATAACATTAAATGATAAAGATTATCATTGAGATTCACCGGGTTATAATCCTTAGTCATACTAAAAATGACAAAAGAATACTTGCAAGAAAAAGCATAGCCATATTTATGAAAGTAAACGATGGTTCACAACAGCACCAGTGGTCTAGTGGTAGAATAGTACCCTGCCACGGTACAGACCCGGGTTCGATTCCCGGCTGGTGCAAAATATATTTGTGTTCACTGTGTTGAATGTGTTCACTGATGTTTTATACCAGAAGAAAGCTGGTGTGCGCATCTGAGCTTCTTAATGTTTTTTTTTGCAAGTTCTCTTACTGTTTGATATTTGAATTTAGTTGATGTCTTTGTCAATTCATAATTGCAATGGAGTCATTAGTTTATTATGAGTTGAACCTTATCCGATATTTGAACATTCACAAATTCTTGTATGAGTGGGTTTCACCGTGTGACATTTTTTATAGTTAGTTTATTTTGAACAATTTTTTCATATGAGTATTGCTAAATATTTCATCCGTTCCACTATACTTGCTACATTTAACTTTTTACGCAATCCAATGTGTTATTTTGATCATTTATATATTAAAATATACACATTTTAAAATTATTAAAACTTAATATTATGAAAGTATGCGATTAGGCGATTCAAACAAAATCCCACTTGACTATATTTTTTCTTACACATTAGTCGCGATATATAAAATAAGCTTAAACGATAAATACTGTAAAAATACCCTTATTTAGCGAGTATTTTCAGAACGGAGGAAGTGTTTTAAGAGACACAACAAAATGTTAAGTTTGTTAATAATTTTGTTCTACAGATCTATAGTAGCTTAGATCTACTCCAAAATCTAGTTTAGTTTGATAAAGATTAATAAGTACTTCAATTAGCCATATTAATTTTTGATTTGACTCAAATATCTAGTTGAACTCCATTCGACTCACAGTCTCACATCTTATTAATCTGAATTTTTTAAAAAAATTTGATATAGTATCGACATTCATTTTAATATTTACTTTAAGGTCAAAATTAAATTTTTTTATTTTAATTGATTAATTTACTTTAAGTTAAAATTAATCACATTGATATCAGAATTGATACTTTAAAGTAAAAATTAATTTTTTTATTTTAAAGTTTGGACTAGTTCATTAGTAGACGGCTTTTGTAAAATTTTTTGTGTTTGTGCATAGGCTAATTGAAGCCGTTCAATAATTGGCTTGAATTTATCGGATATATTCCTTTCGGCTTTCATCCTCTTTGATGTCATTATCATTCATCCCCATTTTACCAATAACCACAATTTTAAGTTTTTTTTTAACTCATTCATCGTTGTATTCCAAACCCAGAAAAATCACGACATATTCAAATCCAGTTTAATCGATGTCTCTCTCCTTCTCACCGATTTCATATCTTCCTCTCCCGAATCTAACCTACTTCCAAAAATCCCCCAAAACCCTTGTTTCTGTCTTCTGTCATCCTCAAACCCCAACCTTTTTCTGTTGCAGCCATGGCAGAAACCCTAGAAAACCCAACAACATAATCAGTGATGCAGAATTAGCTTCAGATTTTGCAGCAGAAGTCCACAGATTAAATACTCAGTCTAAGGAGAGAGAAAACGCAATGAAAAGGAGTAAGCAACTACTTTTTTCTGATCTTTGCAATTACCTTGATATGAACCCAGAAGATGTCAAGAACAATTGGAAGAATTTTAGTACTGATGAAAAAATGGGTTTAGTTAAAGAGTTTATTTCATATTGGGGTTTGAATTTTCATCCTTTATCACCAAAATCTGTTAAAGGTTTGATTGATGAATTTGTTTTTAAGGATTCTGAGGAGATTGAAAGTTCAGATCACTCTAGTTCTAATTCTGATGCAATTCTTCCCACATTGAAGAAAATAATAAAGGGGTTTTCATCAGATCATTAGGTTTAATAGTAGTTTGAAGGAGTTGTTTGATTTCGATTATTAGGGGGAATACGAATTTTGTTTAGGGTTTTCAATTTTCCCCTAATTTGTAGATATTATTTGAAATATTGATTATCAATTAAATTTCTCTTTTTTGCCCTCAAATATTTTTGTATTACAGTTTCCTCTTCTTTCCTATTGGGTTTATGAGATTTTGAGATTAGTCCATTTAATATGCACAATTATTGTTGATCTTCCATGAATCCATGTAGGGTGGGGTTTGGGAGGGAGGACTGTACGATAATAGAGATTGTTTTCGATTGATGCTTGATAGATTGTTTTTGATTGATGCTTGATGGTAAACGTTATATGTAATTTCACGTAAATAAGTAATGAGCAATTTGAACTAAAATTGTTCCAACCATGAAATTTCTGATGAATGAATCATTATGCAAGAGAAATAGAGGGCATTTAGAATCCTCATAGGAACTCACAAATCACAAGATCAGTTGCATACATTGATCAACTGTTGTATTAAGAATATTAAGAGACAATAAGGCAGTTGAAGGGCTTAAAATTCTAGAGATTAGATGTACATTACAGTCTTTGTAGGAAAAAGACTAATCATTCTATACATGATTGTATTATGTATAAAAATATAGGAGTATTTTTAAAAGACATTTTTATATAAAAATATAATATATCACAGGTTTACAACAAAAATATTAAACCACTAAAAGTTGATTGAAAATTGGTGAATTTCAACTAATAATGTCGTGGAACTAAGAATGCTGACGTGGAATTCAAAAGGTGTGAAGACGGTGTGTTTGAGTTTCAAATGAGTTTAACCTAGTTTTTTCTGGTTTTTTCGACCCAGTTACGAGACGAAATAGATCATAACCCATTAATTTTCGGTTAGATTTTAAATCAATGTCAAATTAGGTTAATTTGACATGTCTAGTTGGAATCATCTATACTATACTTTATGAGATTTTAGTTAAATTGAAAAATAGAAGTTTAAGACATAATATGTTTTGAAAGATATCATTTGAACAACTTTCAATTGTTGGTAGTAGAAGTTGACTGGTTTGACTAGTGAGAAATATAGATCGATAAGTTACCAATAATATTGTATAATATAGAAAAAGGTAAAAAACGAAAGACAATAAAAATGATATTTATAGCAGTTTTTTATTTTGACTTAAAACAAGAAGACATAAAAAACATTAAAATTAATGATATGAACCTTTGTTGGATCATCAATCATATGGACTTAAATCACAATTCAATTTATTCAAGATAAGAGATTTTTAAATTAGTATCACAACAATGCCATCACATATTCATCAACATCGATCTTCCACAGCAAATGGGACAGGATCAACTTCCAAGGACTTTCCCAATACCATATCAGCAATCAATTCAGCTGTACCTAGTGCCTGAAAATATACATATTAATATGTAAATTATTTCTTCAAAATTTCATAATGCAATATAATATTAAATATCTTTTTTTTTTTTTTTGATATATCTCTTAATATCAATACATAAAAGAGGATTTACCATGCTAATTCCTACATCTTTATGTCCAGTTGCAAGATACACATTTGGCATGGAAGGAACTGATCCAATAATCGGCATTCCATCAGGCGCTTCATTCATAATACACAATCCACACAACAACAAAAATGTAAAGAATCTTAATTCTTGTTTGTACAAAAAATATGCCTCTTATTTTATATGATTTATTATTAAGACTCAGACCCAAATATGATAGCCCACTGAAGTTAGAGGAAGCTTCTCTCATATTCTCTTTATATACTTTCCCTTGGAGTCATTTGTAGGTAGGTGACTTTTGACTGTATTGGCCAAAATCAAACACACTCCTCTCTCTAAACTAAACACATTTATTTTATACTTTGGTACTAACTTGGGCGTTGGGAGGCACCCCCTTGGGACTACCCGAGGTGATGATGTTCCCTGTAGGTTCTCGGAGACCACCAGCCTAACACCACGGAGGAGCCCACCGGAGACCCCTCTTAGGCCTACTTTGGAGCATTTTATGGAGACCTTGAAGGCATGGAGTAGATAGCAGTTTCACGCCTCACCAACAATTTCACCACTCAAACCACCTTCCACCAAGGTATCCCTCTATTTCATTATTGTTTTCGGACTAGTATTAGGGACCCCCGAAGGCCCCGATTTTAGACAGGAACAATTAGAGACCCTCAATAATTGGAGCCATAACTATGCAAACAAATATGTTTAACGGGTGGGAGCCACTTAAAGACATTGGTAATGAAAATGAAAGTATATAAGAACTAAGTAAATGTTCTGTTTCTGATAAAAACTTACTGTAAGGACAAAATCCAATTCTGATTTTCATTTCTTGGCTTAGACTTTCCAAGGAGACTTTTTTCAGAGCAGGGAAAAGCTCCTGAACACGACCCCATATTTGCTCTACAATATTCATGTCTAGCTCTTTATCAAACCCAACAAATTGTCTGCTACTCCCTGATGCAAAACATACACAAAACAAAACAATTCATCATCTTGCAGCATAGAACTTGGTAATGATCATCTCTGGTGCTCTAAGACAAGTCACACACTTATATAAATAATCGTGTAAGATATGAGTATACGATCTTTAGTAATATAGACGGGAGAAATCTAAGTATAAGCCTTCCTAGGGCATGCCCGGATCATTTGATTAAAACCCTATTAATGTAAATTGCGTAACTGTTAGAGTATATAACATATCCTTGGACCTCAACCATCAATTTAAGTTTTTGGTTGAGTTGGTTCCTTGACATATTATTAGAAGCCAGCGTGACAACTGATAAGAGGTCACAGATTCAAACAAATATTCGGCACTTCTAGTCCAATGGGTTCTCGTGTAAGGGGGCGTGTTATAGTATATAACATTTCCTGTGGTCTCAATTGTTAGCTTAAACGTTTGGTTGAGTTGGTTCATTGACGGTAACATTTAAAACAATAGAATATTGGCCGATTTGATTCAAGACATGTATAGTGATTAGTGTTCGACATACCCTATAGTCCTATACTAGTATTCTGAATTCGTATCTAAATATAGATGATGATTGAGAATGAGAATGCATACACACACTTATTGGCATTGATGTGATGAAATGTTGTTGATCAAAACATGATCGTAAAACATGAAAAGAAACATTTTTATAATTATACCAACTAGAAGATTTCCCTTTGCATCAAAAGCTGCAGTCATTGAAACAGAATCAGCTGATTTTGATGTTCTTTGGTAATTTACATAACCAGCTTCCATAGTTGCATGATTCAGTGTAAGTATGGATTTCAAATTCTCAAACACAAGTAGATAAACCTGCAAATTCAATGTAACATAATTCACACCTAATTCGTTTTGAAAACCAATTGAAATTCGCCTTTTCCGATCTACGATTTGGGAGGAGATTAGCAAACATGGTCTAACTCTTTACCTTCATGGGTTCTACAGGAACATTAATCTTGACATCAAGATCTTTAGTTAATTTGTTCATCAATGATCTAGTCCATGCACCAGCTGCAACAACAATGGCTTTCTTGGCATACAAAATGTTATTTTTATTAGTCTTGATCCCATCAATCTTTCCATCCTTGCTTGATCTGCATAAAAACCATCAAGCTAATTCCAGTTCATGTAAAAATATTGGATTATAACTGATGTTTAAATTTCCTGACCTTAATAAACATACAGCTGCATCACCGTAAAACTCTGCATATCTGTTAAGTGGTATGAAGAACTTATTGTCCTAACAAAACCACACAAATTTAAGCAATATCATTAATGGCAAATAAATTATAAGCTCACTTTAAACCTATGTTACTCGGACTCTCCATTTTACTTCAAGTATCTGTCTCAGCTTTGGCACTTAAGACACATACCGGTGTCACATGATTCGATAACTTCTTCGCAAATCGCGCGAATTATGGTCAGGTTTGCACTATTTTGGGCTATTTTGAGTGAATTGCAAATTCAAAAAGCTATTTTGACACCTACCCATGTCGGATACGAGTTCTCAAGTCTAAATAACATAGCTTTAAATAACTTGTAAATTGAAACTAAGAAATGAACCTCTTCAATAGATCTAACAGCTCCATGCACATCAATTTGGTCATCCTCAGGCAAAAAGGCAGCACAACTTTCAGTGTTGACAGCAAGTTCTGGTTCTTCAAGCAGTAATTTATTACTAGGCCAGTATTCTGCTTTGAGTCCTACTGCTGCTAGTTGCTGCACCCTTTCTTTCAGGTGATCTGATTCTTCCTTGGTTCTACCAATTAATAAACTCCCTGCTGAGACATCACGAAGTCACTTCTATTCACATAAATATACCCAAATTATCCACATCTCGTCAGTTTAAGTTTTTGGTTGAGTTGATTCTTTGACATGGTATCAGAGCCAACTATATAAGAGGTCACGACCTCCTCATTTAAAGTGGAATATTTAACGCCAGGTATGAGGAGGGCCTATGCTGCATCCACAATTCCAGTCCAAAGGGCGGGCTTCGTGTGAGCAACCGTGTTAGTATATATAACATATTCTAGGGCCTCAACCATTAACTTAAGCTTTTGGTTTAGTTGGTTCCTTGACACTCATTTCATATGTAACACAGGTTAATTTCATTAGGGACCAGGAAATCATAAATAAAGCTTATTGATAAATGACCTGTCTTCTTCCAACCAACTGTTTGGAGAGGATCAATGCCTTGATCTTGTAAAGTATCAACAAACATCTGCCATAGTTGATGGCTTCTCATAGCCAGGTCCCAGAGAGCAGTTCCTGGAGTTTTATTTATCATCCATAAATAGCCTTGCCCTACAAATGGTTATGTATATTCATTGTCAGTAATTAGTACCTATTAGACAAACAATTGCCAACAAGAATAATAAATGGTTATGGTATAATGATGCATAAAAAGTTTGTAACAAGGACTATCTCTAGCTAATACGAGACTTAATTACCCTTATCATGGACCACTCCATATCACAAAGATGGCATGTTTCCAGCTAATTAGGATTCAGATCAGATTAAATCGAATTTGGGCTAGAATAAGATTTGATAGTTAAAACTAAAAGTGTTCACTTGGATAATGAATTTCGGATATAATATAATATCTTGAACAACAATATTTTGAAGCCAAAACTATGAAAAGGCTAAGCTGGTTGGCTTTTGGCTTGTTGAACTTATTCTCTAGCTGTGATAGCCAATAACTAATTTTATCAAATATCCCGTAAATATCCGACTCAACCAACTAGCTTAAAATACAACAAAAATAGTTAATACTTTTAATTAGTCGAACAAACAAACAACCAACAACCTACATCCTACAACTAACTCTTAACATGATTCATTAAAGACCCACAATAAGTCACAGAAAATCAAAACTTTAGAATAGAGGAAGTATTATGACCAATTATGGTCAGTTTTGAGCCATTTTTGGGTCAATTTAAGCGAATTGCGAATTCAAAAGGCGAACTAATTAGTGAATTATGTAACATTGTTTATGACATACCAGCACCAGTTGCAGCACAAGATAAAGGAGTAGAAGCATCAACAATGGCAACTGAGAGGTAAGAATGGAGTAAAAAATGCCTAGCAATACTCAATCCTATTATCCCAGCTCCTACTATTACGACGTCGTATGTATAGCAACACTCTGAAGCTGAAGCTGAAGCATCAGCAGTTTCTGTAGTGTTACTGTTAGGTGCAGTGTCAGCCATTGATGTCAAATGAAGCTGCTATATTCCATTTTACACATTCACAATAAAAGAACATAAAAGCAAGAATTCTTATTAAAAAGATACCATACTTTGTATTGTGGAGATTTATTTATCTGTATTATTTTGTATCTAAAACTATTCTTGGATGCCATTACAAATATCAAATATGCTTTGAATGTATGATAACATTGAAAATTAAGATTCCTCAATGGTTTCTATATTAACATTTATTAAAGTTATGCAAGGATACTAATTAGGAGATAATCGAATTTTATCTTAGCTAGAGAGCAAGTACCACATGTTCGAATAAAGGGGTGCAGATTACATGGGACACACCAAAATTCAGGGCCGTCTTAAACATTTCGGAGGCCCTGTCCAATTCCAAAATGAGGCTCCCTTATAATCAAAAACTCATATTGTGGGTTGTTGGAATAATTTTAGACTGATGAAGATATCTTTAACTTTGATTCTCAGTGCATTAGTTGAGCTGTTGGACTAATTTTGTATTTCCTTTTACAAAGTATGTGGGCTGTTGGAATAATTTTAGAGGCCCCACTAATGTCAGGTCCTGTGTTGTAGCACAGGATGCACATCTTGTGCACCACGCCTGCCAAAATTAAAAGTGGTGCACTTTTATGTGGATTGAAGGTGCATGTTTTTAAAGGGTATGACGACTAGCTCAATCAAAAATATATTAAAGGTATTACAGAAGGCGAAATACTAGTTGGAGTGATAAAAAAAATTAGATGGAAAGAGATTACATAATAGCATTGAAACAACCGAATCTGCAGCTTAAACATCAGCTTGATTTAAGTTTACGACAACAAATACCAATATTAATAAGCAAAAAGGAGCAATAAAGGAAGGGACAAAAACTAATGCAACATGGGACAAGGGCCGCTCGTTTGAACAATTTGTAATGCTCATTTAGCAGCGTAAAAGGCAACACTGATTGTCTTGTGGTGAATGCATTGCTCGTTTGAGCATATGATTGAGCAATGCATCTTCAAAGCTATGAATCACGTGAACAAAGGATAACAAATATTTACTCCTTTTTATGCTATACGCCACAAAAAATATTTGTAATATCCCAAATTAAGCTTTAAAAAGGATTGATAGACTATTCATATCAATAATGTGCATCTTCTTTTCATGGGAGCTCATTTGCTAAGAACTCAAAGAACTCCACAGTTAAGTGTGCTTGGTGGGGAGCAATCTTAGGATGGGTGACCTCCTGGAAAGTTTTCCCAGACGCGTACGAGTGAGGTAAAATGCGCTGAAAAAACTTATGTTGATCTGTGGGGTCAATCTACAGTCTCCATGAGTAGTTACCGGTGATCCGTTGGACCGGGTTGTTACAATATCCTTCTCAAGATCAACAACTTTTTATATCCATAATTAGTCAAATATGTTTTACCCAATCTAATCATACAGAATCACATCATTATAAAGCATTCAAGTAATCAATAGCTCTTCTTCTTACAAACATGAAAGTATTCTATGATCAAAATTGTAAACATATGAATCAGACATTTTGTAATATTAGTAATCATGACAGATCAGTAACCAAATCTAGACATAAATGCTCCATTTGGTTAGTGGTATTAAATGGTGATAATGGAAATGATTTATAGTGTAAAATTTCATCAAAAGTTTCATATCATTCCCATGGGCCATGGTAATGAAACTTTGATTACAAAATTAAAGTTTTTTTTATTTACGAATTACCATTACCATCTAATACCACATCTTTCAATGGTAATACATTGAAATGAATTTATGAAAAAAAAAATAAAATGATTAAAGTTGGACAAATATGACCATTAAGTAGCCAAGATGTTTTTCATCCAATATTACATTAGTTTTTCATTCCTTTTACCACCGTTTATTACCATATATTAAACGGACCGAAAGAGCATAAAAATTGGAAAAGAAAATTGCAAAGTTAAAAATCCATGAAATATAAATTTATTATAATACCAGAAAAAGAAATAATTTATAATTTAAAAATATATGATCTTGTATATTTTATTGTGTTACTTTTGATAATTTTATAAAAGACCGATCTATGAACCTGTGTGCGGTGAGTGATAACTAATGGCAAAACTTAGATAGGGCGGGGGCATCGCTTCTTCAAACTTTTTTGACAATATAATAATAATAATAATAATAATAATAATAATAATTGTTGTGGTTGTAGAGAGAATAATCAACACTCTCAACAAAGATGAAGAGAATGTCTTTTAAGGTTCACAGTGTATATGAACTACTGGAGAGGTCTGAGTTGCTTTCCCGACTATTTGACAGTGTTTTTCTGCACAAGGTTGCAAACGAGGGCCGGAGAGGGGTTCTCCTCCGATGATTAAGTAAGTAAGGGTTTTTGAGATGATTGCTGATAAAGTTTATAAAGAGTTAGAGCTATTTCTATACGAGAGAATAATGCTTGGATTTCAGTGTAAAAGTTACGTTACCGTTGGTGATGCATGACATCGTATATTTATAGTGGTGGGCTTTAGGAGAGGTTCCCAAAATCCTAATGGCAGCTTTGGCTTTTATCTTGAATGAAATCATTTTCGGGATCAGTGGAGAGAGAAATAGTATATTTTGTAAGCCTATGTGGCGTCCGGTGATTTGCTAGTCTTTATACCGTAGTCTCCACTCATTGTCTTTTAGTACACTTACCTAGGTAGGGTACGAGGTAGGTGTGGTGTCTTGCTTTATACAAGTGTTGACAACTTTTCTGAGTAGAACTGCAGTTGTCTCATGCCACGTCATCGTTTCCGCTGTTTTCATGCTGCAGGGTTAACGATCCTGCAGGTATTTATATTCTTCTACCTCTGCCAGGGTCCTTTTGATATGCCCATGTTGCCTCTGTGAATCCTGTTGTCCTGACTCTTAGCTGGAGAGCAGGTTTAATCCTTCAGGGAGCTAAGTTGTCTTTTCCAGGGAGTCAAGACCTCTAAAGGAATCCTGATTACTTCGTCCTGTCCTTTGTTCATGATGGTGATTGGGTTTTTCCCTTTCAGAATTTGGGATTAGGGGTAAATTTAGTAGTAAACCTAGTGTTAAAACAAGATCGATTCCCGTGTCAAGCACGATTAATGAATTTTTTGAATATAAAATTACTAATTTTATGTGTAATTAAGTTATTATATGACTCTTAATTTCTTAAGTATATTGAAACTACAAATTAATTTGTTTTAAAAATTGTAAAAGTATTACTATAAAATTGAGATTCATATTATTAATATATTACTCCCTCCGTTCCTATTTGTTCTTCCTATTTGGGTATTTCACAAAGATTAAGAAAAAGAGAATCTTTGGTGGTAGTGAGTATTATTTTAATTATATAATAGTGGGAAGTAATGATTGTATTGGAAGTATGAGGTTGTAGTGGGTATTATTTTAATCAAATAGTAGTGTGAAGTAATGATTGTATTGGAAGTATGAGAGAGAAAATAATTATAAATAAAAGAAAATGGGTACATTAAAAGAAAAGGGGGATTTTAAGGGGTAAAAGTGAGATAAAAACTTTCTAAAAATAGAAAGTATTCTAAAGTGGAAGAACTTTTGAAACTACCCGTTATAGTAATGTGGAAGATCAAAAAGGAACGGAGGGAGTATTATATAAAACATAACCATAAAATTATACACTAAATAATAATATAGTTTATAAGTAATTACATAAAATAATAGAAAATTTCTACACATAAAAAATAATATAAAAATAATTTAAATCTTCAATGTCTTTGTAAAACCTTAAAATATATTTTAAACCTAAAGAACATATTTTTTACTATAATAATTAAAATATAACTTAATTTAACTATTTATGTATTATAAACTTGTCAAACATAGGTGATAAAATTATCATATGAAATTTATTTCACCGATATCTTATCCTAATTATTAATTATTATTTACTTAAATAATTAATGTGTAATCTATTTAATTTGTGCAGTTTTTTAATATAGCCATGTAAGTAATATATAGGATTATTTATGAAAAACTTTAAAAGTTATCTTCTTTTCTTAATTTATTACAAATTAATTTTAATGAAAATTATTAATTTACATAAATAATTAACATGTTATTCGATAATTATCCATTGTAATTAAAAGATATTTCATATTTTAGATGATTGTATATGCCAAAAAGTTAGTAGTAAATAAGGTAAAGTTTTAAATCTTTTGTAATTAATCAATTAAATAAATCTAATCAGAAAGATATTACATGATATGCTAAAAAATATTTTCCTAAAAAGAAAATGAAAAGAGCGAAAAAAATTTTATTATAAAGTCGACATGTGTCCTAATCGTCTCTTCATTAGTATGTTGTA
Source organism: Amaranthus tricolor (assembly GCF_026212465.1). Taxonomy (NCBI): domain Eukaryota; kingdom Viridiplantae; phylum Streptophyta; class Magnoliopsida; order Caryophyllales; family Amaranthaceae; genus Amaranthus; species Amaranthus tricolor. The sequence goes on along the minus strand of NC_080047.1, from coordinate 655,029 downwards.
TTATTTTTAACATACTTACTAAATTAATGATATTGATTAACATTTTAGTCACATTATTCTACAGATTTCACAATATTATTTAAAAATTTACACTGGTCTATAAATTTAGGAACAATATTATTCTACAGCTATTAAACAAATTTGGAAAATAATTGTCATGGTATTGCTTACTCAATTAATTAATTTATTTAATAAATAGCGTCATATTACCGAAATACCCTTTGACCTTTTCCGTTGACCTTGACTTTCGGTCAATGGGCTTTTTCTGGAAGTCCCATCTTCCTTGAATGGCCCATGGGCCGGTTACCTCTGAAAAACCATAACTCCCCACTCTCCCATAATGCATGGCTCTCCTTGTTTCAAGATGAGTAACTGCCCACTCTTCCCATTACTCCCACTACCCCCATGATAGTTCACTTCTCCTGCAACTTCCTTTCCATCATTATAAATAGGGGCAGCCATCAAGAAGAAAGGATCATCTGAAACATAGCCTTTGCAATATCATTGCTCTCACCCTGCTTCATTAACCGACCCAAGCACTAGCAATCTTAATCCCAACATCTCTTCTTGTATTCATTCTATAATCGTTCATTCATTTATTTCCGATATCCACGTTCTAACTTGAGCGTCGGAGGGGTTTTCCGGGAGATCACCCCCCGGACAAGGCTAACAAGTTGTTTTGCAGGAATTCAAGCCACTTCCTCCCACAAATTACTTCTCTTGATCACACTTCCACTAATCTCCAGGTATTTTGAGTGTCTTTCGCACTTCCTCGTTTCATTACCGAAACAGTTTGGCGCCGTCTGTGGGGACTGTTACAATAAGTCATGGCTCCCAAAAGAAATCCAACACAAACCGCAACCGTGCATAGCACAGATACAGACACTTCTGCAGGTCAGGCCAACAATCAGGCCGTGACCCGCCGTGATCTGGACATGCTAGCACGAAACCTCACTGCTGCGTTTTCCGAACAGCTCCGCGCTGTCATGAATAACAATAATCCTGCTCCACAACAAGTATTGGATGATATGGCAGATCAAATAAAAGATCTGCGGGAACGGATCGAGCCCCCTAACGAGACACCCAAATCCCACGAATCTCAAGATGAGAACTCGGAGATGTCACGTTCCAGCAAGAGAAACAAGAGGCGACGGGAAAGACCAAGGACTCACACGAGTCTCGGCAGAAGTGATCCTAGAGGCAGAGAGTCTAAAACCGCCTCTCAAGATGCCCGTACTTATTTAGAAAGCAAAAAGCATAAGTCATCCGAAAGCATCCAGTCACTGGTGGATCGACGGAGGGAAGAGAGGAAGAGGGCGCAGCTGGTAGGATCCAGCCATCCCGCGAGTCCTGTAACCATGCCGCAGAACGAAGATGAGGTCAAAATCCTCCCTGGAGATCCTACGCCGATAATCTCTCCAATGGCTCCTGAAATACTAAACATTCCCAACCCGGGGAAAATAAAAATCCCAAATATGGCAGCGTTTGACGGAACGTCATGCCCTGAAGAACACTTGATGGCGTACAAGAACCTGATGGTGCTGCACACTACCAATCCTTCCTTGTGGTGCAAATTCTTCCCGACTACTCTTATGGGAGCAGCCTTGACGTGGTACACCTCCCTTCCCCAAGGAAGTATCCACAATTTTGCCCAACTAGAAGGCAAATTTCTGGGCCACTTTATAGCCTCAAGAAGACAGGAGAAATCAAACTTCCACCTACTAAGCGTCACTCAATTGGAAGGAGAATCCATATCCTCCTATCTGAAGAAATTCCATGAGGCGGTGCTAGAGGTGACAGATTTAGAGGAATCAGTCGCCTTAAACGCCCTTATCAATGGAATGAAGGCTCAAAGGCTCAAGTTCCAGTTGGTGGAAAGCCAGGTCAAGACATATGCGGAAGCCATGAAGCAATGTCAAAGTTATGTCACGGCCTCCGAGGTATGTCAGGCACACGACCCCAAGAGGCGGAAGTCTGACAAGAAAGACGCCGCAACCCCCCACCAATCCTCGAGGAACCGAGAAGAGCACCAGTCGAGGAGGGAAAGAAATCACACGCCACGTCGTCCCGCGCCCCCTTCAGATATGGGACCCCCGCGTTCCCATCACATTTATACCGCGGCAGGGGAATCCAGAACACGCAATTTGTTGGACGGAGGAAACGACCTGATGTTTAATCGAAACAGAAGGGATATTTTCTTTGCCGTTCGCGACAAGTTGCCAACTCCACCTCCCACTACCACTCCTTCCAACAGGCGCAATTACAATTTATGGTGTGACTACCATAAAGAGCACGGCCATACCCTTGCCCAATGTCGCGAACTCAAGCGTATCTTGTATCAGCTGGCCGATGAAGGAAAGCTTTCCAGGTTCCTCAACAAGAGGGACTATGACGCGGGAGAAGGAGCAAACAGAAGGCAATGGAATCAAAGACGCGGATCCCCCAAGAGGGAAGAGGCAAGGCGCGAAGGTTCCCATACGCAAGGGACCATCAACATGATTTTTGGAGGATACACCGAGGAATATCCTACCGTCCGCGCTGCAAAAGACAGTGTTCATAATCTGCTGAAAAGACCAACAACGACCGTAACCAGCGAGCCGGTCATGAAGTTTGATGCCACGACCTCTCAAACGCTGCAACAGCCCCATACTGACCCTCTGGTGGTCACCCTCAAAATCGGACAGATGAAAGTCAAAAGGGTACTCGTGGATACCGGAAGCACGGCTGATCTCATTACAATGGAGTGCTTGAGAAAAATGAAGTTCGAGGAAAAGCACTTGCAGCCCCTCGATAAGCCGCTGATCGGGTTTGGGGGAAGTCAGGTCATCCCGTTAGGAACGATCATTCTCCCCGTGCGCGTGGGAGAAAGAAGTGAAAGCAGGACCCTGCCCATACGTTTCACGGTAGTGGATCTCACTTTCCCTTACAACGCCATCATGGGACTTCCCCTCATTAACAAGATCAAAGCTGCAATCTACCCGCATCAACTCTTGTTGCAATTCGAATGGGACGATGGGAAAGTTGGCATCCTCAAGGGAGATCAGATAACGGCACGCCAATGCCTTATAAATACTCTGAAGCGCGGACACTCCGCGACACCCGCCAAAAGGGAAAGGGAAGATCAAGACGCTCCCGCTGTCATGAGCGTATATATGGAAAACCTAGCACACACGAAAGGCCTCGCCCCATAGAAAGATACGAGGCAGTAGACATGTTCGAGGGAAAGCAACTAAAGATAGGGAAAGATCTTCCTGGTACGATTAAAAAAGAAATCGTGGCTACCATTGCTGAGTTCCGTGACGTCTTCGCCTTCAGCACGGAAGAAATGCCTGGCATTCCTACTAGCGTCATGTGTCATAAACTTGACATAAGACCAGGCCACAAACCAGTAAAGCAGAAGCTGCGGCATCAAGGAAAAGAGCGGACCGAGGCCGCCAAAGAGGAAGTTGAAAAATTATTGAGAGCCGGATTCATTAGAGAATGCAAATACTCCGATTGGCTATCCAATGTCGTCCTTGTGAAGAAACCAAATGGCAAATGGAGGATGTGTGTCGATTTCACGGATTTGAATAGAGCCTGCCCCAAGGACGACTATCCACTTCCCAAAATAGACCGCCTGGTGGACTCCACAGCAGGCCATGCGCTACTAAGTTTCATGGATGCCAATGCCGGATATCACCAGATTCAATTGGCGCCGGAGGACCAAACACACACGGCCTTCATTACTAGCATGGGTGTCTATTGCTACAAAGTCATGCCCTTCGGGTTAAAAAATGCTGGAGCCACCTATCAAAGGATGGTAAACAAGGTTTTCCAATCTCAGATTGGACGGAATCTTGAGGTATACGTGGATGACATGATAACAAAAAGCAAGCACGCAACTCAGCACGCTGCGGACTTGCGTGAAACGTTCAGTACCCTCCGTAAACACCAGATGAAGCTCAATCCGGACAAGTGCGTGTTCGGGGTCACCGGAGGAAAATGTCTCGGCTTCTTGGTAGACGAACGGGGCATCGAGGCAAATCCAGATAAGATTCAGGTCATTCAAAACATGAGATCCCCCACCTCCGTAAAAGAAGTGCAAAAGCTTACGGGGTGTATAGCCGCACTAGGAAGATTCCTTTCAAAGTCAGCAGACAAATGCTTGCCTTTTTTCAAAACGATAAAGCAACAGAGATTCGAATGGACCGCGGAAGCAAAAGAGTCTTTCCGTCAGCTTAAGGAGCACTTATCGGCCTTGCCAAAACTAGTTTCGCCCATCAACGGAGAAAAGCTAGTCTTATATGTCTCTGTCTCCGAATACTCGTTATCCGGAGTGCTTGTGGCGGAAAGGGAAAAGAAGCAGCTCCCAATATACTATGTGAGTCATGCATTCCGCGGCTCAAAAGGGAACTATTGCGAAGTGGAAAAGGTCATATTTGCGATAGTTATGGCCAGCAGGAAATTGAAGCCATACTTTCAGTCCAACCCGATCATTGTCCGAACTGATCAACCTTTAAAAAAGATCCTTGAGGGGAAAAACAAGTCGAGCCGTGTCACAGATTGGGCAAACCAGCTAGCAGATTTCGGCATCGAGTACGAGCCTCGAACGGCAATTAAAGCACAAGCCTTGGCTGACTTTATTGCTGAAAGCACTTCCCCCCCTCTTGCTGAACTTAATCGAGAATGGAAATTGTATGTAGACGGGTCTTCAACACAATCGGCGAGTGGGGCCGGGCTCCTCATTGTGTCTTCCGCCGGGGTCCGCATGGAAAGGGCGGTCAGATTTAAGTTCGCGGCATCCAACAATGAGGCCGAGTATGAAGCATTACTGATGGGGCTGAAAATCTGCTACGAGGCAGGGGCTAAAGAATTGGCCGCATTCTCGGATTCCCAATTGATAGTGGGGCAAGTAAACGGGGAATTCGAGACTAAAGATGATAGCATGAAAATGTATCTGCAGCAAGTGAAGGACTTTATTCCAAAGTTTGACAACTTCACGTTGGAGCACATTCCACGATCCCAAAATGCCCAGGCCGATTCCCTAGCAAAACTTGCCAGCTCCGCAGATACTTCCGCGGCTCGTGATATAATTTGGGAAGTGCTCCCCAACCCCAGCATCAACCTCATGATCAACACCATCGACAGATCTGAAACATGGATGGGGCCATACGTTAAGTACTTGCAAGATCAAACGCTCCCCCAGGACGAGAATCAGGCCAAAATGCTCCAGAAGAAGGCCAAATGGTTCGAACTTCATGAAGGAACGCTTTATAAAAAATCATACACACATCCCCTCCTGAAATGTGTTGCTCCTGAAGAAGGAAACTATATCCTACGAGAAATACACGAAGGCGGATGCGGAATACACCAGGGAGTGCGAACGGTCATTAGCAAAGTCCTTAGAAGTGGTTATTATTGGCCTTCACTCCGGAAAGACGCGGAAGAGTTGATCCTACGGTGTCCTGAATGTCAGTATCACTCAAAGATAGGGAGAAAACCCTCCAATTACTTGACCGTCTTGCAAGCCGTCCTGCCATTCGACAAATGGGGTATGGATCTCCTTGGCCCTTTTCCACCAGCAAAGGGGCAACGCAAGTTCATCATTGTGGCTATTGATTACTTCACTAAGTACGTAGAAGCAGAGGCTCTTAGTTCGATCACAGACAGGAAAGTCTGCCAGTTTTTATGGCGGAACATCATCACAAGATACGGCATACCGAGGGTGATCATTACGGATAATGGAAGGCAATTTGTCAGCAAGAACACCATTGAGTATTGCGACAAATTCCACATCCAAATCAGATTTAGTTCTGTGTCCAGGCCGCAAACTAACGGTCAAGTCGAGTCCGCCAACAAGGAGATACTAAATGGTATCAAAAAGAAGATAGAAGGGGTCAAGGGTAATTGGGATGAAGAACTACCCGGAATCTTATGGGCCAGTCGAACCACCATAAAAGAGGCCACGGGGCACACACCGTTCTCTTTAGTGTACGGGTCCGAAGCCGTACTTCCAGTAGAAATAGGAGTACCCTCTACAAGGGTCACCTACTACTCATACGACGAGAACGAAGAAGGAAAAAGAGCAAACTTAGACCTACTTCCAGAGACCAGAGGAAATGCACTACTGAGATCGGTGGCCCAAAAGCAGAAAATGATTCGTAGCTTCAACCGCCATGTGAAAACAAGACGTATCCAAGTCAATGATCTCGTCCTCCGAAAAGTCGAAGCTACTGGGAAGATTGTTGAAAAAGGAAAGTTAGGGGCCAACTGGGACGGACCTTTCAAAGTCACCCGCATCATCAAACCAGGAACGTTCGAACTAGAAGACATGAAAGGGAGAAAACTACCCCGTCCATGGAATGGAAACCACTTAAAGAAATTCTTCATTTAAATAAAATTTGCAAGGGGGAATCAATTGCTAGTATCAGTATAAGCAGCTTCAACAGAGAATACCTTCATTCCGCAACATAGTTGCGTTGTCATTTGAAATCACTTTTGTCATCGTCATTTGTATTCTTATCAATCCTTTATAACAGAAGTTTCATTTTCAGATTATCCGGCTCCTATGTTCGCAATTATTTGGTAAAAATCTATTGCAAATCTTATTAAATCAGTGATATCCATAAGTCGGACCCCTTGAGAGGGGTCCCATTATCAAATTATTCTAAGTCACTAACGAACTTGTGATACCTATAAGTCGGACCCTTAGAATAGGGTTCCAAGACCAAAAATCAATTCAAGCATTCACCATCTGTTCGTAGCATCGATAAGTCGGACCCCCAGATTGGGGTCCCTGAATTCAAAAACATTCTAAGTTTTTCACAAAGATGTTTTCCAACCGGGACATCGATAAGTCGGACCCCCAGTTTGGGGTCCCTGAATTCAAAAACATTCTAAGTTTTTCACAAAGATGTTGTCCAACCGGGACATCGATAAGTCGGACCCCCAGATTGGGGTCCCTAAGTTCAAAAATATTCCAAGTTTTTCACAAAGATGTTTCCCGACCGGGACATCGACAAGTCGGACCCCCAGATTGGGGTCCCAAACTACAAACATTCAAAGATTTTCGCCAAAATGTTTCCCAACAGGGACATCGACAAGTCGGACCCTCAGATTGGGGTTCCGAGTTAAAAATCATTCCAAATATCTAGCTAAATGTTCCTTGAACGCAACGTCGACAAGTCGGACCCTCTGATAAGGGTCCTGAAGTTCAACCTGCCGCGACATTGATGAGTCAGACCCTTAAATTGGTTCCAAGGTCGAAATTGTCAAACCTACAAGTTCAAGCCGTGACATCAATTAAAGGCTGTTTACCGCCTTATGAGGGAGAGAAGCCGCGGCCAATGAAAGAAAGTTTGAAATAATTAAACAAATACGGCATCGAGATCAACATACAAATTGATTATATTTTAAGGTTACAAAAGTTAATATTACAAAATTTATATTACAAAGATCAGAGATCATCCAAGAAGGCGTCTACATCTCCCTCCGGATCTTGAGGGGGGGACCCGGCAACTCCCTCGCCAAGGCTCGGAGTGAAGCTTATGAATTCTTCAACATCGAACGGCTCCACTCCGATCTCGGATAAGTCCCTAGATAAGCCCTGGAGGTTTTTGCCCTCGTCGATCAGCAGATTGGATAAGTCTAAGCACAAACTCTCCAGCTTAGAAAGCGCCAAGTTCTCGGAGACGTCCGAGGCAGAGGGAGGAGAGAGAGAGAGTTTATCCAAATCAAGACATAAGGCCTCCTTTTCAGCAGCAGGGTCCACTCTCTCCGACCACTCCCTAGCCTCTTCCGCGTCCCAATGGGGGTCCACCAGCACCGCTGACTCCCGATCCAAAATCGAAGCTAGGTTAGCCAAAGCTTCGTTCCCCTTCTCATTGGCCTTCTCAAGAAGGGAATCAAAGTCAACGCCTAGCTCCGCGGCAGCCAGGCGGAATCTTTCACCGCTTATCATGGTACCGGCTCCCACCATTTCCGTGGTTAGCGCTCCCAAGAAACTTGATGCCTCCGGCTCATCCGAGGACAACCAATCCCTTACCATCCGCGACTTCCTACCCAAGCAAAGCTTGTATATTCTTGCCGCGGACAGCAAGGTTTGGAACTTATCCGAATCATCGGACACCTGACGCAGAAGTAACTGGTTTTGTCGCACCAGCTTAGCATGAACGTCCGTCAGGTGCCCGATTTCATGGCCAAGGGTGGCCGACATATTTGACGCCGTGTCCAAGTTAGCCACGGTCCCCTCAAGCTGCTTCCTGGCCCTTTCTCGCCATTCTTCTGTGCTGACTAAGCGCTCTTTTAATTCAACGCACTTAGCCAGCCTCTCCTTTAAGGAAGGCAGCTCCTCAAGATCCGCCCTCAGCCTCTTCAGCTCCTCCTCTTGTTCTTGGCAGTGAGAAGTGAGGGCCGCCAGGGTTTCTCTGTCCGCGGCACTCAAACGGCTAAAGTTCAATTCAAACGATAGCCTTAAGTACGTTTGCAAAGGAGAACAAGGTCAAATAGATCATCCGGCAATCTAATTCAAACAGACTGAAAAACTGACATTGTACCTCAGCCGCCGAGGCCTGGAGTTGACGAACCCTGTCGACAGGAGGCAGGGAGTCCAGATGATCGACGTCCTTCCGGCTGATCAGATGGGACGTCGCCCGGTTGAAACGGGTAATCATACCTTTGTGCCCCAATTCATTGAAGAGGGTATCGGGTTGGAAAGGTGTGACCTCCCTACGACGATACACCTCCTTTATCCGCGGCTCTGGGGCCGCAGACGACTCCCCGACCGTCTCTTTGTCGTTCGGGGAGATGGGGGCTTCGGCTGGGGGAGTCGACGTCTCCCCTCCCGCCGACCTCGCCTGTAGAGGTACGGCGGTATGTATGGTCTCGAGGGAGACCTTCTTTGCCGCGCTCTTCCCGTGGGAAGGAGAGTCTCTTTTTCTTTTCCTCCCCTTCCCACTTTTCTTTTTCTTTGATTCCCTCTTCTTAGAGGGGATTACCCTTTGGGAGTCATCGGGAACATGTACTTTTCTCCTCTCCTTGAGGAGACGGAGAGCCTCTTCCTCGCCGGGCACCTCGTCAAGACCCTTCTCTACGGTCGTCGAGTCCTACAAAAGAAAAGGTTAGGAGGAATCAACAGAAATCTTTTAGAACAAAAAAAAGATATACCTTCGGAGGAAGAGGTAAAGGCTTATCCTCGGGCCGTTGGATGGCCCCTTGAGCAAGTCTCAAAACACTGAATTTCTTCATTAGATCTGGACTCTTTGCTCGAAGATTTTCCTTGGCTATCCCTGTACAACCATGAGTTAGAAACAGCTAAACATGCCATAGAAAAGAGATGGAAGAAATCCGACAACTCTTACTCCGATCGATAGCCAAGCTGATGCCGAATGCTGAGAGGAGGTTCTCATTCTCCAACTCAGGACGACCGGGTATCCAATTAAGTTGGACGTTCATGGGTTTCCTTCCCAATTGAACGTCCATCTTCGCATATTCAATGATCACCGCGTCACTAAGAGAACACTGCGGGATTCCGTTATTAAAACCTGAAAGGTTGGGTTTGATGTCGAAGGAGGTCTTAATATTCCATCCTCCCGAATTATACAAATACGCAAATTTCGTCCTATACCCCTTTTGGTTATCAGGGAGGTCTTGGACTATCTTCAGCCCGCGACGATGCGTGAAAGTAATCCAGCCGCAGCCGTATGATTGAGAATTACATAGGCGGGCTCTAAAAATATATCTAAAGGCGGTCAGTGTTGGTGGCACGGCCAAAACTTTGCATAAAATCAAAAAGGCCACCATACACCCCCAAGCGTTAGGATATAGCTCGGACACCGAAACGTTTAAAAGCTCTAACACCTCCCTAAAAAATGGGTGAAGAGGAAATCTAAGTCCTAGTTGGAAAGAAGGAAAGTAAGCAGCTATACAATGAGGGGGGGGAAACCTAACGGTGTCGTAATTCCCTGGTGTAATAATATTAATGTTCTCCGGCAAACCCCATTTCCGGGAGATGGCTTCCCGTTGACTATCCAAATCTCTCTTGGTCTGTAAATCAACGAAGTAGTTTAGGGGCCCGCCGTCTGGAATGTAGAATGGAGGAGGAACTGGCGCTGCGCTCTCCCTTCCAGAAGATTCGGCTGATCCTTCAAGGTTTTCCATATCTACATACAATAACCCTTCCAGGTCAGGATTTATTCGCGGCAAGTAATTGGGGAAGAAAGCAATGCTCACTTCCCAAGGAGCAGTTTTCATAATATCCGGAGGGTATATAGGGGATACAGACGACTCATCCCCGACTTTTATTGGTTCATAATGGGGGGTAATTCTCACCGAACTACTTTCGTCCGAATCATTCATTAACAACCCCTTTTTATTAAGACGCCTACGTACTATCAAAGGAGTTTCCGGCAAGTTAGTAGAGTTAATGTCTGAGTTAGCTATGGTCTCTTGAGTAGCCGCGACATCCATGTTAACAAGAATCATAAAGTAGTAGGCGAAACTTGTAAAGAATAGAGACTAAATTCATAAAACGAATTCAATGTCCTAGGCTAACATTCAAGAATAATTTGAAGAAATTCAAGAACAAATCGAAGAAATTTAAGAACAGTTTGAAGATTAACTTGAAGAAATTCGAAGATCTGGGAAAAAGTTTGAATACCTTTGAAGAAAAGTTGGAGATTTGTCAGAAACTTGATGAAGATCTGTCAGATGTCTTGAAGATCTTCAAGAATTTGTCAGAAGTTTGAAGGGAGGATGAAGATTGTCAGAGCGTCACTCTACTCTTTTTCCAGCGATGTAAAATTTGAAGAAAGTAATGAGAATTAAGTGAGAGGGAACTGTTCCAACCACCCTATTTATAACAGCAATAAATGCCTTTGGAACTTGAGTACAATAAATGGAAAGAAGAATCCCAAACGAGAGCCGGAGAAAAGATAAGTCGGACTCCCCATGAGGGGAATCGTTGGGAATTTTTCTAAGTGTCCTACACGTTCCGTAAGATCTACAAGTCGGACCCTCAATAGAAAGGAAATATTGAAAAATCTTTGAAGTGTCAGTTCTTAACTATAGCCGGGAGATTGATAAATGTGGGGGGAACATCAAATTTCTCCAAGTATCCAGTTAACCAACTTTCGGGCAACCGTCGGGTCGATAAGTCGGACCCCCAAGGAGAGGGAGAGTGTGGAAATTTGTTCTAAGTCTTCCAACATTTGAGTACGTCCGGGAAATCGACAAGTCGGACCTTAAACTGCACCTCCCAGAACGAAAAATGTTTCAAGTATGAAAAGTTACGCATTCAGCTGCCCGACTTATGGATACGGCGAACGCAACGTCGCACTACTTTTGCTCTAAACCGTCGTATGTATGAGGTGAAATATTTCAGAGTCCGTATGATTGATAAGTCGGACTCCTTGGAACACTCAGTCATGGTGTAAAAATTCTAAGTATGGTATAATCTGCATATATCAGTATGATCGAAGACACGGACCTGAATGCCCCTTCCGCGTCATAGGAAAGCTAGGGATATGTTTTGTGGTTAATATTAATGTTATTCCGAGAGGTCGATGAGTCGGACCCAGAATTATACTCCAAGGATGATAAAATTCTAAGTATGGGAGATATCATGTATGTCCGTATGATCGAGGGCACGGAATACGGTACTCATTCCGGATCATGGAAGGGCAAGGGACTTGCTTTGATGACATCAAGAGTGTCCGTATGGTCCATAAGTCGGACCCTCAGGTGGTCCTTATCACTTTCGAAATATCCCAGGTGCAAGAAATTTTCATAAGGAACGTGTGGTAGAAGACGCGGACTCTGAAGTTCTTCAAGAAATAGTCACGCCTTTGTTGGTTTCTCTTAACTTCAGTTTACCAATAAAATTGTTTGATTTGACCGTGTGGTGGATAAGTCGGACCCCCTTGGGTGCTAGCTTGCTAAAAAATAATCAAAGTATTGGGTGTTTCCGTGGCATCAATGGAGTGAAGCCAGGATCCAGGCTTTAATTATCTCACGACATGGTATATGTCACGGCTCTATAAACTGTCTACTGGGAACAAGAGTCCTTTACGTGTGCAGCTCATCCGTCAGGTTGATAAGTCGGACCCCCCAGGGGGCCTAGATTTGAGAAAAATATTCCAAGTATGGAACAGGTTATATGCGATGTCGCGGAATAAGTTGTATGGAATGTCGCAAATCCGCATCCTTTCCTCTACGATTGTGATGCTGCCTTATAGATACGCCTGAGGCTATTCCGCGGCATGCTACGAGCCGCGGCTTTGTTTGTTTGCTTAATTCAGATTCAATATGCTTCTGTATGGCCACTTTGAAAAGTCATATCTTTCTCAGCACAACTCGGATTTCGACATGTGAACAGTCGACTCGAAGCTTACGAGCTCAATTTTCATGATCCCTTAGAAGATTCACCTAATTGGGTATGTGTTCATCCTTGTGGGGCTATTGAATGTTCATTATGATCATATCCCTTCACCAAATCAACTACGACGGGCACGTGATTTTCCGCATAAAGGAAGATGTTTTCTTTCGTTGGGGCTATCTCTTCACATCATCCTTCATGCGTGGGGCTAACTGTCATGGTATTGCTTACTCAATTAATTAATTTATTTAATAAATAGCGTCATATTACCGAAATACCCTTTGACCTTTTCCGTTGACCTTGACTTTCGGTCAATGGGCTTTTTCTGGAAGTCCCATCTTCCTTGAATGGCCCATGGGCCGGTTACCTCTGAAAAACCATAACTCCCCACTCTCCCATAATGCATGGCTCTCCTTGTTTCAAGATGAGTAACTGCCCACTCTTCCCATTACTCCCACTACCCCCATGATAGTTCACTTCTCCTGCAACTTCCTTTCCATCATTATAAATAGGGGCAGCCATCAAGAAGAAAGGATCATCTGAAACATAGCCTTTGCAATATCATTGCTCTCACCCTGCTTCATTAACCGACCCAAGCACTAGCAATCTTAATCCCAACATCTCTTCTTGTATTCATTCTATAATCGTTCATTCATTTATTTCCGATATCCACGTTCTAACTTGAGCGTCGGAGGGGTTTTCCGGGAGATCACCCCCCGGACAAGGCTAACAAGTTGTTTTGCAGGAATTCAAGCCACTTCCTCCCACAAATTACTTCTCTTGATCACACTTCCACTAATCTCCAGGTATTTTGAGTGTCTTTCGCACTTCCTCGTTTCATTACCGAAACAATAATTTTTTTATATTAAAATATTATTTTCTTTTATTTTGGAAATAATATTGGAAATCATATTGAAAATGATAATGATTACCATTTTAGTCACATTTCAGTTTGGAAATTATATAGGAATTATATTGGAAAAAAATAAAGCTGTCTAAATCTTATTCTGCACCTTAAATAAATTCTAATATTTTAGGAAATGATTTTCAATAAATAATAAGTTGTCACGTCAACATAATTGAGCAGAAATATATTGAATGAGAGTTTGACATGTGTCAGACTCGTTTCTTTATTAGTAGTCTTTATTAAAATATTATTTTCTTTTATTTTGGAAATAATATTGGAAATCATATTGAAAATGATACTGATTACCATTTTAGTCACATTTCAGTTTGGAAATAATATAGGAATTATATTGAAAAAAATAAAGTTGACTAAATCTTATTCTGCACCTTAAATAAATTCTAATATTTTAGGAAATGATTTTCAATAAATAATAAGCTGTCACGTCAACATAATTGAGCGGGAATATATTGAATGAGAGTCTGACATGTGTCAGACTCGTTTATTCATTAGTAGCCTTTATAGAAGATTATAGATACTTACCAAATTAATAATATTGATTAACATTTTAGTCACATTATTCTACAGATTTCACAATATTATTAAAAAATTTACACTGTCTATAAATTTAGAAACAATATTATTCAACAGCTATTAAACAAATTTGGAAAATAATTTTGCTATATAAAAATATTATATTCTTTTATTTTGGAAATAATATTGGAAATCATATTGAAAATGATATTGATTAACATTTTAGTCACATTTCAGTTTGAAAATAATATAGGAATCATATTGAGAAATAATAATGTTGTCTAAATCTTATTCTGCACCTTAAATAAATTCTAGTATTTTAGAAAATGATTTTCAATAAATAATCAGCTGCCACATCAGCATAATTGAGCAGAAAAATATTGAGTGAGAGTCTGACATATGTCAGTCTCGTTTCTTCATTAATAGTCTTTATAGATTATAAAGAGATCACCTTGAATTTTGGCTCAACGTCTTTAGTGTTGAGGGGTGACTGACTGGTGACTGGTGACCATTTCATAACTAAATATATGTAGGTATTCAAAAATTTTCTAAGTTATATTTGGCGATGCCAAGAATTAATCACTGAAAGCTCCACTAATAGATTGGACTTCTTGATGGCAAAAAGAGTCATTAATTTATTATTAGAAATATAATTAAGATATCATTATACTCCTTTCATTTTTAAATGTTCTTCCTATTTATTTTTTATATAGTTTTCAAAGTAACTTTTGAGCTTTAATATCTCTAAATACGCATCATAAAAAATTATAAGAGTATATATAATAAAAAAATATATATTAAGATGAATCTAAGATCTCACATAGATATATTTTATCATTTATATATGTCTTAAAAATCTTAATTAAATTTTTCTTTCCAAAATAAAATATTCCAAACGACAAGAACATTAGAAATTAGAAAATAGAAAGAGTATTAAAATGGAAATGAATAGTTGTAGGGATAAGGTGGTTGCATGATATGACCAAAAATTGGAGGTGTGATATATTTTATGATTTATTATTGTCATGTCAATATTAAGATGAAGCTATTAACACTTAGATATTAGCGTTACGTAGTTAAATTCATATGAATGATCCGGCTAATAAAGCGGATTAAGTTAAAGGGCTGACAAAATTAAATAGCTATAATATAAACTCAACTAATAATTTTTGTAAAACGTCTCCTTAATAGATAGTTTAAATAATTGATTTATCGGTCAATATATTTAGATTTCAGCCAACGATTTTAATCAACTGTTTCAATAACTTTTAAGCTTGGTGGAAAGTAAATCTTTATGCCAATACAAATTCTTACTTGAGATCGTCTTTACAAAAGACGTCTTAAGTTTAGGCCAGTTTATTTTTAAAATTTAAAAAAAAAAAAACTAAACTTTCTAAACAATACTTTTTAATTTTCATTGTCAATTTTTCTTTTTCTCTTTCTTGACAATACTACACATCTTTCTCTCTCAAATTCCATTTGGAACTTTCAATCCCCATCTTCCTATCTCAAACTCCATTATTGTTTATTCTCAGTTTATCTTCTTCAATATTTGCAAAACCATCAAAATTATGTATTTATACTTCATCATTTTCGTTTTTAAAGCTTTCATTTTCATTTTTTTGGGTTGATTGTGTTATATATTAGTTGGATTAACAATTTTCTGATTTTTTTTAAAAATAAGCTTCATCAATGGTGTAAATAATGATGTTGAAGAAGACGACAATGTCTACTGTTTGGGGGAAATTAATAAAAGCAATTGTGGTTATAACATAATATATTGTAAGTTATAACATAATATATTTGTAATTATAACATAATATATTTGGGGCTATAACCATAATATATTTGGAGTTATAACATAATATAGTTGAGGTTATAACAAAATATATATGTGCGGTTATAACGTAATAGATTTAGGTTTATAACAGTATATATTTGTGATATAATACTACAAAATTGATATTATAATAATACAAGCAAATATATTATGTTATAAAACCTTAAATATATTAAGTTTTAATTCCAAATATATTGAGTTATAACTCCAAATATATTATATTATAATCACAAATATATTATGTTATAACCCCAAATATATTATTTTAACCCCAAATCATAAAAATTAGCCATAATTGTCATCTTCAACATTACTGTTTTCCATCATTAATAAACCCTAATTTTTAAAAAAAATGAAAAAATTTGATTTATTACTAAATGATGTTTTATTTTGCTTGGAAATAGTCAAATAGACAGTTAATTAGAAAATTTTTCATCTTCCAAAAAGAAAACATTTTTCTATAGTTTTTTTAAAAACAACAATTTTTTTTAAATTAAGATATTTACTAAAGAATAAAAGTGGGCTAGGCGAGCCTGTTATGCCAAAATCAAAATATAATTTTTCATTAGTTTTTATCTTGTTGACCTGTTTTTTCTTTAAGTCTATAACCAACAATAATACCAATTACCAAACATTGATCTCCATGGCATCTTACATAATAACTGATAAGAAAGTCATAACTAAATATAAAATGAGACAAATTTAATAAAATGAATAATAAAGAAATATATATATATATATATATATATATATATATATATATATATATATATATATATATATATATAACTTAAATGTTATAAGAATATGTATTATTTATTAATGATGTACTCTTCTATCACACTTAACATTTCTTATTATTAATGAAGTATCCAAATAATTTTTCAAATATAATCTTCTTATTGTAATTTATTATATTTTTATGTAAGGTCATAAATCAAAATGGGTAGAGTAAGGATATGAAGAATTAGAATCAACTTTCAGTAGAAGATGTGACGTCGTTGCTGCCAAGTGCGAAGTAGGAGTGTAGAAGTATTAATTTAGGAATATAATATTAATGCGACTCGTAGTATTCTACTATTATGAACTATACGACGTATTTTGTTGACTAATTCAATTACATTTTCTCTTTCAAAAATAGAAGTAGATATCTAATAATTCCATTTTCATTATTAGTTGAGTTTGTGTCATTTTCTAATTCAATGTGATCGTATACTTAGGTAATTTCAGAACGTTATAGACGAGCAATGCAACATTTTTCCAACTTAATTATACTACTTTATTTATCAATTAATTTTAAATTATACAAAAATAAAGACTAATATTCGCCAAAACTCTAACTTTCCATAAGTTTTGTACCCAATATTAAATGTCATTTTACCATATATTCTTATTTCACAAATGCGTGTCAATATAAATAAAGTTACCATTATCAAATTGAATTAGGCATAATAGGTCATTAGCATGTAATTAAATACGCAACCATCGTATTTACGCTAGATTAGATGGTTAATTGTATTTAAACGTCAAGAACACTATTTGGTCCATTAATTTTGTAGCCACAAACCCGCATTTTGTGTGTAGTTTGATATATATATATATATATATATGGTTTATGTGCAATTTGGTTTATCAATGAATGGTTTATAATTTATTCAATGTTTTGATAATAATGACATGACAATTGATGAAAAATTAAAAAACTACCAAATAGACCTATATTAACATATATGAAGTATATTATATTATGGCCATTGTTTAGATTTAAAAAGTATTTGAATCATTATTTATCTGAAAAAATAATTTTACTTTTCGGTCTAATTTAAATATTACTTCCTCCTATTCATCTTGAGTGTCCCATTTACTTTATGCACTCTATCCAATGCACTTATTCAATCGTTAATATATCCAATTATGTATAATTAAAAATTATACAAAGTTGATATTAATAATCTTTACATCAAAACGAATCAAACAAGATCCCACATGACTATGTTTTAACTTATAAATTAATAATAAAATGCAATTTAAGAGTGATAAATGAATAGTATCTTAAAAGTAAATGGGACACCTAAGATGAATAGGAGGGAGTAAAATATATCAAATCGGACATTTTTTGTGTTGATTGAGCTATAATAAGGGATGGGTTTCAAAGGACTTTTCATTGATGTGTTTGTTGAGCTATAATAAGGGTGGGTTTCAAATTTCTTTATCTGTTTTTTCTTGTTTATCTTGTTATTATCTTTTTTTATATGGTAATTTACAAATCATCGTAATTAACTAAAAAATTTTATTGGTAAAATATCATAGATACAGCCTTGTAAGTAAAATAAAAAAAAAGTTGTGAACATTGGAAGAAAAGGAATCTCTCATTATGAGGACAATTTTCAAGTCAAAGGACTTTTTGGACCGCATCTTTTTTTATGAGTATGAGTTGCTGTTTCTCTTTCTTTCTAGACTTTAGTCATATATTCCTATAAACGAGATACACTAAATACGATAACAATAATGAAGATTTAGCAAGTATCATCTTTTTCAAGCAAGATACTGGAATCGAATATCACATTGCCGTCTACTTTCCTTTTAACGTATTCTATATTCCAAAAAAATTTCAAGAAAACCTAACTTATGGACAAAAAAAGCTCAAGAGAGGCCAAAGGTTGCATGAAAATCAAGGCGGTAGGACATGAAAAATAAATGCACCTATCAAAGTAAATCGTGGAATGTTTACATCCTCCAACTACTACAATTACTATCTCACTTCCACTAGACTATTGAGCTTTAAATATATATAGAAGAATACAAGCCAACCGAATTCAATTAAGTTTTTCTTCCATACATCTCAAACTTGTAGGCTATAGCTTAGGTTTGTTAGTGCAAGAAGGTCCAAACATGGAGATTACAATTAAAAATCTGATCAAAGTTGAAGCATATTTGAGATCTTTTGCTTTCCTAACACTATCGTTGGCTGCCATTGTAATGGCTACCGATAGACAAACTAAGATATACTTTGGTGCTTATAAAAAGACTGTTGATTTTAGGGTGGCTACCATTTTCAAGTAAGTTTCTTTTCAGTTTCTCTTTTGTTACTTCTCTTTCTTTCACTATGAAATTGTGAGACTAATGATATGGGTTTGTTTGGTAAATAATTGTTGGCTAGAACTGTTCACTGTAGTTGATGTTTGGTTTAACCAACTAAAAGTATTGAATTAATATTAAGTTAATTGCTTTAAAGATGTTTAATAAAAATTAATTCTTCATCGTTGTTAGTTTATTAAAAAAGAATTAAAGTGGATAAAAAATATAAAACTCAATGAAAAAATTTTTGATTTTTGCTTAAAAGTCATCTTTTTAACTATCTTAAAAGCTATTCCGTCGGTCTCATTTAAAGTGTGATATGTTTCTTACAATATGTGCAAATTTATTACCATATTAATTGTTTTTTTTATCATACAATCATTTGAAGATTTTTACAAATAAAAAGTATACTAAAATTTTAAATGGGGCGGAGCTTGGGAGTTTCTACCAATTATTTATTTATTTATTTATTTATTTTGCCAATTTAGCCAACAAAAAATTAACCAAAAAACTAATGAAAAATTCATAATCTTTTATTATAGTAGTATAATTTGTATGACATAAACTTTATAATTGACTATATAATTAATGGTATAAAAATTCGTGTAATGCACATAATTCTTAGCAATATTACATATAAAAATATAATTTATTTGTAAAATCATACAATATTATAAAAAAGTGTAAAAATTCCAAGTGTCATCCTCTAAGAAAAAATTATACAATATTATTAAAAAAGTTGGAAAATTCCAAGTGTTATCTCTAAGAAAACATGACAAATATAATTATTTTAGTGGATGATTGTTGATTACATGATAATATTTACCTTAGAATTTGATAAATTTTAAAATTAGAGCTAAAATTAGGTATAGTATGGAGTATAATTGTTATACCAATTCTATATACCTAATCTAAAATTTAATATATTTAATTAAATAAAAAAGTGAAGTATTCAATAAATAACTTAAAATAAATCAGTATTTAATTTTTGCTTTAAAAAAGTTATGAATTCGATAATACAGTACTATAAAAAAGTTGAAAAATTCCAAGTGTCATCCTCTACGAAAACATGACGAATATAATTATTTTAGTGGATGATTGTTGATTATATGACAATATTTACTTAATTTAAAATTTGATAAATTTTAAAAGTAGAGCTAAAATTAGGTATAGTATGGAGTATAATTTATTATAGCAATTCTATATAACTAACCTAAAATTTGATATATTTAATTAAATGAAAAAGTGATGTATTCAATAAATAATTTAAAATAAATCAGTATTTAATTTTTGCTTTAAAAAAGTCATATATTCGATAAATTTAATCACGATAATATACTTGCGTTATTCTTTGAAGTTATATTTTTATATGTTATACACTTATAAATTCGTGCATAAATTCATGCATTACACGAGTTTCCGTACTAGTAAAGAACTAATAACCGAAAATGATACAATGACAAATTTTTTGTGACAATGTGCTAAATAAAATCAATACAACCAATACATATACGACAACAATGTCTTGACTCTTGAATAAAATACTTCCTCTATTTTTTAATGTTTAGAATAGTTTCTCTATTTAATTAAGATTTTTAAGATATATATATAGATGATAAAATATATTCATGTGAGATCACGTTATATACGTTATAATGTATACTTTTTTATTATATATATTTTTTATAATTTTATATAATACGTATTCAGAAATATTAAGGCTCAAAATTACTTTAAAAATTGTCTAAAAAATAAAAGAGAAAAAAAAAGGAAGTAAGAATTATCAATTACAGGGCTTATTTAGAGTCCAATTTTGTATTTCTAATCAAGAGTAATTATATTTTACTTTGTTAGAGCATCGATGTACGTTTATGCAACTGGTGCTGGGTACAGTTTATTCCAACTAGTTCGATGCTTGGCATTTACTGCTACTAATTCAAAGGTTGATAAATTAAGTTTATCCAACCATATCTTAAAATGGATTTATTTTTTGCTTGATCAGGTACGTTATTTCTTATTTTATATTATAATTATTACTTTATAAATGATTATTTTGCGCCTCCTTTTGATTAATCATCACTTTTTTTTTTGTTGCTTGATTAAAACTTCCCTTTAATTTTTTTATACAAATATACTGCAACATAATTTGCTTTTAGTGGGATATATTCAGCGACGTTTAATTTAAATGTCGTTACTTCGAATTTCTAATAGTATATAGAGAGGATTTAGTGACATTTATTAAACCCTTTAGCAGCATAATAAAAAATTCACACTGATACTTTTTGCAACATAGGATCTAATGACATTTCTCATAAATGTTACTATAGACTATAGTAACAATTATATATGCCACTAAAGATCAATAAAAATATCGCTAAATCACATTATATTGGAACCTAAAATAAAAACCAATAATTATTACACTAAAAATATAAATCAGTGTCATTTCTTAATGCCACTAAATTCAATATTGCAAAGAGTTAAATTTGTTGTAGTGATGACTTATATAATCATGTAAATAAATCCATAATAATTAATATAAATTTTTAAGATTGTAATTAAGAGACATTTTGCAAATTAAATGAGTATAATTTACTTGCTAGATCAAATAACCACTTTGTAATGCTTAATAATTAATGGAGTAATTAAATTAGATTTTCTATGTGAATAGGGTATAATGCAATAGCATTATATATTGTTTTTCCGTTCTATACATAGCAAATATACCGAATACATATAACTTTAAGAGTCGAAAGAGTCAACTGGGGTCAAATGACTCACCAGCCATAAACCAATATATTGCTTTTAGGGGTATTCAAAACAAATTCGATAACTCGATCTTGTAATTGAATTTGATTTGACCAAATTTTAAAATGAAATTAAAATTATGTAAATATTAATATGGATACAAAACCTGATTTTAAACCGACCTAAAATATATGACCGAAATGGACCTGATGACCCGAATAAACACCTCGATTAATTTTAATAAGAGATTATAAACATTTACAATTGCAATATAAAATGTTATTAAGATTACTATTTTTTAATAGTTAGAATTAGCGACAAAAAACCAACTTAACCAAAAATTTAAGTTGATAGTTAAAACCCTAAAGTATGTTAATACTGTAACAAATAACACTTAGGATTGTTAGTTGTAAATTGCAATAATTATATTGTTAAATACTGATCGATGTGTTGTGGTTATTATAAAGATTGCAGTGTACGTTGCATTTGCTATAGTATGCGCATCCATTGAGATTGGATTCCTAGCACTAACTGGCAACAATGAACTCGAGTGGATGAAACTTTGCAGCAAATTTGTACGTTTCTGCTTTCATTTTGGTGGCTCTGTTGCTTGTGCCTTTGTATCTTCCGTCCTATTGGCTCTCATTTCTGCCATTTCCTCCTTCAGTCTTTTTACATGGTATTCTCCTAATTTCTTGTGCCTTAAACCCAAGAAAATTGGTATTGCTTCTACTAATATTAACTAGCTAAGCTAGTTTTGATACGCTCAATTAGAGTAATAATTATTGTCTTTGGGCAAGATCTTGAGTTTAGAACTCATATTATAGATCTTTCTTTTCCCTTGATCTATCTTGTGATCCAGGAAAAAAAACTAGTTTGGCTGATAAAGTGTTCTGGTTATTTATCGATTAGTAATGACGGGCGTAAAGTGTGAACTGATAATTGTACATAAAATGCATATATTGTATGTAATTATTAGGAGTACTTTGCGTTATGTATCGAGGAGAAACAAGAGATAATTTTTTTTTTTATTAATGATTGTTTTGAAATTCGGGCTAATGATGAGTTAATTGTTATTCTCGAGTCGGGCGATTTCTTTTGGTTGTGCTCTCCTTTATGGGGTATGAGTTGCCGTCTTTTTTCCCTCTCCATACCCTGTTCATAGTTTTTTTATGAGCGGGATACACTGGGTAAGATGATGATGAATCAATTGTTAAACATTAAAGAGATTGAGAATTAAAGTTTGAAGAAGAATTATGAAGTTTTTGATGTGTATGTCATGTTCCAACTAAGTGATATATTTGGAATTTTAAATTTTATTAAAAAGGTATTATAAGTACTTTTTCATTAGACTTTTAAATTTATTTTTTCTCTAATAATAATCAATAAATAAAAGAAAAAATTATTGTGAACAATACAATCTTTCATTAACTTACCTATAATAATATAACTTTTGATTAATCCGAAATAACACTAACTTAAGGGTTTTTTTCCTAGAATAATACCAACTTTAGTTTATTAACTAATTTACCAATTTTTTTGTCATATAATCTTCTATAATTTGATTTTTAACATGTTAAGGGTATCTAAAAAATACCCCTTAAGTTGGTATTATTTATGGTTAATCAAAAGTTAGTATTATTATATGAAAATAAATAAAAAAATTGTATTTTTCCTAGTAATTTTTTCTATAAAAAATTAATTAATTTTTACCAAATAGTTCTATAATTAATTTGTACTTTCAGCTAGTTAAACTCCCCAGCTATTCCAATCATCAAACAATGAGACAATTCGCGAAACATACTGCCTCAATCAAAAAAAAAAAATAAAAAAAATGATCAACTAGCAAGGCAAAAAAGTTGATAATCTTCAAGATCACATGCTACTGATCATCAGAGGACCCCAAAGAGTTGAAGAACTTTTTTTTTTTTTTTTTTTTTGAGATAAGTTGAAGAACTTAAGTATAGGAGTATTTGACAGCTCGAGCATTTACTATACTTCTAATTATTTATATACGCTTGTGATACCAAACAAATCCAATAAATTCGCCAATGTACGTCGGTATTTATCATTGCTTGCTTCTGTCCTATAAGATTGATAAAATGAGAATTGACACAAAGCTTAAAATTATATAAATATTAAAATTAAGAAAAATTATCTAGAATAATCCAATCTTTTGATAATTTTCCTATAATAATTTCACCTATTGATTAACCATGAATAATCTCAAATTTTAACGTAAAGTAAAATTGGGTAATCCAATAACTTGTTATAGCAGGTAATTCACAAAAAAAAAAAAACTGAAAATTAATGTAAATTAGAGAAATTTTAAACATATTTTTTAACATTTTATTTTAATTTATCTTTTTTTAAAAATTATCTTTTTTA
This sequence comes from Amaranthus tricolor, assembly GCF_026212465.1. Lineage (NCBI taxonomy): Eukaryota > Viridiplantae > Streptophyta > Magnoliopsida > Caryophyllales > Amaranthaceae > Amaranthus > Amaranthus tricolor. Next base: position 631,185 of record NC_080047.1, on the reverse strand, counting down.
TAAAAAATAAAACTTGCGATAGCAAGTTATGAGGACACCGAGTTTACTTTAGGAAAATACCCTTCAAAGTTGAGATTATTCATAATTAATTAATAGGTGGAATTATTATAGGAAAATCATGAAAAAATTGGATTATTCAAGGTAATTTTACCTTAAAATTATATGGATATAAATTAGAGGAAAAAAGTATACAAAAACAATTTTAAAAAATGGTAAAAATATTATCAAAACAAAATTGTTACAAGATAAAAAGAAACGATCCTAAATAATTAAAATATTGACAAACCAAACAAAAATAAAGAATATATATTACTTATCAATTATCTTTCATGCATAGTATAGACTAACACGTACACTCGAGTGTAAAATACACCTAAGGGCTATGAATAAAATAATAAGTTAAAGAAATAATATATTTTTATATTGACTAACTTAATCAAACGTTCAAATTATCTCTAAAGAAAGATAATACTATATATTAAATTAATTTTCATGGTAAATTGGTATTTATTTTTTGATATGTTTTTCTAACTTATGCACTAGGTGCATAGGTTTAGACAATAAAATTGATAATTATATTTGAAATTTCATTTACTCTTATAAATAGTATTGCATTTATCTATTTTAAAAGATATCTTTTATTGAACTTAATATTATTATTAAATTTAGGAAAATTATCAATGGTACCCCTGTGTTATTGCACTTTATCTTTGGTACCCCTGTGTTTTTCGTAATTCCAATGGTACCCCAAACATATCTTGCGAATTACAAACGTGACACTTTTTAAGTTTTTTCCGTTAAGTGGCCGTTAATTTTTGAATTTGATCTAATCATGGTTAGTTTCTTATTGTTTTCTTCTTCTTCCCTTTTCCCTCTCCTCTTCCTTCTCTCCTTTCATGACTGCTTCTTCAAGGTACTCATCATTTTGCGGTAAGGTGTATTCCGGTACTACCAAAAGACCACCTAAAACATGGGTTTTTTGTTGGAGATTACCTGGCGGTAATTTTCTCACTAGCAATTTGGTTTGCAAGAGCGATGAAGCAGTAATTTTTTCCGGATCATGAAGCTGAAGAAGTAAGTTGCTTTAAATTTGATTAATTTTTGTTATTGATTGATTAATGAAATAGCATTGATTAGGGTTCTAAACTAGTTTAGTTGATTGACTTTGCCCAAATTTTGATTTTTAGTATTTAATTAATACTGGGTGTTATTTTTATTTATTTTAATTTTTGTTTATTTTTTGTCTTATGCTAAAAATTTAATGGGTTTGTATGTACTTGTGTGTTTTGATAAAGTAGAAATTGGAAGGGCTGGACTTTCTTGAAAGGTTGGTGAATGCTCAGCTTTCATTCAAACAAAGTTATACTGGTATGTTTTAGCCTATATCTAAAGGCTGCTCTTAGTGTTTTAGCTTTGTGATACCTAATTTTGTTTGTTATTTCGCAATTCGCTAAATGTTTTGTTGAATTAGCCCAAATTTGCCATGTTTTAATTCACCGTACGTAGGGCATAAGTGAGAATTTAGTTACTCTGGTTTTGTTAGAATTTAGATTATGCATCTTTTATTGAATATGATATGATGTGTTCAATTGTTTTGAAATAATGGGTCTGTATGATGAGTTTGTAAAATGGATGATTTGTTTTGGTTGCAGAAGAGGGTAGTTCTTCGAACATGGTGAATGATAATGATTTGTGGGAAGGTGGGAAGCTTGAGGATGATCTTCAACTGAGAAAATTACCGCTCATGTAACCTCCAACTGAGCTTTCCAACGAAAATCATGTTCCAGGAGGTCTTTTGGTAGTACCAGAATTCACCTTACCACAAAATGATGAGTACCTTGAAGAAGCAGCCATGAAAGGAGAGAAGGAAGAGGAGAGGGAAAAGGGAAGAAGAAAACAATAAGAAACTACGCATGGTTAGGTCAAATTCAAAAATTAACGGCCACGTAACGGAAAAAACTTTAAAAGTGTCACGTTTGTAATTAGAGATATGTTGGGGGTACCATTGGAATTACGAAAAATACAGGGATACCAAAGATAAAGTGCAATAACACATACCATTGATAATTTCCCTTAAATTTATTGTCTAAACCTATGTTCTCAGAGGAGGAACACATATAGTTGGGTGTGGGTAGGGGCTTTGCCCCCTAAGATTTTTGGCAATTTTTTTTTAGTATACAACTGTCATTTTATATTTTGAAATTTCACATAGTAAATGATGAACGAATGATGTGTTATTCATGTGTACTTTTTATTTATGTATGAAGTTGCAGATATGTTTACTAACAAGGGTCAATCAAAAATAACTTCTTTAATATCTAACAAGATTAAGATTCTATATATTCGACCCTTAAATTCCACCCTAGTTGGGATTCATAGAATGAGGCTAAGGTAATGAAATATTGTTATAATTTTCAGTTGTTTTATGGTAAAAATGGTGGAACTTTTTTTGGCCTTTTATTTGCGCGTCAACTTTTATTGAAAATTTGAAGTAAATAAGTAAAATAATATTAAAAATCTCAAAATAAGCAATGGAGAAATTTATTTCCCAAATAAAGCACCTTTAGCGCAATGCTGAGGTCTGGTATTTATTCGCACTTACTAATAGCAGCCCATTACTAAGTTGAGTCAAAGGAAGTCAGCTCAAAAATAGGTTGCTCTTTTCTTTGACTCAGCTTAGTTTTAAGTCGCTCTTACTAACAACGACCCATTAATAAGCTGAGTCAAAGAAAGCCAGCTCAACAATCAGCAGCTGTTAGTTAGAGTCGCCGATTGCTGAGCTAACTTTCTTTGACTCAGCTTATTTATGAGTTGCTGTTAGTAAGTGCAAATAAATATCAAACCTCAGTATTGGGGTAAAAGTGTTTATTTTGAGAAATAAGTTTCCCTATTACTTATTTTGAGATTTTTAATATTATATTATTTACTTCAAAATTTTCACTTTTATTGGGCCTCTTATATCTAGACAAAGCCCATGCCGAAAACCCATGATTCTCTTGAACTAAAGTCTCAAATATGGAGTAGTTCTTATTTAAACACACATTGATTTAAAATTTATTTACATAATATATTTATGAAATTAGTCCAATAAGGAAGAAGTATATGAGAATGTTTGATAAAATAGCTTATAGATAGTTATGTGGTTAAACCACCAAATATTGATAAATTAGCTAGTTGAAACAGCTCGTTGTCATGCATAACTGGTCAAATCCATTGATAAAATCAGTCTTTCGAATCCGATATCAATGTACCTAGATGGTTGTAACAATTTGAATTGAAAAAATAGATCATCATCATCCTACCTAGTATATTCCGCTCATAGAAACTAAGACCAGGGTTTGGGGAGGGAATGACGGCGGCAACTCATACCCATAAAGAAGAGCACTGCCATAGGGGTCCCCCGACTCAGGAAGATAAAGAGACGTAATTACACGTAAAAGATAACGAATTGAAAAAATGGATCACTATACAAATGTATTTCACCCACTTGGTTGGGACAAGTTCATTAGCCCTATCCATAGATCTTGGAACTTGGAAATATACCTTCTAACACAACAAATATGGCAAGTAAGAATAAATCATCCCTCAAAAATATTGCATTCTAGAAAGACCAAGAAAATGGGCTTTAACATTCTCAAAATCCCACCCTTTTCATCATCCATAACCACCACCACTAAAAATTTGATTCCCAAAAATTGTTCTTCTTACCCCAACAATCCCATAAAATATTCAATACCCACTTCCTTAACTGCATCAAAGTTTCAATCTTTAGGATCAAAGTCATATAATCTCCCTTTTTTGTCAACTGGGTCTTGTGGGAAATTGCATCAATTAAACAAAAGAAATTTGAATTTGTCAACCATGGCTGCAACACCTGGTTCAGTGCAGAAATCAGAGGAAGAATGGAGGGCAATTCTCTCTCCTGAGCAATTCAGGATTCTCAGGGAGAAAGGAACTGAGTATGCTCTTGTGCTTTCTATAATCTTTAATTTGTTTTTTCATTTTTTTGATTATTTTGTGATTGATTGTCCATATTTTATGTATTAGTTTTTCTAGTCGATGAATTATTTGAACAATTTGATTGTTGGCATTCAAATTGAAAGATAATTGGAAGGAAATTTTTTCAGAAAATGGGTTGTTATTTATCTTCTAAAGATTTTGCCTTGTTTTGAATATTGTTGCTTCTAGATAAGTTCATGTAAAATAATGGATGTTTTTGTTGTTTCATTGATTTCAAATGAGATGTGAATTCTTTCTGTATTGCAGTGTTAATGTTGCCAATTAATTATATTTGCTTAGTTGCTTTTCCACACATTAAGCCATTACTCTGACAACCAACCAGTTTGGTTGTCAGTATTAATGGAAAGTTAGCTAATTGTGTTAGGGTAATGTCTCGATAAGTTTTATGATCGTGCTTAATCTACTCCGGTTGACTCTTTCTTAAAAAAAAAAGTGTGAACAAAAACGCTTTTTGAGAGGTGTTATTAGTTGGTAATGAAAACTTTGAAAAAAAAACTTATCTATGATCAAAGTTTTGTCACCACGGGAATGACACAGTAAATTTTGAAATTTACACTACAAATCATATTTTTTACCACTATTTAGTATCACTAATCAAGTGGGTCGTGAAGGTTTTATTCAAACAATTAGTTCATATGGCCTCAAATTTGATTTGAGGTATAGAATTGGGAATGAATAGTGTTGTTAAGTAGTAATATAGCAACTATTATTCAGGTATAAGTTATTTGCTAATAGTATAGATTAATGAATGGATTAGTCATGGCAATAGTTAATGATGTTTATGATGGTTTGGGGGATTGCTATTACTGTTTGTGTTTAGGATTGTGAAAGATTGGGAATCTAGTTTTGATTGATGTCTTTGATTAAACTAAGTGAAGTGTCATTCTCAAAGGAACAAAGAGTAATGAACACCAAAATTTAAGTGGGAAGTTTTTCATTGCGAGGGATGAAAAAGTTCCCCCTTGCACTGAACCCTACACATGTGGCGTGTTTTGAACCTTTATTCTCAATTGTACGTCTTTGTCGAGTTGAGAGTCTCACCGGCTGCAACCTCCTTATCTACTTTAATTGTATGGCCAGCCGACTTCCATCCACCCCAGACCCTGATCGTAGCTTTTATGAGTGGACTATACTAAGTAAGTGAGGTTGATGATGATGATGATGAGACCCTACGCCATACTGCTCTTATAAAGATGAAGCCTCTAACGCAACCAACCATTGAAACAAAGCATTTATCACATTTTTGGTTTTTGTTATAATTCTTACCAAAGCTCTGAACCAAAATTGAATCTTTACAGCTTTCAAAAAAGCCCGACGCACAATTTTGTAGGTATACGTATCTGATTAATTTCTTCAGATTGGTCTATCGTGAAGGCTAGTGTTCTCATCTTCCTATTTTTGGTGTCCTCCATCTTGAATCAATGATATTTCTCATCTTTTTTTAATTTATAAACTAAAGTCATTGATGAATTGAACATCTGGATGTCAAAATAGTCGCCATATGGCTCCAACTCTCGAAGTAATCCATGAACCCCCAACAAATATAAATCTGAGCATTCATTCCAAGTTATTGTGGTATATGCAAATCAATCTGACGATGAGCTAGGACCAAGATAAATTCTTAGGAAATAATGGTTTGAAACCAAAACTAAGCGAAAAGATAGCAACTACCTAATGTACATGGAAAACCTCACTCTAAGGTGTGAAAAAGACGATCGGCAAGTGGGCACTGTTTTTAAGGGAATAAGGAAAAAAATATCTAGAATATGAATTTACAAGTTGAGATGATAGAAAATTAAAATGAATGGAGGAAGAGAATTCATGTGGATGACCATTGGGATTTGGGATTGATAGTCTAATTTATTCATTTATGTTGTCGACTCTATTTGTTGCGATTTAGGCATTGGAATTGTTGTTGTTCTCCGTTACGCTCCAATACCACATAGGGTACCTCTATTCACTTCAAAACTTTCCATTATGCCTCTATTAGATGCTTATGACATTTTTACTTCTACAGATACCCAGGAACAGGAGAATATAACAAATTTTTTGAGGACGGAATCTACAATTGTGCAGGATGCAATACTCCTCTCTATAGATCAACAACAAAATTCAACTCTGGTTGTGGATGGCCAGCTTTCTATGAGGGACTTCCCGGAGCAATTAGCCGCACTGTAACTTTTTTTTATCTATGTCCTTCGGTTATAGTTGAACTATGGATTAATTCCTTATACCTGTAATAACGGCAAAATTGGTGCGACTTAAATCTAACAAATTGGTAATATCGCTTGATTTGCAGCCCGACCCTGATGGAAGGAGGGTTGAGATCACATGCACAGCCTGTGGCGGACATCTTGGTCACGTCTTCAAAGGTGAAGGATTTCCAACGCCTACCGATGAACGCCATTGTGTTAACAGCATTTCGATAAAGTTTGTTCCTCCTCAGTGATTATATGGCCTATTTAATCAGTCTTGAATAAGTGTACTGTTACTCTTGTCTTTGTGTTTTTTTAGTCAAGAATTCTCTATGTTTTGATTTAGAGGGATCACATTGTGTATATTGTGATTTGTGTTTGTAACTTCATGCGACTCGTTTAACAACTGTGTACTGCTTCTGTTTGGAATGATCGATCATCGACTATCTGGAGCCTGGAGGGTTTACTGTTTCTCGATGATCTAATCTAATGACTTTTATGATTTATTAGGTTTGTTTTTCATGTAGTTTCCTTTGATTCGATATGAAACAATATTGAATGATGAATTTAACCCAAGCGGGAAGGCAGATTGCTTTTGTGTGTGATTAGGGTATTGTGCTGTTGCTATTGCCCAATGCTGACCACCCTACACAGCACACCCACCGACTTAGCTGCTGGTATTGTCCGATACTTACCATCCCACACAACACACCTAGCTTACTCGGCTGCTAGAAAAGCCTTGAGGTCGGGGCTCATTTTTCTGAAAAAAAATCAATTTGCACCTCAAATGTGATCAAACCATGTTTTGTTCATTAACCAGCAAACCAACCAAGGATATGTATGTTCCCTTTGCGTTTGGCCTTGGTTGGATCACAACCAGCTTGCAGCAGTTTTTGGAGCAAAACACATTTAAGGTGCATTTTCGGAAAAAAAAAAAAAAAACAGCTGGAGGGACTGGAGTAACAAGTAAAATTGTGAAAATAGAGTATCAACGTTAATTATTGTCCACTTGTGTTTTTGATCTCATATTTTTAAAATATTCATAGGCATAGTCAATTAGTCATCGATAAGCATTCCGATGACCTAATATGCAATAAATTGTATCATTACCCATAGAAAGGACATTCATATTTGACAAACAGAATAGACTCACTTACAATCCAAGACCAGATAATAATCTGCTACTCATTGAACACATATTAACTCGAATAGACCATATCCTAATTTGTAATTTTTTCATCTTTATGATTTATATACTGTATAGTATATACTCCATCCATCCCTTTACAACATTAAAAAAATATTGACCTTAATTTGCATAAATAAAAAGAAATTTACCAATATAACCTTAAACATATGAAATTGAAGATGATGAGATTATCATGATCCAAAAAGATAACAAAGAAGTTGATGTCAACAGATCCACGTAGGCCATACAATAACAATAGTATCAAATCTTTGGTTGTTGTTTAAAGTTGAAAACTTGAAAATGTAACCCCATTTGAAATTTGGCGTTCTCCACATACTATTTTCTGGGCACAATTTGCCCAACGTGGATTCTCCATTTCTTCCACACACACACACTTCACTTTATACACTTCTCTCTTTCTTTCCCCATAATCCCTAAAAAATTATCACTAGTTTTTACAAATCGATTTTGAATTTACTGCCAAATGGGGAAAATAATGAGTTAATCATATTGCATTTTCTGCTGCTCATATAAGAACTATGGCAGATTCTTTGGTTTTTACCCATTGTTTTAAGGTATTAATTCTTTAATTTTCTTCTATATTTTGTAATTACTTTTGGGCTTTTTTTTTGGCAATATAGCTGGTCTTCCTAGATTCCAACACGGGTAATTGAGTCTGAGTATCATAGTTGTTCATAATTGAATTGAAATGTGAATTAAGTAATATAAAATATTTTATGTCAGTTATATCAACATTTGATTTTGGGGGTGTATTTTTTTTAATAAAGTTTGAATGTTATGTACTTGACTAAATGGGGTATTGGGGCTAAGTACATTCTGCAAATTTATGCTGAGTTGGGTTTTATTGAATACTGCTGATTTTAATTTTATTATCCTCTTTCATGTGTTATGTCTATTGTGAATTTTGATTTAGGTTAGTGTAATGGCTCCTATGATAACAAATCATAATGGGAGAAGGAAATTTGAACTTGAGCTTAGTGTACCAGAAATTTTGTTTTTACCCTTAAAGTTTTCTGCTATGCATTGTGAACTTTAATGCTGTTGTTTCTAGTGAAATAGAATGCTGCGTGTTGAATTCGTTTCGGTGGAGCAACCTTGTAAGTAGTCAATATCAGATAGTAGAACCCATATGTGTTTATTCATTCAAAGGCCTGAACTTCTCTTGGAGAGCTCGATTTTGGGTGATTGATAGAAGCATGTAGAAAATGTTGGAAATATGACAACTTTACTACATTCCAAGTAGAGGCTCAATGACCTAATATTCTGTTTGGTGGGTTGGCTATGTGTATAGCAAGCAAAAGACATAATGTATGAGTACCTTAGCATTGAAATTTCTGTTTATGAACATGGAACGAAGTGCTAATCTTGGTACTAAATCAAGTAAGGGTGGAAATATAATGCCGACCTTTCCGCAATGACAAAGAAGAGTATAGAGAAAATTGATATCGTGCCAAGACTCAAGAGACATTAGCAATATAAATCCAACCCTTGACCTTTTCTTCTTGGTATGATTAAGTTGGCGACTCATCATCGATCTTACAACAATAGGAAGAGAAGGAAAAAACTTTTTTTTTTATGTGATTATTGTTGGGATTAAGGGTTTGGCATTGTTCTTATTCTTGTTATTTATATTGATGTTGATTATAACTTTCTTTCGGATGAAAGAAATACAGAAGGCACTTGAAGTTGTTGGATTAATATTGTCATATGTTAAAGTATTTTGTTGACTCTTTGAGTTTGATACCATTATAACAGTCATCCTTCATAAATAAGTGTGATAGCCTTTAACCAATATTGGATATGATGTATCAGGGTTAAAATAGACTTATAGAGTGAAGCTGCCTGCCAGATGTTTCTGTGTTTTTATAAAAAAAGGCGTTTCTTACGAATTTGTTTATGTAAACTCTCAGGGTTCTGAAGTCACTTATAGGAAGGGTTTCAACAGAACCTCCTATTTTGAGATTTCAAATATACGTAGGTGTTCTTTCTGCCTATCACATTCTAGGGATCGTTTGGCCCATCAGCCTTCATATAGCTTCTATCTAAGGTTAAGAGAATCTTATATTCGAAGGGGTGTGTGGAAGAAGTTAGGTACAGCAGATCTTGAATGTATTGGACGAAAGAAATTATTCTTTTCAAGCTCTGGAGCAGCCGATAGAAAAAAATTCCAGTTGCATGCTGTGGTTGACGTAGCCACTGGTGTTGATGTCATTAATGACCTGGGTTTGGATACCTTGACTTTCTTGGGTGTCACTGTCTTGATCGTCCCTGCACTCAGAGCTTTAAAAGCTAGCCCTGTAAGATATTTTAACTCCTGCACTATCCCTGACTTGAGGGTCTTCTCTTGCATACAGGAGATGAATCATATCAAATATACGATGATTTTCTATTTTAAATTTGAATGCCAATGCAGATACTTGGATTTTTCTTTGCGGGTGTTGTTTTAAATCAATTTGGTCTCATTAGGAATCTTACTGATGTCAAAATTCTTTCAGAATGGGGCATCCTTTTTCTGGTAAGGTTTATTTGCTCTGCTTTTATGTTTCTATTTCTGTTGTGTATGCTTCATTTCGGTTTTAGGAATCCTGCTTCAGATAACAATGAGACAAGGAGACAACATGTAATTCGATTATTTAAAGCCTAATAAATTAAGATGAGTTAGTTGCTAATAGAAGTCAAGCACTGAAGATTATAATGCTCCTCTGCCCTCTATCTAACCTTTTGTGATGTTGTTTCTTTTATGGCCTTGAGCTGATTTACTGCGGTCTTCTGTTTCCAGCTGTTTGAGATGGGTTTAGAGCTTTCACTTGCGCGTTTGAAGGCTCTTGCTAAGTTTGCTTTTGGCATGGGATTTCCTCAGGTACTTCTTGTACAACCTAGGGGCTTTTTCATTACCATATTTGCAGATGTTACCCTTCTTTTAGGAGCTTTAGTAATTGTCATCACCTGAGTAGTCGCTGTGTTTTGCATCAAGGAGTCAATGAGTGATAGAATCTTGTTTTCATGACTCTGCTTGTGTTGGAGCCTTTTTAGAGGCATTAGCGTCATGATGTTGTTGATACATAAGTAATGCTCGTTGTCTGGGTCTCGGATCAAAACTCAAAACTAGAATAGATGAACGTGCTTTGGGTTTGAGTAGATGATACATGATGTTTGAGTTACTTTTGGGTTAGGTCATTTAGGGTTTGAATTGACTTTAAGTCGAGTCATCTAATTTGAGTTTAGTTCTAGTCGGTGATGTGACTTTGGGTCAAGTTCTTGTCAGGTCAATTAGGTCAAATCGAATCTCGGGTAGTTTTGAGTTGGGTATTTACATGTTAAAGTCGGGTTTGGGGTAATAAAAAGTTGGGATAAGGTTTGGTGAGCAGGTCAGGTTAATCACCTTTTTGGATTAATTTTTGGTGTGTATCATTCTCTAGTCACATGCATGCGAGATTTGAACCCAATCATAATTTTAACATTAGTTCGAGCTTGGGTACAATTCACCCTTTTGGTTGGGTACAAAATTACAAATAGGTATTGTGCGGTTGTTCCATTTGTGTCATCAGCTATTTGCACAGTTCTAAATTTGTTTACTCGACAAAATATCGAGTTAGGCCATATTGGGTTCAGTTCATGTCAATCAACTTAAAGGTTGATCCAGTAGAGGTTCGGTTCAACTAATGTGCCAACTTTCATGGCATGAATCATGGAAAAAAATGTTATTAAGCAAATTGAAACGAATATCAGCACGTCCACTCTTACGGCATACATTTTTTGGTGAATAAAAGGAGGGAAAAGGTTAGTCACGAGGCTATGTGTAGATCCTAACATGTTATCAAGTAGTCTTCTGCAAATATTTGTTGTAAATTGTAATAGGTAGTTTCTCACAAGAATTTCTTCATAAGGTAGTTTTCTTGGAAGACTCATATTTCAAAGATAGTTTTTGACGAAATTTCTTTTTGCGAATACATAAGATGAGTAGATGACAAAATTTTCTTTAGACATTTCTGTTTGTATATGACAAGAAGACTAGGACTAGTAGGTGTCCATCGGCTCTGAACGTTAAGCAGGTTGTCGTGCATGTAAGAGACATAGATAAGCTACTAAAAGTATGACAGACTAATTCAAAAAAACTGACAGACTGGATTTTATCTGAAGCCATCCTAGAATGTAAAATTAGTGTTTTTGCATGCTTCCCTTGCAAATATAGATTGGAATTTACTTGTTCATTATGAAAATCTAACAGCCAAAAATCTTTTGTCTGCTGTGCATTTTCTACATCTACATGTTGCAGAACAGGCCTTTTATGTCTATACTCCATTTTCTGTGTATAATACCTTTATGAGGCATCTTGCACAGCATAGTTAAGTCCTGTACTCTTTGTGTTTTGTTTTTCATGCTTGTATCTCTTTTAGGTCCTGTTGTCCACGCTTGCTTTCGCAGCATTTGAGCTTCCACCAAACGGGGCACTTGGAACAAAAATTTTGGAATTTTTATTTCACTCAAGACCTGATCTGGTATGTAGCCTGTGTTCTCTAATTTCATTTGGTTGTGTCAAGTCTTAGTTATATACATGCATCTTGCTGTTGAATAAATTCTACTAAAGTGTAGAAATTTCTTTAACCTCTTCTGTTCTAGTTTCTTGTTCTTCTTACTTTCGGCCTGCATTTTCCATACACTGGTGATGCACAAACTCTTTTACATTCTTTTCAGCGGTGGTCATTCTACCCCTGTCATGATTCACAAATTCTTCTTACTTATTTTCAAATTTCTGAGAATTGTTGACCACTGCACGTAAGATTTCCTGTTGCTGTCCAGTATCTTTTTCTTGTACCTCAAAAGAAAAAGTACTCATATGATACAAGCATTTAAATTCAAGTAGTGCTCTAGACATTCAAAAAGGAACATGGTCAAAAGACAAGAGTCCATTTAGATTACTGTGGTATCATTCCAAATTCACTATTAACACGATCTTTGTTAAAATATGGTCAATAGTCAAATCAAGATTACCGAGTTGCATGTATTAGATTATGAGAATAACATGAGAAGACATTAATTGTGAGATGGGGAATATATCTGTATGCAGACTATTTGCTAAAATGACTTGCATGGTTGGCAGTCTCTTTAAAGAAGTATCGTTCATGTTTACAAAAAGGTCTCTTTGCATTGAACTTATTATGTTACCTTTAATTCTTGTTGGTTGCTGCTGTAAAATACATGCAATTTTTTTTGACTTAATTACAGGTTAATATCAGGAGTGTAGATGAGGCCATAGTCATAGGTGCTGCTCTATCATTGTCATCTTCAGCCTTTGTTTTACAGGTATTCTATTTAGAAGTACTTAGTTGGAATTACGGGTGAACTACTTTGTTCTATGCTTTTTGCTTCTCCATACAAGTAATCTATTCTTGTCAAGATTAGCATTTGACCTACAGTTCTTCCTGAACACTGTAAAATATATGGCATTAGAATAGCAAGAATTAGAATTTTCGTGATGGTAATTTCTATATACACCTTAATTTTTATCATTGTATCTTGAGAGAAATGGGTAGAACAAAGGCTTTACCCAATAATGAAAAATTGGTAAGTTTTAGATCCGGCATGATGATCCTTTACTTTGAAGAAGAGGAATTCTACTCTCCATCTATTTTTCCTTCTATTTTCAGTATTTCACAATGAACTCAAACGATTTTCAAAGTTAACATGATTAGGCAAATCAAATTTGCATCCATTCTCCTCCAAGAGAATGTTGATTTTGACTTGGTTGGATGTTAATTTGCTTTTATATATAACACATTCCAAGAAAATTTATCTTTGAAATCCTAACTCTCTTCGAACCACTTGTTTTTAGCTTCTTGCTGAGAAGGGTGAGCTTCCAACAAGATTTGGCTCGGCTACGTTGGGCATTCTTCTTCTACAGGTTAATTCAGATCTGTCCAGGTTACTGGTCATTAAGTTACTTTTGAAAATTTTTCATGATCATTCTCTTGTAGATTAGTAAGTCTTATATAAACTTATTATTTGTTATCATTATAATTGATATTTTCCATGACGGTGAAACTTAAAGCAGGCTTTCAGCCTTATATCATCATTTTATTAATTTGTGATCTTGTGCAGGACATAGCAGTTGTCCCTCTCTTGGTGATACTTCCAGTGCTAGAGAGCCAGGTACGTGATAAGCTTTGATCAACTACTTATCTACAAGTAGCCCCCTTGAATCCTGTTGAGAGAGAATATACTAGTTTTTAGAAGTGGTGACTTCAGGCTAATTGATGTTTGATAGATAGAGGGCGCTTTTCTTAATCGCGTTATTCCATTTTATTGTTTCTTTTTAAGCTTCATATGAGTTGTAGTAACTTCTAACTTCCCCGTTTCTACTATGCATTATATATATATATATATATATATATATATATATATATATATATATTTCAGCCCTTTGGTAGGCATATGCCTGCCAGATTGAGATCATATGGTTCTAACACGCTTTTTTGGTGTTTTCTGAAGAATATAGTTGAGCAAAGCATTTGGCCAATGCTTGTAAAAGAAAGCCTGAAGGCTTTACTTGGGCTTGGATTGCTTTCTCTTGGAGGGAAATTAATCCTGAGGCGAATCTTCGAGGTAGATTTGGAAATATTTATCTGAGTGTCTTGGTTGTATTATCATCTTCAAAATTTAAGTGTGACATATTATTAGGTTGTTGCAGAAACAAGAAGCTCAGAAGCTTTTATTGCACTCTGCTTGCTGACCGTTGCTGGGACTTCACTTGTTACACAAAAGCTTGGCTTTAGTGACACGGTTCTGACACTTTTTCTTTGACATGAGAATAGATAAAATCACCGAGTTGTTTTACATTCAACTCACATTATCTCTTTTCCTTATTGCTCACATCTGCAATTCTTCAGCTTGGAGCTTTTTTGGCTGGTGCCATACTTGCAGAAACAAATTTCCGGACACAAATTGAAGCGGATATAAGGCCATTTCGGGGTTTACTTCTTGGATTGTTCTTTGTCACTACAGGAACTTCTATTGATATGCAGGTAGCTATCAAGTCCTAGTTATAATAGTTATACACTCATAATAAAAGCTATCTCACCCCTTCTTTCACTTTACGCAAATGCCAAAGTAAAACACTTTCTTAGTAGAACAAGTCTTCATGAAATTCCTCATCAAGTTCCTTTTTTCATAAACCGTTTAATAAGGATTGGTGTTTGCCATAATGTCTTCTCAGTTTTTCGCCCTCCTTTTCTTTCATTTGTTGCTCGATTGTATCATTGTTTTGCTATTCTGTGTTATTCTATAGTGTTTCACTCTGTTCTTTGTGACAAGGTTTTTTGGTTTCTTATCTTTTCTCTCTGTGCCCATTCTTGATATAGCCAAAGCTTTACAGTTCTTCGGTTTTTGTTTATAATGGACTATTCTACAATGGCTCATTAAAATATCTGCGCGTGATGTTTCAAATGATGTTTGTTATCTAGGGCTAATCTTTTGGGATTAAGGCTTTGACATTGTTATGTGTGTAATTTTTTTGGACATACAAAATAGTATACATGACTGTCAGGGAACATAAGATTACATAAGTTCTATTATATGCTTGTATCTTCTTGTAACTATGGGCACATAGAACAGATTTTTTTTTGTTACACTTTTAGTCTTAACTCTTACAAATTTTTTGTATGTTTTCCCTTTTATGCTTTTGATAGGTTCTTTTGAGAGAATGGCCCAATGTTCTTACTCTCCTGGGCGGCCTGATTGCTATTAAGACAATGCTAATAACAGCTATAGGTCCCCGGGTTGGACTGACCTTGCAAGAAAGTATAAGAATAGGATTCCTTCTATCCCAAGGAGGTGAATTTGCATTTGTGGTTTTCTCGCTTGCAAATAGGCAAGTCATGGATATACTGCAGTTTGCAACTATTTAATGATTTTCCCTTTTCTATTCCTGTTTTCTGATTTGACTTCATGGATCAGGCTGGGAGTATTACCGCTCGAGCTCAACAAATTACTCATAATTGTTGTTGTGCTGTCAATGGCTTTGACACCTCTGTTAAACGAACTTGGACGGAAAGCTGCTGATTTTGTTGCTGAAACTTTTGAAGCAGACACTGTAAGTATTTGTCAATACGATTACTTAAGTGGCCTGGTATTTTTGATAGTAAAGACAGTAACCGAGAGCTGGGGTTTTCTGAAGGATTTCAAAATAATATTTGTGGGAACGAGAAAGCACCCTACGGAATCGACAATATAAGCCTCATATGTTTCCTGTATATGTGTATATGAAGATACTTCTGAGCATTTTGTGTTTTCAATGATGGGCAGAAAGCTGTTGAGAGCGTGAACTATGATGTTAGTGAACCAGTCGTAATTCTTGGATTTGGACAAATGGGGCAGGTAGAGTTCTAGCAAATCATCTATAGAAGTTTGCAAGTTATGCCACGAGTTTGCGTTCTTATTTCTCTTTGCCTGCAACTTCAGGTCCTTGCGAACCTTTTGTCAGCACCATTGTCTTCAGGTGGAGATGGTGAAGCTGTGGGTTGGCCATTTGTTGCTTTTGATCTTAATCCTGCAGTTGTCAAGGTTGGTTCCGATATTCATGGAATTATGTAACAACACTTAAATAAGAAGAGCAATGACACCTCCCCCCTCTACAACATCATTCTGTTACCCCAATGTCATTGTGTGGCTCCCACCTAAGCGAGGTTTGGGATCGGATATACACAATCTGACCCTTGTTAGTACAAAGAGGTTGTTTCCGATTTACCGTAGGTAGAAAATATCATCTATAACTTTACATAAATAAGAAAAAACTTCATTTCTGTCTAGTTATTTTCATAAACTAATGTATAGACTCTCGTAATTCAAAGTGTAAAGTAGAAAATCAAATTGTAAAATATATACTTGGTGATGTCATTTTGCGGACATCTCAAAATGGTATGTCAAAGGTGGCTCTTCTTCTTATTAATAGGCAGCAACGAAACTTGGCTTTCCAGTCTTATATGGGGATGGATCAAGACCTGCAGTTTTAGAGTCTGCTGGAATATCTTCTCCTAAAGCTGTCTTAGTCATGTATCCTGACAAGGACAAGACCATCGAAGCAGTTGAAAGCATTCGACTCAGCTATCCTTCGGTAATTGCTCGTTCTTGACTTCGCTTAGAATTTCCTTGACAAGTTTTATGATGTATGGAAATCCTATAGCTTTTAATAGAAATGTCATCAACTCTTTCGACAAAATTCAACCTTATATTGCCGAGCAGATACTTTGCATATTTTCCCCAGACCCTGATAATAGTTTTTTATGAGCGGGATATGTTGGGTATGATGATGATGATGATACTTTGCATATATTTGACCTAACAAAGATTTTACAGAACAGGTCCCAATTTATGCTAGAGCCCAAGATCTTAAGCATTTGTTGGATTTGAAGAAATCAGGTGCAACTGATGCAATTCTCGAGAATGCAGAGGTAATTATCTATCTTACTATGGCTGTTGACTTGTCCAGGTTATATGACACGCGAGAAATTAATGGTCTATACGTTAATCTTTCTGTGTGCAGACAAGTTTACAACTCGGTTCCAAGCTTCTTAAAGGATTTGGTGTAATGTCTGATGATGTAGATTTTCTCAGTCAGCTTGTTCGAAATTCCATGGAGATTCAAGCTCAAGATGCAGTAAGCAATATAGAAGAACAAGATTACAACATTATGCAGCCTGTGCAGGTAACTAAGCATTTAAACTCTACTGCTCTGCTCCTTCCGATACTACAAGTTCATTACAACATATATTTCAGTTAGGATTTCGGACAGCCATTTTTTGTGGTTAGTTTACTTTCCGAGGGATCATCCTCTCTGGAATATAGAAGTGTTGCGTACTTGTAAATGTGGCTGGAATGGCAGACATGTAAAATTTACGGGTTTCTCACCGCATTTGTCCCAAATGGGGAAGGTGGTATGTATATGACTTTGGTGCCTAATGGGTGTATATGGATATGAAAAGTCTTACCGCCATGGATAGTGGGTAGGTGGTGGGTGTGAAAATTTCATCAGATTTAGTCGGGTTTAAGGAGATCTGATTTGATGAGATTTTGACGGGCCTGTATGCTCGAAATTTCTTCAAGATGTATTCTATTTTTGGGTAGTCTCTCTTGTCATCTTTATATTGAAGCTCGAAAACTCAGTGAACTTACTTCATTGCCTGAAAAAGGTTCGAGTAGGAGATCTGATCACTACAAGATCGATGGGAGCTGCTGGAACTGAGGATAATAACTTGTCTAAAACAAGCCAATTAAGTGAAGATGATGATGTGGGCGTGGATCACGAAGGTGACTCGTATTCAGAAATGGGCAGTGACAACAACTCACTAATGAAAGGCGAAGGCATTGAAGAGAGCGATATTCTTTCGTACAAGTCCCCAAACGACAGGAAGTGAAAATTCACACACAAAATTTTGTACATTATATTTTGTGATCAATGTATGTACCCCCGTTACAACTACATTATAGCTTCTTCAAGGGTCTGAATTGATGAGTAATATTTGTCAAATGTAGGATATGAAAATTGTTTTGATGTATATAATGAAGCTCAGTCCTATTTTCAGTTTTTGTGCAATGTTTTAGATGATCCTTATCATTCAATCACTACTTTACATTCCATAGATGTGCCTTTAGGTTCTTTTAAGGTAAAGGTATATGAGATTTGATCTATAATATGAATCCAATCAAACTATATTTGGAGTGCTGGAGGAGCTAAATACTACTTGTTGACAAGAGCTATGTCGGATTCAATATTTTATTATAGGGTCCTCAAAAATGATTGTTTAGTGTATATTTCAAGTTGAAAAATAAGAAAGTATAGACAAAGATATAAGTGAACTAACTCTAAATCACTATGAGGACTTTTGAAAAAGTGTCCAAAAATAAAATTGAGTAGGTTTTATTCCAAGTAACTATATTATATAAATGTGAATCATTCATGGTTGGTAGGCCTAGTAATAATTCTGAACTAAATATTTAACAATTTTACAGTTTTTGAAAAAGAAGTTGAGGAGGGTACAATTATTCATTTTAAATTGGTGACTATTGTGAGGAACAATGGTTTATGTTATTAGCATATCACTAACTACTTTTTATGCGTAGTCATAAGTAGCTTTAGGGTATGTTTGCAAATGACTATTAATTATAGCTGTTGATTAAAATTATTGGTTGGTTTAACAGTTGGAAATATTAAATGTGTTAATTATTTAAACCAACTATTAAGGTGATGATTAATAAATATTATTTGTAATTTGTCGACTGATTATTAGAAAAAAAGGAGGTTAAAAGCCAAAATCTAACAAAAAAAAAGCTACTATGAGTTGCTACAGTTCCTGTTTTGGCTTTAAAACTTACATTCTCTGGTTTTTAATAGTTGCTACAGTTTCTGTTGCAACTACAATTCATCAACTAATCTTATTTGATATATATTTTTCTATGTATAATGTAAAGCATAGTCAAGCGGGTTTTTGTTTGATTTGTCTAAATGCATAGTCAAAGTATATTTTTAGCAGCTTTAAAAAACAATTATCAAACACTTTTTTATTGTTTAACCAACAAAAAAAAATCAACAATTAACTGGATTATGTTTTAGTATTATTTTACATGATTAAAATCAATTAATGATTCCAAAATGTGAGAGCCAAAGGAAGTTTTAAGAGTTATAGGCGTCAACTCTATTTAAAACAAAATCTTGAGTTCCATTGTCACGAACTCACGATCACGATCACGATCACGATCACGATCTCGATCTCGCCTAAAGTATCTTAAACCCAGGACTAGAATAAGAAAAATAATGGCGGTAGAAATATTAAAAGCAAGTATTTTTAACCTTTTCAATTAAAATATTGGGTTCGGTTGACTGTTTGCTTCAAGGTTACCATTTAGAGTACATCATATTACTTGATTCAGAGGCAACAATGAAGTCATTTCCCAAGAAAAGAAAATTTTAAAAAGGGTAAAATTTTTTATTTTTTATTTTTTTTATTGGTGGGTTTTTGATAAATGACAGTAAAACAAGAAGTAAATACGGTGGAAGATTCAAAGGATTCTTCTGCTGTGGTTGTCTTAACTGAACAAGAACAGCAACAAGAACAAGGACCAAAAACTAAAGAAACCCAACAAATTCAAATGGGTATTACTGATTCTGATCTTCAACCATCATGGTTTACTCCTAAAAGGTCTTAACTTTTTCTATTTCTTTTCTTGTTCTTTCTCAAATTCGTTTCATTTCAATAAACTTTCTACTTTGTTATGTTCTTGGTTATAAGATTGTATCTTTAAAGATGCTAATTTGTCGATTTGGTTGTTTGTTTCTTTGATTTAATATAGGTTTCTAGATTTTTTTGTTTCGGGATTTTTGGGGGTTTAATTATGGAATTCTGAATTGGGATTTGAATTCACCGTTTGTTCGATGTTCATTTGTTGGAATATATATAATTTTTTTTTATCTTAGTTGATTGATGGATTATGATAAAGTTAGGAGTTTATAGTCTGATCATTGCTTAGTGCACACTATTACTTGAAACCTGGTAAAAGATTGTATCTTTGAAGATAAACTTTGTGGCTTGTGCTGTATTGATTTTCTGGTAATATGATTGTATGATGGTATTTTATTTGATTTAATGTAGAATTTGATTTGGTTGTTTTTTTATTTAATTTGATATGGGTTTCTGGGTTTCTTTGTTTTGGGGATTTTTTGGGTTTTAATTGTGGTGTTTTGAATTGGGATTTGATCTTACTGTTTGTTCAATGTTGTTCATATGTTGGAAATTCAGATTTTATTAGCTGTTCAACCTTCATGGTTTCTTTGATTTGATTTCAATGGGTTTCTGGGTTTCTTTGTTTGCGGATTCTTGAGGTTTTAATGATTGATTTTGTTGGCTTTTTTGACTTTTTAGTTTACTACTTGTTCGATGTTCAATTGTTGAATTATTTGGTTTTGTCGCCTTTTGTTTAACTTAGTCGACTAATGGATTATATAGTTAGGGCTGCATAGTCTAATCTCTTGCGCACTCTTACACCCACCGTTACTTGAATTTTGGGTAAGTGCGATGTAATGGTGAACTTGTGCTTTTTTTAAAGTTGGAATTGGAGATTTGCCAAGTTCAGTGAATACTTTAATTTGTTAATGTTTGTCTATTGAGCAAGATTGCGGATTTCTATGTTCGAGAGCTCATTGTGTCCCTTATGCAGGTTATTGGCGATATTTTGTGTAATCAACTTGATAAATTATGTGGATCGAGGAGCAATTGCTAGCAATGGTGTTAATGGTCAACGCAGGACTTGTGAGGGTGACAAATGCTCTGGTGGCAGCGGCATTCAGTAAGCTCTATGAAATGATCATTTTCCTCTTTATCATTGTTTGATATTAGGATTTAATGTTATTAAAATTATATGAGTTTGAATTGTATCATTAGTAATCCTCTTTTGAGTTCAGTTATCTAGTAATTTAGCATTGTCATTCTTTACACATTAACATTGAGAAATATGGTTTTTTGGGTTGGAATCTTTCTTCTCTTTGTACTTGTGAAGCTAAAAATTGGTAAATGGGGACTATGGTAACCAGGACACCTTACTGTATGCCACTAATGGTTATTGTATTTTTACTAGTTGTTGGAGTCCAACTACACTGCCAGAATAGTCGCATAAATGATGCACTTGGCTATCGGTATATGGTTTTAGTTTAATGAAAAAGATAACAATATGAATATGAGAATGGCTGCAACCATGTTTAGCTGTAAACAAGAGAAGTAGAGAACCCTTTGATATAATACTCTCTCCGTGTCCCATCTTGGTTTTGCATTTTATTCATTGCACTAAGTTAATCCTTACTGTCTCTAGTTATACATAATTGAAAATTATAAAAAAGTTGATATTAATAAAATTTACATAAAGACGAATCAAATAAGATCTCATTTTTGATTTGACTATGTATGAACTTGCATATAAATAAAAAAATATAAATTAATATTAAAATTCAAGGTAGTCGTATTAATGACCCTCCCCTTTTTTATGTCTTTTCACATGCTTTAGTTTCGGTGGCTATGTTTCTCTTGGTTGTCTTTACTTGTTCACTATGCAACTTCGGAACATGTATATTATGTCTGATGTCTTGCCTTTCTTTTCTAATGTTATTTTTTTTTCTTGTGCTTGTTGCATATAGGGGACAATTTAATTTGAGCAATTTTGAAGATGGTGTGCTATCTTCGGCTTTCATGGTTGGGCTCTTAGTGGCCTCCCCCATTTTTGCTACATCAGCCAAGAGGTGGGTTGTTATATCTTTGGTAATTCAAAATTAAGCAACTTTTCTCACACGAATATGTTCTTGACTTATCGGTGGACAAAATAAAATTAGTGGCATATGACTTCCTTGTAAAAGAAAGTTACTTTTAACCCACCTGCTCTGTTTATAATTGAACTAAAAAATTCCCAATATTGACTCAAGTTTTGGTTCTTTTGTCCTATGTCTTTTACACTTGAACTTGTGAATGAAAGCTGATCATGCCCCATATTTTGCAATGGGCTCAAATCCATTACCCAAACTACTACCATTGTCAAAGTAGTTTTATGAACAATGCCCTCAAATAGGAAGAGTATTGTTAACTTTCACTGATACCTGAGAACAATACCCCTGTTTTTAGAAGATATTGTACAAATAACCACCCTTAAGTAGAGCTGTTCATTAAGTGGAGTCAATATTCATAAAATTATTTCCAAGCAACATTTAGTTAGAAATATATATAGAAATATATATATATATATATATATATATATATATATATATATATATAGAGAGAGAGAGAGAGAGAGAGAGAGAGAGAGAGTGTGTTACTGTTGATGTGTAAATATGTCTGGTGAGTGATTACTGATCGACTGGTATAGGGTTTTTCTTTTTGTCATTGCAGGGTCAATCCATTTCGATTAATTGGTGTCGGATTGTTAGTCTGGACTATTGCTGTAATTGGCTGTGCTTGTTCTTGGGATTTTTGGTCCATCTCCATCTTCCGAATGTAAGTCCTATCCAAGGCTTTCTGACATATCTATGTGATTAGTTACTCATAGAAGTCTCTTTCTCAGGCTTGTTGGTGTAGGTGAGGCATCCTTTATCAGCCTTGCAGCCCCTTTCATTGATGATAATGCCCCTGATTCCCAGGTATCCCATTTCCCTCTCGTCTTTGTTTCTTGAGGAGTTGAGGACAGCTCTAAATTGAACTTCTTATATCTTATTTTCGTAATGCTTGCATTAGTAATCAAATTCTATTAGGAATAGCATGTCAGATTATACACAAAAAAAATCTAAATTTGATCTATCTCTCCGTGTCGCAACTTCTATTCTTATATTCTTATAAAGTTTGCAATTTGTTCCAGCTACACTTGAACTGTCAAGTTGAATTCTTAGCCTTTAGTTTCAACTTTCATGTACATCTCAGCTTAGTACCTAATTTGTGCTTAGGTCTGTGACCGTGTAATTGCAATGTAGATGATAAAATGATCTGATCACTTTGTACATCGTCATGTCAGAGAACAGCTTGGCTTGGATTCTTTTACATGTGTATACCTGTTGGTTATGCACTTGGCTACATTTTTGGCGGTTTGGTAAGTTAGCTTAGCTTTTGTATTGATTACTATCGTCCCTACTCCCAATATGCTTAATACTCCTTCCGTCCCCAAGAAATTGCTACAATCGTATATTGCACAAAGATTAAGAAATGGTGGAACCATTTACATTGTATAAATGTATAGCAAATCAAAAGGGATTGACTAAAAAGGAAAGTGTGGCAGTTTCTTAAGTCAAAGGGAGTACAACATAGGTCTTTGTGCTGATCAGTTGATGTGTATCTCATCACATTTTCGTCTCCCGATATTCTAGGTTGGAAGCCATCTTGCCTGGCGGTGGGCTTTCTTTTTGGAGGCAATCTTGATGGTTCCATTTGTTATTTTAGGATTTGTTATGAAGCCACTGCAGTTGAAAGGTTTGTGAGCTATTCTTTGCACTATCGTTTTTGCTTGTACTGCATTTTGATTTTACTTTTTTCCTCGTCTTTTTTAATATTCAGGATTTGCGCCTGCTGGTTCCAAGGCACTGTTATTGGTGGAGACAGTTGCTCATGATGCAGAAGGTGTGCATGAAAGTCATTGCCCTCTAAATTCTAGGAATTTAAATTTCTTGGACTATCTTTTTAAGCAATTGTATTTATTATGTGTTATGTATATATATAATTATGTTAATTCTCCCATTAGTATTTTATTTGCGCAAATAGGTTTGAATCTGATTTAAATCTAAGTTCATGGAAATTGTATCCCAGATTCGGAGATTTCAGTTAATGACAACAGTAATCCTGGGGAAGAGAAAAGTGAAAGTCCAAATGAATCTTCAGAGTAAGTTTAAATTTCTTAGTTCAATGTTTATGTGCTACTACCTTAAACACAGTATATTTTGAAATCTAGGGAGTATATGCTGTAATTTGAAGCATTATCTCACATTTTAATCTAAATGTTATCATCTATTTTCCTGCAGTTCAATAGAGAATGATATTACAAGATTTTTGAGTGACATGAAGTTGCTTCTCGCTGAAAAAATCTATGTTGTCAATGTTCTAGGTACTTCCCCATTCTTCTATAATGAGGCTTATGACCTAAGTTATTGACCTCAACATATTTGAGATTAAGATGTTTGGTTGTGCTCAAATCATAGCACACTTAATATTTTTGGTCAAACCTTGTCAAGTTTTGCATTACTCTAAAGCATCTTGCAATCAAAACATGAAACTTTTCTGCAATATGTAATACTCATATAAGTAACTTCTAAGAATGACACCAATATTGATGAAAAATAAAATTATCAGCAAACTCTGACATCACGTCGATTTTTGTTTTGGTTCATGTAGCCGACCCGATATATTTTGGATTAAGGCTTTGGCCTTATTGGCTTTTGGGTAAAATAGTTTGGGCGTTGAAGTTGCATATAATTTAGTTTTTCTCAAAGGATGTAGCAATTACTTAACATCTACTGATTTTAATATTAACTACTCCCGTCGCGCTTTGTTGATCATACTGATATGGCGTATAATTTAGTTTTTCTCAAAGGATGTAGCAATTACTTAACATCTACTGATTTTAATATTAACTACTCCCGTCGCCCTTTGTTGATCATACTGATATGGTAGAGGAACAAATGGGGGAGGGTGGATTTGAGGGCCCCAGCCGACCCCTCAACTTAAGGGAAAGGTAGATAGCTAAAGCTTACAAGTTACAACTGAATCATTATGAGACTTCTCAGAGTTATATCTTGCAATTAATAAATGGTGGATAATAAGTAATGTTTGTTGTTGTCTATGACTGAAATCCTTTTTTAGGCTATCAATGGTAGGTCAGATGCTTAGAAGTTCGAATGCTTATGCATTTGTATTGGCTTCTCCAGGTTATATATCGTACAACTTTGTTTTGGGTGCGTATTCATACTGGGGACCGAAGGCTGGCTACAATATCTACAATATGGTATGTTCCTCGCTTTAGTCTGAGGAAAGGTGCCGAGATTACTTTTATGATTTCATGTCTTTTTTCTCAAACTCCTGAAGTATCGCCTCTAGAACTTGTGCTTAATGGTCGTGTAATGTTAATGCATCATGTCCTACTAATTCTGCTGTGTCGGAAATTTGATAGGCTAATGCCGATATGGTCTTTGGCGGCATTACTGTTGGGTGTGGATTGGCTGGAACTATAGGTGGAGGTCTCCTTCTTGATTACATGAACTCGACAATTTCCAATGCTTTTAAGGTAAAAGAAAATAGTCAATGGCTGTGTTTCGAGTGCTAGCATTTTATTTAGCCGCGTTTAAGAATTAATCTCCTGAATTACTGCAGCTTCTCTCGTTTTCCACTTTGTTCGGAGCAGTTTTTTGTTTTAGTGCTTTCTGTTTTGAGAAAGAGACATTTTTCCTCATTTTTTTCGCCATTGGTGAACTGTTAATATTTGCAACTCAGGTATACTTTAACGTCTTTAAATAGTTATTTTATCCTTTTGATTTCCGCTGTTTGGTTATATCACAAATTGTTGTGAGAGACGGTCTCTCCAAGAGATACATTAGATACAAATTAAAGAGAAAATAAAAATGTGGGCTTCTTGTTTTGATGTCTTCTCTTTGAGAGACGGTCTCTCACAAGAATAGTTGTGGTTATATCAATGATGAACTTAAATTTAGTTTTCAAATCATGAATCTCATCTTCACTTGCAGGCCCCAGTAAATTATGTGTGTCTTCAATGTGTTAAGCCCAGCTTACGGCCACTTTCTATGGCCATGTCTACAGTTTCAATTCATGTGTTTGGCGATGTGCCTTCTTCACCCCTCGTTGGTGTTCTCCAGGTGAGTTTGCACTTCTATATTTTCCCCGTGCTTCTATCGTTGTTTTCATTATGTACCACTACTCATGAGTCGTGACTTGAGTAATGACGGGTTATAACATGTTTTTGATGATCATACCTTAATCATAAATAGTATGATACTATTTTCATTAGTAAACTAAGTTATTTATTATACATGCTACAGGATCATATTCATAATTGGAGGAAAACCGCTCTAAGTTTGACGTCTATTCTGTTTTTAGCAGCTGCAATATGGTTCATAGGTATGACTATTGTCTGCATTCATATGCTTTTTTGAGCTTTGTGCTATGCTCAACTCCATCCCCACTGCCCACCGGAAAAGTGTCCCCCCTAACCTCAAATAAATGGGTAAGAAGGGGGGAACCGAAAAACATTAATGTGAACGCAAAAAATGCAGTTACCCTAGACGCCAAATACTCTGCAGTGTGATGATTTAAAGCGTAAACAGTTTCGGAGTCTAAAGTTTATGTTATTCTGTCCTAAAGTTATTAGTCATAAAGTAAAACAACATACCACTTTTAGTAAGTTTTAACCCTCTAGTTACTAGTAAACTACCCACCTGGCCTTTTCTATATCAAATTCACTTCCCAGGGGTCCCTTGATCTCCAATCTCCATGCGTTGGAGCAATATAAACTAGCTTTGGGGCGAGGGGAAGACCGCAAAGCTATTAGTGTCTCAAATTCCACATTGCTTTTCATTAAATTCATTTACACGAGTTATGGTGGCAGGGATCTTCTTACGCTGTCCCGAAAAATTCAACGGAGAGATCGAACATGATAACGGGGAAGCTAACAGAACAAACATAGCACCGTTGCTAGAGGAAAATAGTGCATAGTCATTCGGTTTCAGCCAACACTAAGAAACTGGCATGCGTTCACTTTCCTCCTTTTAACTGTGTATTATTTTCCTTCTGTGTATAAATCATAGGTAAGTGCTTTTTATATGCATCGTTCCGTCACCTACGTTTCTTCCTGGTGATCTATTCATTTCGTTATGTAGCAGACGGCGAATGATTCGACTAATGCTAACAAACTAGCTCTATGTATAGTTTAGTTAATCATATAGGGCGCAAGAATTTTTGTAATGACCAGAATCTCGCCATCACTTACAAAATTTGAAACGCAATACTCCAGTTGGGGGACGCTCTTAATTAATACTATCAAGTTCTTGTTTTTCATCTCTAAAATTTTTTCGATCCAAATTTTTTTTTTAGTTATAATTAGCAAAAGAAAAGCAATTTTAGTAAAACCACTCCATATGAATCTGTAGTAATATAACCTGCACAATTGCAAAAGATAAGAAAGCAAAAGCTAAAATGCTGCTTCTTATTGCATTCCATTTACACCTTATAAAGGCATTTTAGAAGAATGATTTACTATCCTAATTTCTAAACGTTACTGCACATGAATGATGAATCATATCCGCCAAAAATTACACTGGATAAGTTAGAAAGTTCAGTCTTTTCCCGATCAAAATATATCCAGTTGTTGCTGATCAGATCTTCATCGATGATCTCAAATCAGCACGGTTAGAATTTTATCAGAGCCGATAAATGTGTCTACCTGTCGTGTCTTGCACTTACGTCGGAGGAAAGAATCTGTTGAGATTGAACGGCAGTGTGTAAAATTCTTCGTTTCTGTTGTCTCCCCGAAAACTTCTAAACTTCACCCACCAAGGCATCCCTCTATCTTTCTTCGATTTTTCTACATCTAGTGTGTTGTCTAGAAACACCGCAATAATTAAGCTTACTGTTGGCGATGACATGAAAATGGTCGTCAAAAATGCATTGAACTGCAAGAATAAAAGTCAAAAAATTATTATCTTAGCCTAAATCTCCAACTTTTCCATGAGCTTTGTAGTAAAATTTAAATTCGATGATTTCATGCTTATAACATACCCATCCTGTGTTTGTCCGAACAAGGCCATGATGCGGAAGATAGTCGTAGAAGAACTGAGGTATCGATATCCCAAGAAAAACCGAGACACCGGTAATAAAAAGATTCCTCATCGAGTTCATGTTCGTGAATTGTAGAAATGATAGTCCTACGGAAGCTGCAAGCCGAAAAAAATAGTTAGTTTATTTAGAACATCACTTATTCAGGAGAACGGAAAACTTAAAGTCTAAGTTGTCAAACGCACCCACGAGGCCAAAGAGAACACAGTATAGTGCGGCAAATATAGGGAAAGGTATAGAAGCAAAAACGGCACCGAATTTTCCTGCCATATAAAAGTTACGAATCATTAGATTATTTATTCCCTCATAGCTTCTCATACTCTTTTTCCTTTTTAATGCGAGTGAAAGACGGGAAGAGGCGAGTATCACTAACCTAAAATAGAGAAAAATATCATAAAACCAGCTGAGATTTGAACAACTCTACGACTTCCTACTCGTGTAAGCCCTAGCAAGCCAACATTTTCCCTGAAACATGATGCACCGAGTTTGTAAGATATATTGCACGAGCATGTATAAGAAACGTTCAAGATGTTCATAAAACTTACACAGAGACTGAAGATCCAGTACAGGTTCCAAACAGACCATCCAATAAAACTCCGATTCCCTAAGAACAAGAGAAATATAAAGTGTTGCAAAAATAATCAAGACGGGTGTATGATGGACCGAAACATTATCAACCGATCCCTAAATACAATAGGGTCACTTTCGACTTAAGAACTTCAATTGTTGCAGTACGTACTAACATTTATGAGCATAGTGCAAATACAAAGCCGCATTTCCGTATTGCAAACACATCGTAAAGATTTTAAAGTTTACCACGACTGAAATGTAGGCCGCATTGGCCGTGAAAATATTCCCCTATTGACAGTGATATCTATTTCATGACCGTCATCACGATTGTGGCTGAAACCATATTTTTGCACTATTTCTATCAACTCATTAAATCACATTTCAAAGGTATAGAGATGATCCAGAAAGACAAAATCAAGCTCTTATATGTCAATCAAATAGTAAGTTACCTGCCATCCTATGCCGCGACTCAAAACATAAGCAGGAGGAGGGGTAGCGATTGCAAGCCTGGATGCTGCCTGATACGCAGCAGTCGACTGCAAATATATACATTTAAAACCAAGACTTAATAGGCAATAGTAAATGACGAAAGTCAGTAAAAGAGGAAACAGGGAAGATTGTTAAAGAAATGCAAGGTTGTTACCTCAATCATCGAAACTAAAACAGCTGACATCATAGCAACCGAATGACCAGCAGCAAAAGTTGGAGGACCCCATTGCAACGGATATGGAAATTTGAACCTGTTTGAAGTCAGCAGCAATAAGATTTAGGTTTTATGCGCTACGCCTTTCGGTTGGGAAAATGCATTAAAGCTAAACCCAAATAACGGTCAATATACCATATAAATTCCGAGAGTGCTAATAATTCAGGTAACCCGAAAGACCAAAGTTACATAACATGCCAAAACAAAATGCATGTACTGTAAGCTTCACTAAAAATACTAACCACGGGGCAGTCGAAATAAGATTTGCCTTATCCGTACGACAGCTGATTTGAGTTGGGTGTGGTGTATTTTTGTAAGCCCCAGCTGCAGTCAAGATGATGGCATAAATCCATACAATAGAGATACATATAATGACAGGGAACCGCTCGAATATCGGGACATCTCTCAAAGGCCTGATATGCTTCAAATACTACAATGCACAAATCAGAACACTTGAGACATTAACATCGGCTAAAGAAATAAGTATGACATTACAAGGCATTATACAACTTACTCACTTGAGACAACCCGATCACGAGAAATAGCATGGGAAGCCCAATTTCTACACAATTTCCTAGCTGAAATCAAATGAGAGCATTAGCTACTTAATTTTAACATCAGAAAATGTGCGAATTTCAACAGATCTACGTTGCTCAATATTCGATCAATTAAGTACAAAGGTGGTATTAGTCTATATTGTTTTACGATTTAGGCTAAAATTAACCATCTAATATTCGACTACTAGGTCGAAAACTAAATTGGGTACTTACCGCAGGAAAACCTCGATGAAACAACCCTAAGCCGGCCAATCCCACAACAGGCGCCATCCCTAGAGGACTAAAGAATCTGGTAGAACGTTCAAATGTACACAATCAAGATAAAGATACCAAGCAAGAGCACCAATCAAACACAAACTAATAAGCGATGAGAATTTCAATACTAACCGCGTAAAAAGGCCCCAAAGTTGACTATAACCTAAAATAATTTGTAGACTAGAAGAAACAATCAGAGCTCCTTGAATAGCCCTCATAGTTTGTATAAATCTCTGGAGAAAAATCAAAAGGAATTACAGTGTGCAAAAAACAATGATCAATCAAAGAAAGATCTATGAAAAACAGAATCTGATCCAAAGTGCAAAAAACTGAATGATGAACTTACATCATGACCGTTTGGAATTCTCTGTAGTGAAGGGTCGTTTATTATATATGCTATCGGAATAATGTAAGCAAAGGATCCTCCAACAACAGTGGGCAGCCGTGTCCCAAACAAAGCTTGCAAAAGCGTGTTTATTCCTGCCACAAATAGGAGAGTTTGTATGACCCGTGCCTTGTCACCCTGGTCATGTTAAAAAGGAATTACAGTGTGCAAAATGGGTAGCAGTCTTTTAGTACTACAATAAGAAAGTCGAGCGACAAGCACTAATTTAGAGTGGTCTGCTCAGCTTGAACACTGAACAAAAGTCCTGCCTAAGGATAAAGTTTGAAACTTCATCATAAGTACGGAAGCATGGTTTTGATTTCCCTGATCGGGTTTAAAATTACCCTTCCATATTCACAATGATCGAGTCAAGACCTTCCCGGTCATGAATTGAAGAACATGGGATTGCTATATCGCACGAAAACTTGGTCTAACTAACATGTACTCGACTAAAAATGAAAAAAGGACTAAGGAGTTATATGGACTTACATCAGAACCACCCATCGCATGGACTAGCATTGTAGGAATCATCACACTCGTACCAAGCATCAGAATATAGTTCTGAAATCCCAGAAGGATGGTTTCGGCTACAATATTTTTTTAGAACTGGTTATAATCAGATAGAAGAGACTACAGTCTACAAGTCTAATATGTGTACAATCTGAACTAAATGGGAAACATGAAATTGCATGATGCATGAAAAAATTAGTCATGCAAGTTGGAATCGTATGTTGAGTCAAGTGCATTCTCATGGGCGAGCAAGTGTGGAAGTTTATGAAAAGGCTTGCTAGGGCAAGCAACCCAGGTGCACAAGCGAGTAGCTTGAGTGCTTGGACAAGCAATATTGTTGTTCGGCAAGCAGCTTGAGCTAGGTGCTCTGCCTATTCTGATGTTTTGTGCTCTGCAGAGCAAATGAGTTTGAGCACTTGTGTTCTTTATTGCTTGTATTTTTCACTTTACCTCACATACTCGTGTGGAACCCTTAACGCTCAGAAATAGGCAACACACACGGACAATTCAATTTGGTACGAAATATTGATATTTTTTTCGTCAAATAGCCAAGTTTAACGCTTGGACCCTTAACTGACACGGACATAGCTAGGTATACGGACATAGGTATGGGGGAAAGTATGTTTTATTTTTGGCTCTAGGTTTATATACATAATACAATGATGTAGTTTCATTTGTACAGGGTACGACGATTGATGATAATCAACCAAGAAATGATCTCCAGACCAGATAACTTAGTTTTGGTTCTCACATTGAGCTAATCCTTAATTCCTTATAAGTATGTAGAAATTAGAACACTATTAATCTTAAAACTGAACTCAAACTCCATTTCTGACCAAGCTAATTGCAAAGAAAGAACTCAAATTTCATGAATGAGCAAAACAACATGCATTAGTAGTTTCTCATATCATCCTCATGACAAAACAAATACCAAAAATGAACACTAATTTTCTTGATCATGCTATAATCATTCAAAAATCAAACTTTGGTGAGAATGCTTTACATTGTGAATCAACTATCATTCTAACTTGAATTTAACTCAACTTTATGTCATCTTCATAAAGCACATTCCACATTATAATTCAATTACTTCCATCGTCCCCTTGAATTTGCTACACTACAAAAATGAAGTGAGAGCTTCTTGAGTTTCATCATCATCCGTTCATAGGAACTATTATCAGAGGAGGAAAGTAAGGCGGCAACCCATACAGCATAGTCCATACCAATGTAAAAAGATGCACCAAAGAATCTGTCGGCTCGAAAAAGATCCAGCGAAAGAGCGATTCTAGAGTTTAGTGTAGCAAATTTAAAAAGGAATAGACGGAGTATCATCTAAACTATGATCAAAATTTTGATTCTTTTAACTTCAAAGCAACATATATGACCAATTACAATAATCTAGCCAAGTAGATTGACAAACAAATCAACATTAGACAAATAGGGAAATATGTCAAAATTTTCAAACTAGGTGTTTTTGATAATCAACAAATTTGGAATTTTGAAAAGTGACTAATACATTAATGGAAGCAAACAGATAACTGAGAGACTCTGAGGGCAAAGGAGTGACATTTGACTATAAATCTTAATGAACTTTCATATTTATTTAAAAAAATTGATAAATGCCTCCCAAAAATATAAAACTTGAACATTCAGGGACCTAAATAATCTCATTAAATATCATTCCAATTCCTACATTATAGGACCACTTGAAACAAACACTTCAACATTAACATTTATAATCATAATAAATCTGGAAAAGATGGTATAACATATACATTAAAAGAAGGGAAAAACACAATAAAAATATCACAAAAACAAAAATTCTGACAAATAAACTCCAAAAAAAATGAACCCTTTTTATTCTTTTGAAAAACCCATTCCAAAGGAACAGTCTTTTTGAAGTTTTGTCAATGGTGGTGGGACATTAAATAAACATCCAAATAAAGTGTAATAATGACAGAATAAATAAAAATTTAAAGTGCCCATTAAAATTAAATACAATTTTTTTGAGTTTAAGATAGAAATTAATACCCCAAGGAGGATTTGAGTCTATGCAATATTCAAGGTCTTGAAGTTGTTCCATGGGAGGATGACTAATGTCAGCCATTGTTGAGAGCTTCAAAGCTCCCCTAGTCCCCTGTATTGGAGAGAGAAAGTGCAAAACAAAATGGAAGAGAGAGAAACAAGTGTGAAAGAGAAGAGAGAATTTTTCAAGAACAGTGGAAGAATTAAAAGTGGCAAAAAAAAAGGAAGAAAATTTAACAGATAGAAAGGTAGTACAAGAAAAAATATAGAAAGAAAATTTAAAAAGAAGTTAGAGAGAGAAATAGTCTAAGTTTACCCTATTTTTTAGATTTTGGTTGTTTATGCCCGAAGTTTTAGGGATAAACTCAAAAACAACCTTTTTTTTGTAAGGGAATTTTTTTAATTTTATTTAAATGATTTGGAGTCTCACTAGAAACGAAAAAATTAGCTAAGATAATTCAACATTTTTATGATTTTCCTATATAATCACACATATTGATTAACTATAAATAATTCTATCTAGAGTACACCTGTTGGTCGGATGACTTGCTATAGCAATAATCTTATCTAGAGTATACCTGTTAATTAATTAGTTAATTAGCAAACTTTTTAGGAATACCATAAAAAAGTTAGATTATTGTAGGTAAACTTTCCAATAAATCAAACTTTAACATATAATGTAGTCTACAAAATAGTTTTAAGAATTATAACCATTGTTTTTTATTATATTTTTTAATTTTATTATGAATTATGATTTTAATTAATGGCTAGCCCATAATTTGAGGTATGATCATAAGAACTTCTCAATTAAGAATTCACAAATTCTTGTGAGCGAGAAACCATCTCTTATTATCCCGGTCCATTATATATTTTTTAAAATATTGTAAGTTGACATTAAAAATAATGTAAGTAGACATTTACGATATTGAAAATGTTAAATGTTTATATATATATATATATATATATATATATATATATATATATATATATATATATATATATATATATATATATATATATATATATATATATATATATATATATATATATATATATATATATATATATATATAACTTAAAGAGATTACAAGTACCAATGTGAGATTACAAGTCTTTGCAACTTAATACAAATTTTTATGAATTGAAATACAACGAATTTAATTAACTTAAAATAAATAATAACCTTTAACCGAAAATACTTTAAGACAATACTGTCTGCTGAAAACTAATACCAAATCAAGGCACTATCTAGTTTTCCTAAAAGCGTTATTCCGCCTACTTGGTGCTTAGACTTAAAATCTGGAATACATTTTTGAGATACAACGGTTTTGCAATTAATTATAACCACTATATGGTTAATATTTGTGAAGTATTAGAGATTATATTGAGTAATCTTAGAATTAGAATGAAAAGAAGTGATCAATTTTATCGACACTTAATAACTGGTAGAGAATTTAACTTGAGGAGGTTGAGAGAAATAATGTCGCAATAACTTAAAATAATTAAGAAATTGCACTTATGAATTATAGTGTATTGCAATAACTTAAAATTTAAATAGTTATTTTTAGAACGTTACAAGCCTAACCTCTCTCAATAGACATTAACTACGATAGTGACCTTGATGGTCAGGTGCTTAGACATTAGAGAGTGACGGTTCATGCTGGGAACAAGTTACAAATAGGAGTATGAATGTATGATGCTTGTTGTCATACCATTATTTCACACATGTCTAGTTGTCCTTAAGCTCAATTATATGCAAAGAGCATCCAATTGTTTGCATTTTTAATTTATTATTCAAGCCATGAATCCAATAGAGATGTACATACTAAATTTCAAAACATTTTTCGCTCTAAATAATGCCAATGAGAATCTTAATCCTCACCTTACATCCCAGAAAGGGATAATTTATAGTATTTGTTATGTCGTTTGATACCTTTTCCGTTTTGAAATACTCGCTATATTACGATTATTGACATTATTCATTGTTTAAGCTTATTTTATATTTTACGACTAATGTGTAAGAAAAAATATAGTCAAGTCTTATTTGAAACATCTAATCACATACTTTTATAATATTATTTTTTTATAATTTAAAGTTTAATATATAAATAATCAAAATAACATATCAAATTGTATAAAAATTCAAATGTATCAGGTATAATGAAATAGTAAATGTTAAAGTATTGAATTACTATTTGGAGTAGCAATCAAACACGTACACCGCTATTTTGATTTGAGTAGCGGTTTATTGATAAACGCTACGCTAAGTCTAAATTGTGAATTTGATTGGAAGCAAAACCACTAGTGGTAGAGCAAAACCATTAAAATCCCAATTTTCTATGGTAATATTTACAAATTTTTGTATAAGACAGTTTCACCATGAGATATGCTTTGTATTTGGATTAAATAGACCAATAATATAAATTTTGAGCTAATAGACTTTTCATTTTAAGATCGTTTCACTGTCCGTAAGACAGTCTCATACAAGACGAACTGGACAATATAGACCATATTTAAATTTTCTAATTGTTTATATTTTCTATTACAATTAGAAAATTTGAGAGAAGTTGAGCCCCTGTAAGCCTACATTATAAGTCATGTAAAAGCACATTATATTATATCATCATATCATATCATATAACTTAATAAATTAGTTGTAAAATCACAAGTACAACTTATTATTATATCTTCACCACATAATAATAAGTGACTCAAAGTCCCAAACCATGCATAGAGTAACACTCCTCTATAGTCATCAATTAGACTTGTTAACTTTTGACACGAATACTAAGAAATTGATCAATATAATGAATTAAAATAGTCGATCATTTAGAAATAAAAGAGGAAATAAGAAAAGTAAAAATGATGCACTCATGCCAAATATATAAATAAGACAAATTAGTTAGAACAAATAAAAATAAAAAATAGAACAAATTAAATGGGAAGGTGTTTGGTAGTTGGCTTTTACATAAGCTTTTGGCTTGTGGTTTGATCAAACAGGCAACAAAAGTGTTTGATAAACGGCTTTTAAACCAGCTGAAAAGCTGGCTTTTAAGCCAAAATTAAAAAGATACTCTAGTTAGCTTTTTATGTTGGATTGTGGCTTGTGAACCTATTTTTTCTCAATTAAACAGTCAACAATTAATGCCTAAGTTAACCAATCATCTTTGTAAAAAGTTGGCTTTTTCAGCTAGCTTTTAGCTAGACGTGATCAAACACTGGGCCGGATCGGGTGGAAAAGGGCCCATTGATGCGGGTCGGGCCAAAGTGCGGGCCTAAAAGTTCTTGCCCAAACCCGTAATATGCAGGCTTTTTTGCGGGCTTACGGGCCTATGTTATATATTATTTATACATAATTAAAAATACAAATTACAAATAGTTGAAATAAACAAATACAATTGTTACATATTATACATAATTTAAAACACAAATTACAATTAATTCAAATAATCAAATTATGTAAGTAATTACTGATTTGACAATCGTCATCTTCACGATCTACCTCTTTTTCCTCCTCTTCAACATTAAAAATGGTAGACCGACCTTGATGCAATATGGAAAAAAAGTGTTAGCATATGAAATAATCAAAATATGTAACTAATTGGACCAACTTAGCTCCTTTCGGGCCGGGCCGCGGGCCAAATACCAATCTCAAACCCGTCCCAAAAAAATTGGGGCCACTTATTTTCTGCCCAAACCCGCCATCGGGCCATATTTTGGTACCCAAATCCTCACTTTTTCGGGCCGGACCGCCCATGATCAGGTCTACTTTTAGCCAACAAACACAGCAACATTTTCAGCTATTCAAACAAACTAACTAAAAAGCCAACAACCAATAGTCAATTGCTAAACACCCCTAAGTCAATACGATAAAAGAGTATTCCTTAATCCTTAGAATTAATTTCATAAGTCAACTTTGTATGTTTGCTTTTGACAAGTATGTACATACAGAGTACCAGCAATACTACATACTCATATAACATAGGTAAGTTTGATAACGTTTGTAGTACTTGTTTGATTGTAGTCAACTCGTCATTTAATTTTTACTAATAACGAAGTTATGTGAAGTCATAATAGATTTATTTTTTTAGAATCAAATTAAATATTTTTCGAGAATTATATAATGGTACGTACATGATTTCTTTTAGGATATGGTATATATGTTTTGTATAAAATAAATAAATAGAGATAGTATATTTGTTAAAATGATTGATAAGATGGATTTAAATTGGGCCAATTTAATAGTATGAAATTAAAATTTATTATATTTTATATTTGTCATCAAAAAATCATTTATTATATTCATTGTATTTCGTTTATTGGGAAAAGTTAGAAAAATAATAGTTGTTATTTTAAAAATTATAACGTAAAATAAAAAATGTATCAATAATAATAACGTAAACTTTTTTTTAATAAAAACAAAATAGCATATCTTTGATCATCCCATGAGATGTGGACATATTGGTGGTCGAGTTATGTGGAGGGTGGACCGGAAGGATAGAGTTGAGTGGGGACAGGTGGCCGGGCAACAGGGGTGGGGATTGGGGAAGGGGTGGGTGTAAAGCATGAAGTGAGTGGGCGTTTTCTTGGGTGTGATCGAAGTGGGTGGAGGTGTGGGGACTGTAGTCGGTGCAAGGGTTGAGAAAGGGGCGGTTGACAGTGGTGGGGGTTTTTTTTTTATTTAATTTGTCATTTTTTTAATACAAAAATCTATAATTGTAGGTTGCTAACAGAGTACTTCCTCCGTTCCACTATATTTGCTACATTTTATTTTTTTATTAAATTTAATGTTTATTTTTATAATTTTTATATTGAACTATACATATGTTAAAATTATAAAAAGTTAATATTGTGAAAATATGCGATTAGACGATTAAACAAGATCTCACTTAACTATATTTTTTCTTACACATTAGTCGGAATATATAATAAAATAAGTTTGAACGATGAATAGTGTCAATAATAAAAATATAACGAGTATTTCAAAACAGATGAAGTATAATATTAATGGAAAACTCATCTCAAAGTTAGTGTTAATATTGTAAAACAATAAAAAAAATTTACATCTAATTTAATTATTATAAAAAATCCCAAATTTCTGGCATAAAAGAATTAGTTTAGGTAAAGTGAATAAAAGTCAAATAAACATATTTTTTTTCTTAACAAAAAAATTTAACCCTCAAAATAGAGTAGAGTTTTCTAATACTCCTAATTGGTACATGAGGTGGGACTAGACCTGGGAAAACGGTCGGTCGGTCGGGTTTTGGGTCGGATCAATTTCGGTCGGGTCAGTTTCGGATCAGGTCAGTTTCAGGTCGGATCACTCTGGGTTTCGGGTAGGTTCGGATTGACCCAACGGGTTACCATAAAACATTAGAATATCCAATCGACTAATTCAACATAAAAAAAAATCATTAAAATGTCTAAAAAAAATCATTAGAGAAATTACATGTACGATTTTCAAAAAATAGTTGGTATGTCAGGTTCATTTAAGTGCAAGAAAAATAGGAAAATTAATACTTATTTTGAAAGACTTGTAAGATACGCGTTTTATAAAAGTTATTTTGTTTATTATAATTTAGGGTAGCGACATTCTTTTTTTGAAAAGCTCATTCAAACCTGCGAAACGTTCGTATAAATTATATTGATTTGCTTACTGAAATGTAGAAGAATTAAAAACTCATTTGATTGATTTAACAAGATACATGTATTCAATTAAGATGATTATAACGTCCTGTTTTTAAAGAAAAATAATTACGATGGCTAAAAAGACGTTAAATACGTGTTTTTTGAGATCTATTGATGAGTTTTAGGGTTCAAGTGATATACTCAATATGTTGAGATACTTTGAAAACTAAAATTTTATTTGAAATGAATTCTAACATTGAAATTACTCTAAAAATTGATATTAAATCTGTCAAAACGGGTCGGTTCCGGTCGGGTCATTTTCGGTCGGGTAATTATCGGGTCGGTCATGTTTCGGATTAAGTCGCTTTCGGGTCGGTCGGGTTCGGGTTTTGTCGGGTCGGGTCCTGTGTTCATTTTCGGGTCAGATCAAATTTTCCCAGGTCTAGGTGGGACCCAGAATGCGGTAGGAGGTCAGAAGTCAGTCAAAAACAGAGCACAGAAAAAGCCAACAGATAACATCAGATTGCAGAGGCAAGTGTTGTGGGGTCAATTTATATACCGAATTATTTTCCATTTTATCGCCAATTCTATTGACCCAAACCCAATTATTTTCTATTTTATCGTTGATTCTATTTTAAATTAATTTAATAAACATAAAAATTATAAAACTTCTATAAAACGTTTCAAACTCACTCAATAACATTTTAATCACTTTAAAAAATACAAAATCTACACATATAATGAATCGAAGCTAAAATGCAACTGAACCTTGGAGAAGTCATTAATAAAAACTCGAGGTAATTTCTATTTTAATGTAATTCAAAATTAAAAATAAAAAATAAAATTAAAAATAAAAAATAAAAAATTACAAGTCGTACAAAAAGTGTGACTCGTAATTTTTTTTTTTAAATTCCTTTTGTTTATTTAATTTATTTTTTAAGTTATTATTATTTAATAAATGTTGTAATAAACTATTATATTATGATAATATTATTATAATAATTAGTTTTGAATTTAAAATACATATATAATAAAATAAATTAAAATAACATAAACAAAATAATTTAAGTAAACACAAAATTATATATAAATATATAATAAAATAAAATAATTTACTATAATATTTAATAAATAATAATAACTTAAAAAATAATTATAATAAATAAAAAGAATTAATTTTTCAAAAAAAATTTTTAAAAAAATTTTCAGAACCCGCAGTCGCACAAAAAGCGCAATTGAACCTACTGGACCTAGGTCGAGTCGCACATTCTGTGCAACTGGAGGGGATTCTGGAAATTTTTTTTTTTTGAAAAATTTTAAATCGATTAGTTACTTACCGAATCGTTATCATGCTTCTTTTGGTTCGCCATTGTTATTCGATGTACACTTTTAGCTTGTTTAAGTTAACATAGTGTTTTTAGAGAGTTTTAGAGACATGTTACAGTTTTTGAGTTTGAAAATTATGTAGGGACAATCTTGAAAATTTATTATATATAGGGTGACGATAAAATGAAAAAGGTGACAATATTTACCGATACTCTTTTATATATTGAGGTTAGAGAGAGAAAGTTTGATTATGTGATTGCTGATTTGATATCATTTTCTTGTACGGTTCACTGTCATGCTTCAGCTTGATTTCATCACATCTAATCTATCTCATCATATCAAGTTATCAACGGCTCTAATTGTATCATTAATTTAATTTCATGCCCATTTTTATCTATTTGCTCATAATTCCATTTTAAGCCCAGGTAACAATGATACAACTCCCCTTGCTTTCGATATTGCAACATCAACATCCTTTGACTTATATTATTTTTCTTAAAAAAAATTTTCATTTGTTATTTTAGCATTTTCATTTGTTGTCCCTATAAAAAAATAATTTATATCACAAATTTTAGACAATAGTAACTTTATTCATCTTAATTCTAACATTTGAATAATGCTTAATTATCGTCCTTATATATTTTTCATTAATTTTATTTTAATATTTTTATATTTCTTATGGTTTTCACATGTCTCCCACTAACTTTATAAAAAATTTTTTTTATTAATTTTGGTTCTTATATTTTCTTCCACTAATTTTTTTTAATATTTTTTAATATTTATGGTTTTTACTTTTCCTCTACTACTATCTAAAAAGTTTTATTTTTGTTATTCCCTTGAATATTTTTTATAGGAACTTTTTAAAAAAAACAAAAGGATTAAGTATTAAGAAAATTATAGACATAATTAAAATGTATGTATAAAATAAAAATAAAAAAATGAGAGAAGATCTATCCATAATATAACTCACCTATGTTACTTTCTCTATCCTAATAAAAATATTTCTCAGAAAAAAAAAGAGTGTTTTTAAGGAAGTATGAAAAATTATAAAAATATAATATTAAATGAATAGAGATAATGAATTGTGGGAATGATAATAAAAGAGAGTTTAAATGTGTAGATGATTTATAAAAGTTAATTGAATTGTATTTTCAATTAAGAAAATGATGCAAAATAAGTAAAAAAATTCAAAATAAAAATTAATACAAATTGTGCCTCTAATTTAAGGTGGATTTAGTAGGTGAATCCTCCGAGCAGCAAGCAGATGAGATTGAGTTAGACGAATGATGCATGTATGTTGTATGTGCGTGGACCGAATATTTTTCGAAACAAAGTTAGCTTTGTTGAATCGAGTATTCATGTGTCTGAATCAAATCCTCTACAATTGACTGTGAATATTATCAAATCTCATTAAGGGTGTCACATTAAATGCATGATAATAATTAAATAGTATTACAACAGTATAATGTCAACTTGAATGGTATAGCGAGAGCTTACTTTAATCTAATGAAGAAGACAAGTTTGCAAAGATGAACTTTATGTTAAAGCACTTATTTCACCCAACAGGGAGCCACCATGTCGAAAGACATATCTCACTCAATTACTAAAGCTAATGAAAAGGTCCGAAGTCATGGAAAAAAGATCAATGGTGAACACAAAGTTCAAGAAATATATTTCTTTGTAAACTAGGGTATTCACAACTTCAAGATAATTATTTAGTACGTGATTAACCTATACTGTAGTTGATTGTTTATTTTATAGAGTATAGTAATTTATTATTCTTAATTGAAAAAGAAAAAAGAAAAATAGGTTATTAGGTTATTTTATAGAGTATAGTATAATATTTTATTATAGAGTATAGAGTAGGATAAAAATAGGGGTATGTAAAACTTTAAATGATTGTTTTATTTACTAAAAACGAAAATGTAGCAAGTAATATGAAATTGCCAAAAATAAAAAATGTAGCAGGTATTATGAAACGGAGAAAGTATATATATACTTAATAATATTCTCCACCATTAAGATACCTCATATTGATATTTAGTCTCAATCATTTGAGAAATAACATTAACCCTTCTTATATTTACTCGGGGACCAAAAAAACTTTCATTAAGGCATAACGTTATTAACAAACTCTAGTGAAAAAATATTATAAATGATGTTCAATTACTAAACAGTCAGAAAAATATTATAAATTATAAAATATTGTCATAAGATCAATGTCCATTATAGATAATACTTCTAGTATACTTATAGAGAATATTAAAGTCAATACTAATAAGATAATAACAATGATGACATCATCATATAATTTAAGGAAAAATTATTTTATTGTAACATTTTACACATGTATGTACTATTAGAAGATGATGAACAGTAATAATTATTATAGATAATGAAATAAGTGATTTTGTTTTATTTGGTTTTTTTAACTCTATTACAGTTTATTTTTAATTTGTATTTTATTCTTAATCTATAAGTTAAAATATAATAAAGTGAGATCTTGTTTGATTTATCTCAACGCAGAAATTATTAATATCTACTTTTTATAATTTTACTTATGCACATTAGAGATATTAAGACTTCAATATATATCTTGATAAAGATGCCCAAATGAAATAGTTAAAGTCATTGAAATAAATAGAGTAATTAAATAAATCACGGGCAATGAATAATGAGAAATAGTAATAAAATAGAAGTATATGATCTACTCCCTTTCATTTCTTTCAAATGTCTAATTTGCTTTTGAGCTATTATTTATAAATCACTCTTAATTTCTATTTATTCTTAACCCATGCATTAATACATAGTCAAATGAAATTTTGTTTGACTCATCTCAATATAAACTTTATTAATATTTAATTTTATAATTTTTAATCATATATAATTATTCTATTAAGTATTAAACTAGTATATTAACAAAGGTGAAAAAAAATAAATAAATAGAACAATTGAAATAAAAGAGAAAAGACAAAATACTAAAGCTATACTTTATGTTCTAATAGAAATATGTGAACACATGTCAATTATATCAGTTGCATCTTGCATGTATGTGAACGGAAGTAATTAGATTAGGGCAGTAGAAGTAGTTAATTAAAAACAATAGCTAGGAGTACAGGGTGCTAGTCATAGGTGTTGTCATAAGAGGGGAAGTATTTTTCTAGGAAAGGACGCAAGGAATATGTGCTCTCTATGTTGAGGAGCCCTTTCCCAAAATTATTCCAATTTTTTAATCATTCTTACATATTTTCTCTTTTTCTATATTAAAAAAAATCTTATTTGTTATTTTAAGTTGTTTTACTTCCTCCATCTTATTTTAGTCGCTACATTTGCATAGACACGAGGATTAAAAAAAGTGATTAACTTACACTGTAGCTGATTGTTTACTTTATAGAGTATAGTATTTTATTATTGTTAATTGAAAAAGAAAAAGGAAAAATAAGTTGTTAAGTTACTTTATAGAGTATAGTATAGTATTTTATTATTGTTAATTGAAAAAGAAAAAGGAAAAATAAGTTGTTAGGTTACTTTATAGAGTATAGTATAGTATTTTATTATAAAGTATAGAGCATAGAGTAGGATAAAAATAAGGGTAGGTAGAACTTTAAATGATTGTTTTATTACTAAAAACGGAAATGTAGCGAGTAATATGAAATTGTCAAAAATAGAAAATATAACGGGTATTATGGAACGAAGGAAGTATTTGTTATTTAGTTAAAGAATTTTCTATTTATGTCATAAATTTCAGATAAAATTAATCCTTTCATCCACAAATCAATTAAAACGTAATATATAATGTTGTTAAAAATAAGAATTTAAGTTGTATTCATACTTTTAACTCGTATTAATTATAAATTTGGAACATCAATCATTAATTTAGTTAGTCCTCTAACGACTGACAATTTAAAACATTTAAACAATGAAGCACTTTATATGGTTTGTAATAAAATAGAACATACTTTCTTCGTTAGTTCTACAAGGATTGTTCACGAGAATTAAAGAAAATACAATATTTTAGATAATAGAGATATTATTTTATTAAATAATAAATATGATGGAGGAAAAATAGGAACCATAAATATTAAAAAATATT
Organism: Amaranthus tricolor; assembly: GCF_026212465.1. NCBI lineage: Eukaryota > Viridiplantae > Streptophyta > Magnoliopsida > Caryophyllales > Amaranthaceae > Amaranthus > Amaranthus tricolor. The sequence goes on along the minus strand of NC_080047.1, from coordinate 587,357 downwards.
AAAAGAATGCTAGTGGACAAAAATATGGAAACCACAACTAATAAGAAAATATTTTAGTAAAATTGGTGAAAAACATGTGGGGACTATAAGGAATATAAAAATATTAAAATGAAATTAGTGGAAGATATGTAGAGACCATAAACATTATTAAAATATCAAAATAAGAATGAGAAGAGTTATTTTTGTCTAAAGTTTATGATATAAATAGTAAAATTTTTTATGGGAACAACAAATAGAACATCTAAAAATAGAATATGGGTATTTCTTTAAAGAACAAATAAGCCATCATTAACAAGGATAAATTTAAAAATAATTATTTTAAAGAGTAATTTTAAAGTTAAATTAGTGATAACTATTGAATTTAGAAGCATTATATACATATTTCCATCTTAAACCCTTAATTCTATCAACTATTTATTTTTTATCTAAATTTTCAACTTGAATTTTCTTCACTATTCATCTATATTGCAAGAGGTGCAATATAAGAGAGTAGTATTTAGAAATTTAGACAATTAAATCTTATCTTATTTGAAACAAAATTTTGAGAATCTCACGTAATTATCCGTAATTAAATTAAAAAAAGTTATTTAGACAACTAGGAGGGAATAATTTTACACTGTACTCCAATTACTACTTAATTGGATATATAACGAGTAATAATTTGCCATTCAAACTAAAGACAAAACAGTGCTCCTTTTAAAATTTTGACCATGTTTGATTTTTCTTCATTAGTAAATTAAATATTAATTATATTTACTTTAGAAATTAACACAAACCTAAAGACGAGTGAATTAGGAGTAATTAACATTCATTCTTGACAATTGTTGACCACTGACAGAATCTTTGTTCCTCTTTACTGTCTTCGAGGAGACGAGGACCATTACAACACTTTTATTTAAGATGGTGTTTAAAAAACTTTTATTCAATTAGATTAAATAGTTAACTAAGTCAATAAAAATATTTACTATCTATTTAATATACTTACTTTTAATTGATAATGCTTAATAGTTTATTTTTAAAGTTGACACATTAAATATTAAAATAAGATAAATTATTATGAGAGACCGTCTTTTAAAGAGACAATCTCAATTGGGCTAGCCTATTAGATTTTTTAAAAATATAAAACTAGAAAATATAGTGTAACTGCACGCTCACTCGGTAGAATTTTAAGATATCTCAAGTAAGGGTTTTAGAATACATCAAGTAGGAGTTCATAGTATATCAAGTAGATGTTTTAAACATGCTAGAGTTGTCAAGTAGGTGTTTATGTTATTATTGTTGTAGGTGTTTTGTTATATGTTGTAAATATTTTTGTTATGTGTTATAGGTGTTTAGATTATAGGTTATATGTATTTATGTTATGTGCTGTAGGAGTTTATGTTATGTGTTGTAAGTGTTCAGGTTATTTAATGTAGCAATTTATTTTATGTGTTATAGGAATTTTTATGTCTACTTTAGCATACAAAATACTTACTAAAAATTATAGTAGGTGTTTTGTGAAATGCGTGTGTGTAGTAGGTCCGTAGGTGTTTTAATTAATTGAGTTGGGTGTAATAACCCGATTTATCGTTAACCGAGTAAATAGGGTCATCACGGAGTTTATTTCCCAAACACTTAAATCTCAATTCCAAAACTTGAGTAATGTTTTCACCAGTTCTAAAACATAGCTAAATCAGCTAATTCTCAAACAAAAAATCTAATTAAAATATAATGCAATCATAAAAGTCATTTTAAAAGTCCAATATAACCAACACAACCAAGTCTATTATACATTTATCAAAAACCTAATACAATACTACAACTCGTCACGTACTCAGCTCAATATAACATCTATGTACTCTAAACATCACCGCTAACCCATCCTTCCCGACCGGTTCTGATCTGTAGACAATCTAAAAATGGAAACAATAGGCGGTTAGGTTTAACTGAATGAGAAATAACAATCCAAAACAACAAAACACAAAAATTCAAATTATAGGTTTAAAAGCAACATCAGTTTACTAGATCTATGTGCGCACAGGGAGTCTATTTGAAAAGAACATCCATAGCTCTAAGGCTATGTCACTTTCGGATGAAGCTAATCAATATTTGAATGATAATTCAACTTAAAAATACGGAGTAAGGGATATTTTCCCTCTACTTTGTTAATGACCAGCTCATGAGTCCGATCCACTGACCATATCAATATCAGCATAATCATTCATAACAAATTTGTTTTAAAAATATAAAATTCCCAACTTTAATAAAATAATTTTTAAAACTGTAGCTTGGTCAGACCCTTTAAAAAACTACTACTACTCACCTAAAGACGCTTCAAAAAGTCAAGACCAATTGATTAAAGTTGACTAGAAAGACTCATCAATGTAGTTATATCCTAAAACATGACTATACAATAACGTCCAAGGATGCGTGTGACGCAACTATACTAACACATCTACTAATACGTGAAATTATCCAAGATTCTCTTTCACTAACACATCCATAGTTCTCTCTCTATGTACATATATGTCATTATTCATAACCACAATTAATAGTTCCTAAGTAATCTCCTAATCCATTTTAAGGACACCAAATTAATTATTCAATGCTTCCACTAATATTAAACATTTCCCAACGAAACTCATAATCTCAGTAATTTTCACCATTTCATACTAATAATCAATATCCAAAAATCTTAAACCAACATGTAATCTTCACAAGTCTTCCTCACCAAATTCTACAATCTCAACATTTCTATAAACCAATTCAAACATTCCAAAATTCATCTAATTAAATATAAACAGCATACATATAATAATTCTTGAAGTCTCTCATCATTTCTCATGATTGTAAGGTTCTTGATAATTATTAACAATTAATAGGTGTAATAAGGTTCCAATTGAAGATTGCTATGAGTGAGAAAAGAGGTTATATATGAATGTACCTTAAATTTACAACCCTTAAATCGAAAGTGTGAGAATCAAAAAAACGAATTGCGTTGCTTCCAAAATTTCAGAGGGCAGATGAAGAAGTAGAAATTTCAGGTGAAGAGCAGGGGTCCTCGGTTTTGTTTTCCCTCAACCAAACGAATCTGCGAGCACAAACATCACAAACAATTCAAATGGGAAGTGCATAAATATATCACTGTTTTAATCTTAACAAAAATCAGAAGGGAAGAGGGAGAAGGAAGAGAAATTATGAAATTATAATTTGTAGTTGTTGTCTTTGAAAATTCAAAGAAAAGGGGATCTATGGAATTTTGCTTTCAAAGGGACATCAACAACAATTAGGGAAATTGTTTGCTGTTTTCCATTCCAATAAATCAGACCACAGATTGGTTCGTTGCTGTTTAATTCGACAATTTAGAAGATATGGGTATGGCTGCTGCTTTCAGGTTCGAAAATCAGAGGAGAAAATGGGAGGATTTCTTGGTTGCACAGTATGTCGCAATGAGGAAAGTTTGGGATGATTCTCGATTAAAGTTTTCGAAGGAACACAAATTCTGATTCTTGGGATTTAAAGGAAGATGATGGGGAAGAAGAATTCTGATTTTATATATATATATACATATATATACACATATATATATATATACACATATATATATATATATACACATATATATATATATACACATATATATATATATATATATATATATATATATATATATATATATATACACATATATATATATATATATATATATATACACATATATACACATATATATATATATATATATATATATATATATATATATATATATATATATATATATATATGATCAAATAAGAAGGATTTTAAAATGAGAAGGATGAGAATGATTTTTGTTTTGTTACTATATATACAAAAAAGATACTATGTTATAAATTAAAAACATTTTAATAATTATTTTATAGTTATCTTTTGTATAACATAGTTACTTTTACAATTATATGTTTTTCGCTCAATCGTGACCATAAATTTTTTTTTATTTTAGTGAAATCAAGGATGTAGAGTTCTTCTTATCCTTCTCATTTTCAGCCCTTTTTCATTGGATCCCTCCACTATATATATATATATATGGCAAAACATATATTGAAAAAAAAATAGGGGAAAGTAAGGATGAAGTCAAAGAGTTAAATATTATTTTATTCTCATGCATAAGCCCAATTGTTTTTTCGTTATTTAGTCCACAAATTATTATTTGTTTCACTCATTTATTTTTAGACCCCAAATAATTCTCATTCTAATACTTACTTTAAATTTCTCAATTCTAAAATATTAATTTCTCAAATGTTACATTGGGCTTTGGGAATTGTCTTTCAAAAAGGCGATCTCTTAAGAGACCTACTGTTAAAATAATTATTTTTAAAAAAGAACTTGGACTCCTTAAATGAACATGTTTTATCATTTGACAATTTCATACAAGAGTTGTTGATTATTTCACCATGAATGGTTTCAAAGTGATTAACTAACGATCACTTTAAGATTATAAGTGAGCATTTCAAAACTCCACTTTATGTTCATAATTGATAATTTTAAGATTATAAGTGATATTAAATGATCACTTTAAAATCGTAAATGTACATTGATTCAATCTCATTTGAGAATTTGTAAACACTTTTTATGTTGTCTTATTCTTACACTTTAGGCCCAATTGCAGATTTTCCAATGCAGTTTAACTATTTAAGCCCAAACATTTTGGGCTGAGGTCGGGGACTTAGAGCGTAATGATAACGGGCTGAGGTTGGGTTCGAGATTAGAGATAAGATATCCTACTGGGCTAACTATGCTTTACATCGATTACACTTGGACATTTTATCTTGGTCACATTATAAGCTTCCAAATGAAAAACAGCGCATCTCCTGAGAGACCGTCTTTATAAGAGACGGCTCTCCAGACCCAGGCCTAATAATTAAAAAAAAGAGAAAAATCTAAAAATTGACGCGCCCACATTTGACTCTATTTGGAGTTGGTGTTATTACCTATTGAAGTTGGTGTTATAACCTATTAAAGTTGGTATTATAACCTATTAAAATTGATATTTAGAGTTGGTGTTATAACCTATTAAAATTGGTATTATAACCCATTTGGAGATACCAACTTTAATAGATATATACTATCAACCCTAATAGGTTATAATACCAACTTCAATAAGTTATAACACCAACTTCAAATAGACTTACACAACGCGCGTTTTTCTGGTAGTTGTGTTTTTATTAATAATGGGCTGGCCCATTTGAGACGCATCTTTTATAAAGACGGTCTCAAATAAGAAATTGTGAATGAAAAAGTAAGAAAACTACACAAATTCGGTTTCATGATGAGATCATTTCTAATATAATGATCTAATGTACACTTTCAGTCTTAACTAATCACTTATAACTTTATAATGATCACTTACAATTTTAAAGTAATGATTATAACATTAAAGTGTTCACGTTCTATAGTCTTAAAGTGACCACTAATAACCTTAAATGATCATTTACAGTCTTCAAGTGATCTATTAGAGAAATGAATGAATTATATGGATCCATCTCATGGTGAGATGGTCTCATAAAAGACGGAAAAATTATTATTTATTATCACGAATTGTTAAGAACTTGAGAGAGATTGTCTCTTTGAAAAATCATCTATTTGAAAATAGTCTAAAAGTAAATTAAATTTAATTCATAAAAAAACCTTAAAAATAAAAAAATGCATGCTTATATTTTTATGATGTTACTTATAATTTTATTTCAAAAGCCTTAATTTTCTGTCATCAATCTTATAAAATTTACGCATTTTCTTTCGCAAATATTGTTTGATTTATGTAATTGTTTGTATATTAATAATCCTAAATTTTTTATGGCATATTAAGTAAGTGTTTATGGTATGAAAAGTAAGTCGTCATCATCATCATCATCCTACCCAGTGTATCCCGCTTATAGAAAAACTATGGACATGGTATGGGGAGGGAAGGACGGCGGCAACTCATACCCATAAAGGAGAGCGCGACCAAAGGAGTCTCCCGGCTCGAGAAAGATAATAAGACGTTGGTATCCATAAAAGATAAATTAAATGCATATAATTAAAATAAATAAGTAGAACCGACTACAAAAGAAAACAAAACAAAGTACGAAACTAATAATAAAAGAAACGAGAGAAGCAAGATGGCACGAACACCCAAAGGTTACCTAAGAGGACCAACTACCCCTATCCCTAGTCAGGCCCTCAGAGAGGTTTAACTCATGTAAGTCAACTCTTATTTGCTCATCCCAAGTTCTCCTATGTCTTCCTCGACCCCTCTTACCCTCCTCACCAGAGCGGCGAAAGTCTTTCTTTGTACATGTCCAAATCCCCTCAATCTATTTTCACGCATTTTTCGGAAATAAGGGCTACCCCTAGTTTGTCCCTAAACTCTTTGTTCCTAATTCGATTCATCAATGTGTGCCCACACATCCACCTCAGCATACACATTTCTGTGACTTCCATCTTATGTTAAAAAATCTTCTTTACAGGCCAACATTCGGTCTCATATAGCAGAGCAAGTCTAATTGCCGCCTGGTAGAATTTTTCCTTTTAACTTGCTTAGGAATTTCCTATCACATAGCACCGCGGTGGCTGCTCGCCACTTGAGCCAACCCGCTTGTATACGATGATTTACATCGACATCAATCTCCCCATCCCTTGAATGATCGATCCCAAATACTTGTATTTGGTCTTACTTTTAACAACTGCTTCATCAATGGACACCTCTGGTTCACCTACTGGTGCTGTCCCACTAAAGTCACAGCGCAAATACTCGGTCTTTGTATGACTAATGCGCAACCCTTTACCTTCTAAAGCTCCCCTCCACTCATCCAATTTGTTACTAACCTCCTCTCTAGTTTCTGCTGCTAGCGTTATGTCATCAGCGAATAGCATGCACCACAGTACCGTCTCCCAAATAAATTTAGAAATCTCTTCCATGATGACAGTAAAAATGAAAGGGCTTAGAGTCGATCCCTAGTGTAGTCCAACTTTAACCGGAAAAGACTCTATTATCTCCACCGGTGTTTGATTGTTAGTCGAAACTGTCATACATATCCCGTATAGCCTCAATGTACACTGGGGAAATATCTTTAGCCTTGAGGCTATCCCATATGACACGTCATGGTATGCTATCATATGCTTTCTCCAGGTCAATGAATACCATATGTATATCTTTCTTTTGCTTCCTATATTTCTCCATCAGTCTCCTCAAAACATGAATTGCCTCAATGGTTGACCTTTCTGGTATAAAACCGAATTGGTTCTCTCTAATCACTGTTTCCTGTCTAATTCTCCTCTCTATTACTCTTTCACATAATTTCTTTGTGTGGCTTAGAAGTTTGATACCTCTATAGTTCTCGCATACTTGCGCATAGCTTTTGTTTTTAAACAGAGGTATTAGTGTGCTATTCCTCCATTCTTATGGCATCTTATGTGTCCTCAGAATAATATTAAAGAGGTTAGTCAGCGAACTAATGCCCTCTTCACCTAAACCTCTCCACACCTCAATCGGGATGTTATCTAGCCCGACTGCCTTTGTTCTCCCCATCTTTTTTAGAGCTTCTCTTACTTCTCCTGTGGTAATATCACTCGTTGATCCATATTCCCGTGATCTTTGGACGTTAGAAATTTGATTTTCCGCCTCCTTTGGCCCCCTAGATTCACTGAGTAGCTGAGAGAAATACTGAAGCCACCTGGTTTTAATGTCCTCTTGTCTCAGGAGAACTTGTCCTCCCTTATCCTTGATGTATTTCACTGCTTCTAAGTGTTGCCGTTGCCTGGACCTAGTCTTTGCCAACTTAAAATTTGCTTCTCCTCCTCTTTGGTGTTAAGATTCCGATACAAGTCCTCATAACCATGGTATTTTGCCTCCGTTACCGCTTTCTTTGCCGCCCGTTTCGCTTCTTTATAGCTCACTCTCTTTTCTATCCTATTCTCATATTCCGTGCATGCCATAAGATCCTTAAATCTCTTGTTTTTATCTTTTTTATCTTCTTTTCCACCTCATCGTTCCACCACCACGAGTCTTTGAACACTTTTGGTTTACCCGACGACACTCCCAAGGTCTCTTTTGCCACTGTTCTAATGGTTTTTGCCATGTTCACCCACATTTCATTCGCATCCTCTGACTGACTTGAGAAGCCCAATAAACTTATTTTGCTTGACAAACATATGTCCTTTGAGTCTCCCCCACATGATCTTTCCCCTGGACTCGACCTTCTTCTCTACGATTTTCTTCCTCATCCTAAAAACCAATATTAAAAGCCTGTGTTGGGTGGGCATCTCTGTACCCAACATCACCTTATAGTACAAGCATGAGGGTCGATCTCTCTTGCGCACTAAGAAATAGTCAACTTGGGTTGCATACCCCCCGCTCTTATATGTGATCAAATGCTCCTCTTTCTTTCTAAAGATCGAGTTTGCTATAATCAATTCTTTTGCTAGCGCAAACTCCAACAAATTCTCCCCACTCTCATTCCTTGCCCCCAAACCAAACCTTCCATGTACCGAGTTATAGTTACCTGCATCTCTGCCTATAAGTCCGTTATAGTCCCCTCCTAAGAAAACTTTCTCATCTTCCGGGATAGTTCTCATGAGCTCTTCAAGGTTATCCCAAAACTCGCACTTCACCTGCTCATCGAGCCCAACTTAGGGCCCGTACACACTGACAATGGATATAATCTCTTCCCCCACTACTATCCTAACTAGCATATTCCTGTCATTACACCTCCTTACTTCAACCAATTGCTTTAGAATATCGTTAGACACTAGGATGCCAACCCCGTTATGTCTGCCGTCCATTCCTGCATACCACAGCTTATAACCCTTTATAACCTTTGCCTTTTTCCCCTTCCACCTAGTCTCTTGAACACACACTAAATGAATCCTGTATTTAGAGAGCTTATTGGCCAACTCCAACGACTTGGCTTCTAGGGTACTTATGTTCCAAGACCCCACTCTTAGTTCTAGATTCTGCTTACGTTGCCCCCCGATCCCCTCCTTGGACCTGACCTCAGGTTACCATAAATGCTTCCTATCTCTGTATTCGGCTAACATGGATTAAGGTAAGAGGTTACAATCAGATCACTAACAGAGATCAACAAAAAAAAAAAAGAAACAAGACACAAAAAACACAAAAAAAAAAACACACAGAAAACAAAGATACAGATACAGCGTTTACAGGATGAAAACGATAAAGGAAAATAGGTAAAAACCAGGAAATAACAGATCTAAGGAAAAGGAAACACGAAAAAAAAGGGAAAACTATTTACGAATCCAAAACAATTAGTCATAAATTTGCGAACGATTTACAAAAGGACATATACAAAACACAAAATGAAAAGATGAATCAAAGAACATATTGAAATGGAAGAATTTCGATCATGAAGATTCGAATCAAAGAATTCAAAAATTTCGGTGCAGATTTTCGGTGCAGAATGAGAAGATGAATCAAAGAATTCAAAGAGGAAGATTCGAGTACCTGATGCGGTGCACACTTGAGAGAAATTAGAAGACTGGTACTGCACCTGGTACTGTACTAATACTGGTACTGGCCGCCGGTTCTGGTACTGGCCATCGGAGGATGAACGGTGGTGCACTGTGGGCTTTGGTGTTGAGGATGGTGATCACAAACTCCACACCTGTAAAAAGAGACGGAAGGGAAGGAGGGTGGGGACTGGGGATGGTGACGGATGGGGGGTTTAAGTATCTGATAGAAGCTGTCAGAAGCGTTGGGATAGGAAATACAATGGGTATCCGTTAGAGCCAACGGTTTGAAGCAACAAACAATTTCCAAAGTGTGAAAAATATGAAGAAATTAGTGATCGTGTGTGGGACGATGTTGGTGATGCTAATGGTGGTCACCGTAAATGGACGGCGAAAAGATGTCGGAGGAGTCGAAGGATAGTGCTTATCAAATTTGTAGTAGGTGTTAATAGTGTGAGTGTGGTATGTGTAGTAGACATTTTAATATGTGAAGCAAGAGTTTACCACATGTGAAATTGGTGGATATGATATTCGAAGCAAATGTAAGGTATGGAAAGTACGGGCTTTTAATATGTGAAGTAGCAGTTTTGATATTTGAAGTAGCGTTTGTGGTATGAGGAGTAGATGTTTATAATATTAATATGTAAAGTAAGGAGTTTTTAGAATGTGAAGTTGGTTTTTATGATATGTGAAGTAGGCGATGTGAAGTAGATTTTTATAATATGTGAAGTGTGACTTTTTAGTATGTAAAGTAGGTGCTTATGATATTTATGGTATTTAAGATTTGTAAAGTAGGAGTTTCTAATATGTGAAGTAGGTGATTAATTTATATGTAAAGTACGAGTTTATGATGTGTATCTGGTAGGGGTTTTAGCATGTGAAGTGATGTTCTATGTTATGTAAAATAAGACTTTGAGCTAATTGTATTGTTATTTTCATCGACAATCCAATTTTTATTGTTAAATTCAATCATTAAATTTATCAACAGTTGAAAATGGTTCAATTGAACAAAATATTATCAAATTTAATTACAAATATATTAACCATTAATAAATATAAATACAAATATTTCAACATCAATCAATAATATTATATCTGCATCTTCATTTGTATTGTATTGAATTAATTTTAAGATTTTAAATTATCAAATTCAAGTATCAAATTTTTCATATTTGTTTGATTTTCGTGTTTTGGCTGGATTTAATATAAATTTCATTTAGAAATATCGGAAGAAGGTGTTTTACGACGAGTGAAGAAAATGGTTTTTTTTTATCGAAAAGTGTGCGACAAGTTTGTTTTGTTTAATATTTATAAATGTTAAAATGAATTGGATTTTTTGTGGAATACGTCTTTTAAATATCGTTTCTTACAAAAGTTGCTGATTCAAACAAGATTTAAAATCTAAAGTACTCTTTTAATATGGTTTTTTTACAATTGAAATTTATATCTACTTTTCTAATGTCTGTAATCGAGTTTATTTATATTTAATTTTTTCCAAAAAATATTTTTACAATGAAAATTTTTGAATGATCTTACTAAAAAAATGTAAATGATCTAGGATGTAGGTTGGGCAAAGGCAACCAGTCTCTACCATCATGAGAGCATCTACAATGGGGTTACACATTTTGAAATGGGTAACCAAATGAGTATACTCATGCATTGCCATTACCTTACTCAAATATTGGTATACATATAAAATGGGTACACTATCAATCCTTTAAAAAGTTGGAATTATTCTGAAAAAGTGGAAAAAAAATACAGCAGCAGCTAGCAGGTATACGTTGGGCATGGATTGTGTACATGCTTCTTGCCACATGTCAGCATGATGGAGTTAAAGCATTTACAAGTTGCATTATTGTTAAAATTATCGTTTTTTTGTCAATTTTGATAAAAAATGTAAATAAAAAAAAAAATTTCACCAACGGTCATATTTTTTTACACTTTATAAATTGACCCCAAATTTGTTATATTTTCATCATACCTAAAAATCTCCAAGTTTAATTCTTTTCAATTTTCTCTAATTTTTTTTCTTTTTTAAATTATGGAAAATAATTATTCTTATTATGGAAATAGCCAACAACAACCAAATAATACTAGAAATCCAAATTTTTATCCTAGTCAAAATAACCTACAAAATCCAAACAACCTATAAAATTCAAACAACCCACAAAATCCTAATAATTTTCAAAATTTTAACTCTATTACTCCACAATTTGATCCAAAATTTTTAAATACTCCTGAATTTCATTACATGATGCGTTTATATTTTTCACAAAATCCAAACATCTCAAACATGATGATGCAACCACCTCAAACTACTTCTAATATTGGATATCAACAACCAGCACAAATTCATTCTCAAAACCTTGACCAATCTCCTGCAACTCCAGAAGCACATGGGAGTAGCAACAAACAACAAATCGAAGAACTTTATCCTACTCAACAACTCGGTGACAATGACTTTGGCAGTACACAACGAAAAGGAAAAGAAAAGGCGAAAAAGACAACAAAGATAGGTGGTCCTCTAAGGAAGATTTATGTGTTGTTTCAGGTGTTCTTAATTGTGGAGGTGATATATTAATAGGCACTGATCAAAAGAAGGCGGAATTATGGAGGAAGATCTTTGCAATTTATGATGAAGAGGCCTCAAAAAGACCTCATATTATTCACAATAGAACTCCTAAAGCTATAAAAAATCGATGGACTCAAATCAATACCGATGTTACATTGTGGATATCACAATTAGTAGAAGTGGAGCGAAGGAAAGCTAGTGGTGCGGGTATCAACGACGTGGAGAAGGACACATTATGCCTCTACACACAAGCCTGTGGTAGCAATTTTGCATTTCAACACTGTGTGGCTGACTTGAGTGAATTTTGCACAAGATGGAGACCCGGTCGAGATTCGACAAATGTCAGTGTTGGTAGCTCTAAAAGGGCAAGTGATGAAGCTGAATTGCCAAGGCCTGATGGAGTGAAGAAGTTGAAAGGAAAAGGGAAAACGAATGGAGTTTTCTCATCCTCAGATGTGGATATGATGAATACTGCCATGAGTAAGCTTGATCGTCGTAAAGAATTGGTTCAGGAACAAATTGATGAATTGATGCAATATCAAAAGGAACAACATCAATAAAGGTTATAGTTCCTAAAGCAACAACAAGAACAAACGTTGAGTTTCCAAACTTATAAATTACTCTCTCGAAAGGAAATGGAAAATATGATGCTTACGGATGAAGAGATTGCATATCTTGAGGAGCTTAAAACTAAGTTTTTCGCCCCTAAGAGAATTTAATAATTTTCAGTTATCTGTTTTCTCTTTAATTTCTATTTTATGTATTTTTACGTTGCTTTATTTTGTATCTTGTAATTTGTAATCGTTATTGATTTAATGAATTGAAATTTAATTTGTTGTTATCTTATCTTATCTTCCGAAACTTTATCTTACAATCTTATCTTATCTTCTGAAACTTTATCCTACAACATTATCTCAAAGCATCTATATATATAAAACTTATTAAGAGCTAATTTTTCACAACATCAATTACCACATCTCCTAACCCTTTCAATAAAAAAAAAATAATGAATACCAATTACACTTCTTCAAGTTCTTCAAGATCTTCTATTTCTTCAGGTGATGATAATTACTTTAACAATGCAATTACCAATATAATACTTATGAGTTATGAACCAAAGTATGGAAGAACAAGAACATCACATATTCAACAAATTATCTGTACACGTATTGAATCCATATCTAGAGCACCACCTACTCAAAGAAAAAAAGGCAATTCCTACATCGAAAACGTGGTGAAGCCGAGGAGAGACTCATGAATGACTACTTTATTAAGCGCCACTATATCCGGAAGCTATGTTTTGACGTAGATTTCGCATGAGTCGACCCTTATTCCTTCGAATTGTAGGAGGTGTTACAAACACGGATCCATTCTTTCAACAATGTCCAAATGCACTCGGAGAATTAGGTGCTTCTCCAATCCAAAAATGTACGGATGCATTGAGGATGCTAGTATATGGAACATGTGCAGACGCGGTGGACGAGTACATAAAGATTGGAGAAAGCACAACAAGAAATTGCCTTCTCTATTTTGTCCAAGCAATTAGACAAACGTACACAGAAGTGTACTTGAGGAGGCCAACTGTCACTGATTTACAACGACTACTTTACGATGGACAACGAAGGGGTTTTCCAGGCATGTTGGGCAGTATAGGTTGCATGCATTGGGAATGAAAGAATTGTCTAAGAGGATGGAGAGGGCTATATTAAAGAAGAAGCAAGCATGCAACAATTATCTTAGAAGCTGTGGCCTTAGGTGACTTGTGGTTTTGGCATGCATTTTTTGGCACACCTGGGACTTGCAATGATATTAATGTGTTAAGAAAGTCTCTAGTTTTTGATGATATCTATCAAGGAATAGCTCCTAAGGTAACTTATAATGTTAATGGGAACACATATAATAAGGGTTATTACCTTACAGATAGAATATACCCTAAATGGGCAGTTTTTATCCCCGCAATTCGACTACCACTAAACCAAAAAGATGCGTTGTTCATGAGACGCCAAGAGTCAGTAAGAAAAGATGTTGAACGTGCCTTTGGGGTTTTACAAGCACGATTTACAATCATATAGAGACCATCTCTTGTGTGGGATCAAAATCTAATGTGGGAGATAATGATGGCATGTATCATTCTTCACAATATGATTCTTGACGACGAACGTGATATATACCAAAATTATAAGGATACGACTAAATTTGAACATGATAATACTCAATATATTGCAGAATCATCTTCGCAGCCGCGCAATACAACATACCAAGTTCGAGCGGATAGATATAATAATCTAACGTTAAAGCAATATATGCATAGAAGAGAAGAAACTTGGGATAGACAAGTTCATAATGCCTTGCAAAGAGACTTAGTAGAGCATGTATGGGAAAATTGTCAAGGCTGGTACGACGAAGCATAAAAAAATAATACGAAGTGAAAGTACTAATTGTATCATATTTCATTTTATGTACTATTTTCTCTTTGAAGTATAATTATTAATCATTCAAATGTTAGAATATGGTATTTTTTTTTATTATAATTCTTTTTTACATAACTTTTTAATCGCTACATAAATTATCGTATTTATTTAATTTTTAAAATAAAATTAATTTAATAGTTGCATAAATTATCTTTTTTTTACTTATACTCAAAATTTATGTATATCATTAAAAATAAAAGCATAAATAATGAATATGTGATTACGAGAGAGAAAATAAGGGTGGACCATAATATATAGTGTTTGGAAAGCATTTGGGTAACCCACCATTGCAAAGAAGTTATTAAAATATGATAATGTAATTGAAAAAAATTAGTGAAAAATAATGTGCCGAAAAGATAGAAAAAGAAAGAAATATAGAAAGGTATATTGGTATCTGAAGTACTATATTCTCACCTATGGCTACAAATATTTGTAAATTAATATTATAGCATGCATCAAGAATTTTAAAGATAAATTGTCATTTTGACATTAAATATTTACTAATTACTAATTTTACTTCTTTAGATTTGTCTAATTAAGCTTAACGTTTTTTTTTTTTTTGCCAAATTCCAAACTAACTCATGTATACGTAGAAGAAACTATTAATCAAGACGAGTATTAATGTCATCTCATTATGTGATTTATGGTGTATGCCAATTGAACACTAAGTTAAATCAAGTTTTGATTAACAAGTCAAATCTACACTCGTATTAGTACATGATTGGGTTCTTAGTTATACTTTATATCAAATTTGTATAAGACTTTCTCCTGGTTCGATCTCAAGTCATTTCCAATATTTTTTTTTTAGAGAATTTGACTCAAATTGGGTTCATTTGTCACATTTTTGGGTTAATGCTTTCATAATCCACATTTTACAGCCGAACAAAGTATTGATAATTCTTTCCAAAAAAATATTTTAAATAAAAAATAATCGTAGTTACTCACTAAACAAGATCACCAACTCCATCATTTTGGCTGCACTTCTTCTCCTTCTTCTTACCGACAAAATCCCATTTTGTGGGTGATTGAATTTGGGCGCCATTTCATATAATCCCCAACAAATCAATCCAAACCCATTAAAACCCAGAAATCGAAACCCCCTAAAAATCTAATTTTTTCTTATGCTTTATTAAAAGATAATAAAACCCAAATCTAATGTGACCCAAATCAAAAGAAAAGTCAAAATGGCATCATCAGAAATCGAAGTTGTTCCAGATTCTACTCCACAAAACCACAACAATCATCAACAACAACAACAGCAAAAGATTGTTATAACTGATGTTTTTACTGCTTCAGTTTATGGGGACTTGCAAAAGTTAAGGAAATTTGTTGAAGAAGATGGAGCTTCTCTTTCTGGCCCTGATTCTAATGGTTATTATGCTTTACAATGGGCTTCTCTCAATAATTTTCCCCATATCGTTCAGTATATAATTGAGGTAGTTTCCGCCTCCCCTCTTTTTGTCAAAGATTCAATTTTTAGATTGAAGATGAAATAGTTTAAAAGTTCTGTTTAGTGAAACATAATTTGCCTTTTGAATTCGCTTAAAATAGTTAAAATAAACTAAAACCGATCATATTTCGGTTTTTTTGATTCCGATTTGCGAGGCGATTAGCGTTGTGACACTGGTTCTGTTTATTGAAAGAGGAACGAATGATATGGTTTTAGTAAGATTTTGCATTTAGTTGATTAGTAATTTTTTTTTAATTTGAGAAGGAAAATGTAAGTTTTATTCAAATTTACCGCCTTTTTTGGATGTTTGTTTGTCTAAAAGGGTTATCAAAGATGTTGCTTAATTTTGATAACCTTGCATATGTCATTTCATGCCTTTGTTTGTGTAAATTACAAGTTGATTCTATAGTTGATTGTGATTTTTATGGTGCTATTCTGTGATATGTCTTGATGGGTTAAGTTTATTGCTATATAAATTAATGCCAAATTTTCAAGGTTGTTTATAGTGAGTTACAATGGGAGTTTTTTTTGGCAATATAATTAGAAATGAGGTGGTTGAATTACTTTTTTTTGATTGGAAATGGTGTGCCTTTTGGTAATCTGATTCATGCTTTTTTTCTTTGGAATTGGTTGAAGCACGGCGGTGATGTGAATGCCACGGACCTTAGCCAGCAGACTGCGTTGCATTGGGCTGCCGTGAGAGGTTCCATTGCAGTTGCTGACCTATTGTTGCAGAATGGAGCTCGGGTTGAGGCTGCAGATGCTAATGGGTATAGGGTAATTGGTTTTATGAATTGAATATTGCTTATATTCTTGTAACATTGAATAGTGCCCTATGACTAGGGTTTTTCATCTTGGTTTCTATATGCTTTTTGTTGTTTGTAAAGATTTGGTAACCTCGGAAACTTATTGCAATAAAATATGCTGGCTTAAGTTTTGCTGGATTATGAATCATTAGTTCCACTCCTTTGAGCCTTACTTTATGAAGGTTTCTGCATTTCACAGGCAGTTCATGTTGCTGCTCAATATGGACAAGCAGCCTTCTTAAACCACATCATTTCAAAATACAATGCTGATTTTGATGCACCTGATAACGATGGAAGGAGCCCACTGCATTGGTAAGCTTGAGGCACATATTTGGGAGTATATTTAACATAATATGTCAATGCACAACATTTTCCATTTTCTGTGTCTTTACTTAATGTGTATGACATCATTAGGACCACTGCATATCAGGCATGACTGTACATGATCGTTGCAAATGCATGTAATATTTTAATGTATGGTTTGGCTTTATTGTTTGGGGGATGTTGGTAGCCTGGTACCAGATGTCAAAGCTGATGAATATTTAATTCTGTAGAGACTTGTCATAATACACACAAACATACCCAATGTTAACTCATAACTTGTACCGGCTTGGCGACTACTGTCAGCTTTGGAAATTTTTGATCTCTTGGAAGTTGTCTCCTATACAGTATGTCTTACCCTTCTGTTTCATCTCTTTGTGGCTGATATTGTAACACCCCGGCCCCTCGGACCGCTGGTGACTACTATTGGAGACTGTAGACTAGCCCCACAAACCAACACAAGTCTTTCCAGCGCACTTTGGCCTCACTCGTGTGCACCCAGGAAAACTTCCCAGGAGGTCACCCATCCTAAGATTGTTCTCCAAACTGTGGAGTTCTTAGCAAATGGGTTCCCTAGAAAAGAAGATGCACCTTGTTGATATGAGTAGTCTATCAATCCTTTTTTCAAGCTAAATCTGGGATATTACAGATATAGTCTATACTCTCTAGTTTGGTTATTGATCAAGAAGATCCGATATGTGCACCTTCTAATATCATTATCAGTTGCCTTAAGACTTGGGTCGAGCTGGGGTTAGATGCATGTAATTGTATCCATAGGCCATAAACTTGCCTGGGACACTTTTCCCTTGTCTGTAACTATCAAAGAGACTATTTTATTGTCTCTTTGATGGGGAAAATCTTGACAGAATCTAAAAGAAGTAAGTAGGCATCTGGTTTCGTTCATTGGATGTCAAAGTTGTTATTTCTTTCTAAATTCTCTTACGCATTGTTGGAAACAGATGAAAGCTCCAAAATCTGTGCATACTGTGCATTGCCGTTATAATCTCAGAACTTGAAGTTATTTTGAGGAAATACTAGATTAATGGCTGTATCTTTTTAGATTATTGAATTTAAAACAAAGATCAATCATGTCAACATTCTTCTTTGAGCATCCTTTTCCTTTATTCTTATGGATGAACCTCTTGGCTCTCGATGCTTTGCTGATTAACTCTTAGGACAGATGACCAATGTAAGCCTTACTGTTGTTTTTTGGATACTTGTTAGGTTATTTTCTGGAATAAATGAAATTTCTCCTTTACTCGCATTCAATATTGTGCATCTTTCATATGTGATGACCAAAATGTACAACTTAAACCTTGAACTGCTGAATTGTACCTATACATAGTTGATGATTATGAGACGTGAATTTGCAGAGATGACCAAAGCGAAAGGGGTGAAGGGGGTGTGGAGTAGTTTTATCACTTGTCAGACCTGAATACATCTCATAGTCTCTTTCTTGAGATTTTTGTATTGGTTCGTATTGGGTGTTATTTTCCCTATGTGATTTTGTAGATAGTCATGCATGGTTTTTTAGTTTTCAGGCATAGTTGTTTCATTTCTACTTTTTAGCCTTCTTTCATTGGTTGAGCCTGAGTTTGAGGTAAAGATGATAGTTTCCCTTACCTCTCCTTTTAAATATGCAAGAAGCCAAGAACCCTAATTAAAATTTTATATTTCTGTTAGTCTGTTGTCTGCTATGTTAAGTGGGGGCCTGTTGCTTCTGTGTTTTTACGTAGCCATCCACCTACCATTAAGCTATTGTTCTGTTCCCGTTGTGCTGAATTTCCGTCTACTTTTATATTATTTTAGTACAGATGCTCAAGCTGGCAATTTAATGGTGCTTATTTGCTCTAGCTTCTAAATATCTCTCAGTTGACATGATTTGATTTTCTTGTAATGATTGTAATTTCTCCTTTGTCTCCTTATGATAATTGGAATAATGTTTTACATTTTTCTTTAATTTTCCTTCACGTCAAAATTAGTGATATGATAAGTCGTTCCCTTACCAGGGCTGCTTATAAAGGATTTGCAGATACAATCAGATTACTACTATTTAGAGATGCTAATCAGGCAAGGCAAGATAAAGAAGGTATGTTATTGATAATCTGCTTTTATTTTCTTCATGTCACCATATTTTTGCTTTACTGAACTTGTTCATGATGAAGTGAACTTATTTGTACTGATTTGTTTTTCTATTCATAGTTATATATTTCAACTTTACAGAAGGGAGTTTATTTTTACTCAATTAAACTTCACTTACTAATATTGTAATGAGGTGATTAGAATGGGGTTGTAATGTCTTCTTTCCTTTAACTTGTATCAGTGGAGCTACTTTTCGAAGCTGTTTTCATCACAACATTTAAGAAGTGATTGTCTCATAGAGAGAATTCTTTGTTTACAGTTCGCATATGTAAATTAGCTCTTTACCTCGTGTACGTATTTGTGGCCCTTCAAGCATTAGTGTGGTTGTGTATGTGCCATTAAAATTCTATGAGTATTGAAGAGGATTATTTAGCTGCAAAACTTTGTTTCAACTGCTTTTTTGATAATTGCTGCCTCGGGAGATATATTCTGCATGATTTAAATCCTTATAAACCCTAGAATCATTGGCTTGTTTTTAGAGATGTGTCGTTGAATATGTATAAAACAAGTTATGCAACCTTTGGAACCATTCTACTTTATTGCTTTTTTCCTCTATGGTTCTATGGTTGACTTTCCTTTGTTTTCTTATGTATGCAAACCTTTTTTTTTTTTTTTTTTTTTTTTTTGCCTAAGAATAGATATCCCAATGAAAAAGATTTACTTCTTTGGACTTTTTATATATTTATTCATAAACAAAACTATTTGGACGACCATTGGAACATGTAGCCGACTTCAATCTTTTGGGATTAAGTCTTTGGCATTATTGTTGTTTATTTATATGCTCTGTGTTTCTTTTTTTTTTTTTTGGTTGCATTATTATGATGTTTACTATGGCCAACTTCATTATCCTAGCTGTTGTGTTGTTAGGATGCACACCTTTGCATTGGGCTGTTCTAAGAGGACATGTTGAGGCATGCAGTATACTCGTGCACGCTGGCACAAAACAAGAATTGACGGTGAAGGATAAAGCTGGATTTACGCCAATTCAGCTGGCATATGATAAAGGTCATCGGCGTGTCGCCCTTTTGCTTGTACGTAATAACAGGGATAAAATGGATTCTGGCCTTATTTATAGATCTAATACTTTTGTCTCACTGTTGCTTTTTTCCTCTCCCCCTCTTTCTTTGCTTTCTATTATAATCTTCTAGCAAACCTGTATATGTTGGCATGCTCTATGATCGGTAACTTTCTGAAAATGCAAACGCTGAAAAAGGAAAGGGTTTAGATTTTAGAATGCTGTGGTTTTCATTTTCATCATTTTCTGATGACTACTGTTAAAGTATAAATGACTGTTTTGTTAATGTAATGATGCTTATGTTGTTTGCATTCAGTCTAATATTCAGCGGTCACATAATAAGCGTCTCAAGGGCACATATTGCGCTGGGAAGATATTTGGTGTTGGCTACGCCCCATTCTTGTTTTGCACCATTTTCAGTCTCATGATCCTTTTCATAAACTCCGTCCTTTTAGGTGGGTGTGATCCGTCTTTCTTCCAGCGCCGGTTTAGTTCATGATGATTCATTGCTTATGATGACTGACTGTTTATAACTTATGCTAGCTCCAAGTCTTGCCAAGGTAACTGCTGGTGTTGCTCTTTGGGGTTGGACTGCTGTATCTCTGTGTGTTGGTGCATTGATAATGTTTTATCGTTGTAGCAGGTATCTTTCTTCTCCTTAAAACACTTGGCTTAATAAATCCTACTCTTAATCTAACTTATTCCCCAAGTTTTCCCTAACATGGCAATTACCTATTTTACCCTTTCGTAAACTAAGTATCCACAATATCAGTTTATTGCAGGCTCCTAGGCAGGATAAGTTGGATTCCGTAAATGAAGCGTGAGACAAATAGATTTAGAATAGGGGAGTGATACCATTATATAATTCTTCTCAACACTTGGGACTTGGAAGTATAGAACTTGCATAAGAGTTGGGTATTGCTAATGAGGCTTGTCTAAAGCGGTCTTACATTTTGAATCGAAATTCTTAATGAGAAGTCATAGCAGCTCCAGCTTATTTAGATATCTGGGGTTAGTAGCTTAGAAATATTTTTATTCTGACAATTGTGACATGATCAGAAGATCCAGATTAATTTCTTTTTATCGAACACACTTGAAGACAGTTCAAGTTTGGGTGAAGTGTCTGTAGAAACTTTTTGCTGTTCTAGTTAATAGATGTTTATGACTTAATTCTAGTTGGAGTATTAAGCAAGCTCTGGCGAAAATACTGGGTAACGTTTGCCTATTTTACTCCTTTATCGTGGGACCCAAATTTGACCCTCACAGTGCGGGGACGCTTTGTGCACCAGGCTGCCCTTGTATGAAGAGTACATGATTTGATTTTCTTGTGGAATGTTTGCTTAGCTTGATAATTGAAAGTCTTCAAGAATCAATCTAGCAACTACTTTTTTTAAACTTGGAATTTGGATTATTTATTTACATCCTTATTGCTTTCTTTTCGTTGACCTTGACATGGGGCACTATTTCATTTCTTAAATGCTATCTTTGTTATTGTCTGTGTGGATGAGAGAAAGCCTTAAACTTGTATATAATCATGTTCTGATTAATTCTTGTTCTGCCCTATTAAGTTAGGGTAGCTATTGTTTGTGATGATAAAGCGTCACTATTGGGACCCCATATTTGTATATGGTGAAGACCTGGTTGATTGCAATAACTATTGGCCATATAGAATTGTTAACGTAATAGAGCTTTTTCTTAATTTGCACAACTCTTTGACCTTCTATTTTTCCTTTAAGTTACACATTTCATGAGACAAGAAGAGTCGAGTAAAGGAGGATTTTTGTAGTGGTAAATCTGAATCTACTCAAGCTTCTAGTTAGGAGGCTGTAGGTAATCACGTGGTTTTGCTTCTGTTCAGGGATCAATGACAGAATGTCATCAGGGTTATGATTTTCTTACATTGTAGTAGACCCCACCGCTCTGGACATTTACTGTCTTTAGCAGATTTGTTTGCTGTTTAAGTTTGAGACAAGCAATGTTACAGAGAACAAGATTTAAATATTACGAAGGTGTTTCTACTGTGGTTGGAGTTGCGTTATCAATGTTTGTGATCATTGTCCTTTAAGGTGTTTTCTTGAAGAAAAGGCTTTCTACAAAAGTTAGGTTTCTGTTATGTTTGTTGCACAAGCTAAGAACTATTTGTATTGAATAACAACAATCCGTAATATTACAAATGGATCTTGCTGATGGCAACCACTAATGGAGCCAAATAAACAACAGGGTCATTTGTCCCCACTTAAATTTTAAAAATTAAGCTTTTTGCTTGTTAAATTTGATAAATATGCCAAGTTTACTAACGAAAAATGCAAAATGACCGAATCATTTCTAACAATTGTTATTTGACCCCTCTTAACAAATTTTCTGAATCTGCAATTGACAAGTACTTGCAAATGGGAGCTTGCCTTTGTTAGCTGTATCAAGAAGAATAGATTTGAATTGTATTTCAAATATATCTTTATATGTATTATGCTATATGATTAATATATACTTGTTATACTCGAGCTGTAATTTGGTGTTGATTCTTTGTTTTTTGTTACAGTAAAGATCCTGGCTTCATCCAAAAATCCGATCATTCTGGTGATCAGAGGGAAGCACAGGTATTGTACTACTTTATTTTTTACAATACTAAAAAGATAGTATTCTGCTTATAGCTAATATAAATTAGCTATGAATATGAGGATCAAGTCCTTTCGAGAAACTCTAAAACTTCTGCATATGTTAGACTCTGAAATTTTTACAGTACTTAAGTTGCGTAGCATTCTGACAACCATTTTTTTGACGGAGTGTTCAGGATCCTTTATTAAATCTCAATATGAATGATAACTCTGTTTGGACTGGAAATTGGTCTCAGCTTTGTCCAACATGCAAGGTATACTTTAGCATTCCGAATATATACATTGAAGATCGTTTTACGTTGATTTTATTCCTTTTTGTTGGTATTTTTGTAAAGTTTATTCCGATATTTTCATGTCTTATTTAATTTAACAGATTATCAGACCACTTCGCTCGAAGCATTGCCCAACATGCAAACGCTGCATTGAACAATTCGACCATCATTGCCCATGGATTTCAAATTGTGTGGGGAAGGTCAGTAGATGCTACTTTCTCCTTTTTAAAAAAGTTAAACATCATAGCCCATAGGCATCATTTTGACTTATTAGACACTTATCTTCTCTTTACCATGATATTTAAGAAAAATTGAATAAAATAAACTTTTTTTTAAAATACCCAAAATAAGCTGGAAAAATTTTAATTTCTAAAATAAGTGTCTTTTTGTCTGAGCCTAAGGGCATGGTTTGTTCGCTGTTATTAACAAAGAACAAGAGAAGAAAATTTACCACAACTTTGTTCATTGTTACGTTTTAAGGGACAAAAAAAATAACAAATAGTATGTTCACTGTTATGAACAATGAACAAAAAAAGAAAATGTCATAACGTTGCACATTCCCTCACGATGATTTGCTATTTTGTGTTACAGAGGAACAAATGGGATTTCTTTATTTTTCTGTGCCTTGGAACAGCAACATCATCTATCAGTGGAGTGATAGCTGTTTTAAGTATGTGAGTTACGGATACGACGAACTTTTATTGGTCTTCTGTAATACTACATCATAGTATAACCGCATTCCTTCAAACCGGATCACTAATTTCTGCTAAAATACAGGGATTTGGACCGCAGTACCTGCAATTCCAACTAGCGAAACATGGATGCATTATGTGGTAGTTCATCATCCCGGCTTTATTGTCTTTCTGGTGATGGATTTGCTGATATTCATCTCTGCCACAACTCTGTTTGTTGCGCAGACAAGTCAGGTATGGTGAAGGCATACATTTCTTATTTGTTTTAGTTGTGATTGTACTCGGATAGCTCTTACATGAACTTAACCTTGTTTATTGACCCGTCTTTCTTGATACAATATTTGTAGTCTCAATATATCATCTATTCAAAAATATATTTTCCTCCCTTACGCAGATAGCTCGGAATATTACCACAAATGAATTGGCAAATTCCTCTCGGTACTCATATCTAAGTGGTCCAGATGGGAAGTTCCGTAATCCTTACAACCACGGATGCAGAAAGAACTGCGGCGATTTTCTTATACAAGGCTACGCAGATGATAATGAGAAGACATGGCTTCCATTGCAGGCAGTTACCGGTTGACACAGTTAATGTCGAGTATCAAAAGAAGAGCTATTACCGCTTCACTAAGAAGTATTTGTTCGGCTGCAGTACACCATTCTTGCCACACTAAAAATGTTCACTTACAGGATGTTGCTGCATAATTATCTCCTGTAAATTTGTGAGACTCAATTGCTTTGTTATCCTGTTTGTGAAATTAGTCAAATTGTTGATTCATTGTACAGTTGATTATAAATTGGCATATCAGATTCAGATGGCACACAATTTGATTCTGCAGCATCTTTTTGGATTTCGGACAAGGGAGAGATGGTACAGCAAGGAAAAAAACAGATGGAATGCAGATTTTTCATTGCATAATTTGTATTACACTTTTGCCAGACCAAGACAATATGTTCTTTTCTAAACAATGCCAATATGTTCAACATATTCCATGTGCTAATAGAAAAAATCTTTTAACCCACATAGCAAAAACTATGGGGTGTTTGGCAAATGACTATTAGCAGGTAACTGATAACTAATTATAGTGGTTGATTTGATTAATTGATTTTTAACCCGTTACTCTGAACAGCTTGTTTAAAAAAGCTTATTTATAACAATAAATTGTTTTAACCAGCTGATTTACGAAACATCTAACATCTCATATATCAAGTATGTTTGTGTCTCTATAGCTCAACTGAACCAAACAACATGCTATTTAATACGATGCTAAGCAATTTTTCGTAAAACAAGGTGAAATCTAGGCAGAGTCTACCTAAGTCTCGTTTAATTTAAAATTCTATTATGTTGAATTGTGTAACATAAAACTCAAAAAATGGAAGAAAAATTGGGAATTTTTGAAAAAGCTGAGCGAAAAAAATAAAAAAATGAATTGAATAATCGAAAATTCAAACTATTCCAAAAACTGAGCGTGAAACTTCCAGACCTAAGGTTTGGGGCTGTTCGCAGTTACTAACTGTGAACAGGTCAAAAAAGACAAAATAGCTGTTCGCAGTTACTAACTGCGAACAGCAAAAAGACAAAATAGCTGTTCGCAGTTACACGCTCAGTTTTTGGAATAGTTTGAATTTTCGGTTATTCAATTCATTTTTTTATTTTTTTCGCT
This sequence comes from Amaranthus tricolor, assembly GCF_026212465.1. Lineage (NCBI taxonomy): Eukaryota > Viridiplantae > Streptophyta > Magnoliopsida > Caryophyllales > Amaranthaceae > Amaranthus > Amaranthus tricolor. The sequence goes on along the minus strand of NC_080047.1, from coordinate 561,875 downwards.
CAGCTTTTTCAAAAATTCAAAAATTGGTTTAGCAAATATAGAGGTGGATGTTTAACCCATATTATACTAATATTTCAAATTCGCCCTTTTCTCTAGGCTCTATGGAAGCGATTAGAGAAAAAAAAACATCTATTGTTGATAGACAAACATCAGAATAACAAAATCAAATGTGTTTTATTTTCTTTTCAGAGTGTTGTTTCCACAGACACCTACATGATTTGGAGTGACAATTGACAATTTTGTTCACTCCAATGAAATTTCACTGAAAATTCAGAAACTGCCTTTCTAAATTCTAACGTGTATTTGGTATTATGAAACAATTGTAACTGAGGAATATTAGCCAGCAAACCTATAAATACTGCTTGTAAACAGTTTCAGGTTTTTTGGATACCACTGGGCCAAGTCTGATTCTTAATAGGCTTCAAAATGTTTTCAACTTCTGCAAAACTTTTCTCATCCTTTCCTACAGCTTCGAGTTCCAAAGCCGCAGCGACATTTTCCTCCACCTGAAATGTTCAAAGGAAAAACAAAACTATAATCTGAAGGGGAAATCTCATTGAGAAACCACAAAAGTTCGAGAAAAGATCAAACACAAGGGGAAAATTTTTTCAAATCACATGTTTTTGATGTAGCTTATCTGGCTGATTATGTATTGATAGTTCTTATGCATGCTTCAAACCGTAAAAAGTTTATCTACGTTAGAAAATGATAGGGAAAACTGAAAAGGTAATAAAACGACAGACCTGTCTAACAGAGTTCATGCCAACAAGTACAGTAGAAATGTCTTTGTTTAGCAAGCTGTATTGAAGTGCCAACTTCGATATATTCTTCCCATTCTTTTTGCAGTAATCAGCTGCAGCTTTGCATGCCGCCTGTAAACAGAGGATTAAGAAACGGAAGCCATAAGATTTAATATGTAAACCCCAAAGACTATAAGTATCAGTGAGCCACCCATAGGCCATAACAAAGGCAGTGTGTATATCTTCAACGACATGGATGATAGAAAAGACTTTCCATAACTTGCCAAACGTATAGTCATATGGAATGGAATGTCTCTGCTTGTAATCAAATGTGCCAACACATGCAAGCACATCTCGCTTATATAGTCTTATTTTAGAGAAATTCTTGGCTAAATCATCAGTTAAAACAAATTTAAGGGTAAAAGCTCTACCATGGAAATTACATAACAAATTTATGAAAGAAACCATGGAAATTACATAACAAATTTATGAAAGAAACCATGGAAATTACATAACAAATTTATGAAAGAAAAACTCAAATACATTCCCATCAGGCCATCACCACCATTTAGTACCAATAACAACACCCTGTTAATGTCAATCTATTATTGTCATTGTATGCAGTCTGGACAAAGGAAAACATTCTCAATTTGTAAAATGCATCCAGTTCAAAAGAATATTAAAAGGGCATAACTAGAGAGCATCTAATCACCTAACGGCGGAAAAAACCTACCTTAATCTCAGGTGAGGCTGGATGCCACTCGGGGGGGCCATTTTCTGTATGAAGCCCCATTGAAAGAGGGGAAGCGTTGATCACTCCGACGCCTTTACTCTTCAAATACGGTAATAAATCTTCCAATGTTGAATCATTGATACAGTAATGACAGTATGACAGGACCACGTCAATTGTACCCTGAGGCACTCGGTCGAGAACATAGGTATATATATCTAAAGGAAGTCCGGTTATACCAATGAACCTAGCCTTCCCAGATTCTTTAATTTTCTGAAGGGTGGGAATTGTCTCATTGACAATCTGCAAAAGGCAAAACAAATGAGCACATAGAGAAATAAGCCAAATGGGTAGACCAAGAAAAATACTCTATTTTAGCACCTGATCAAGAGAGCCAAATTCAATATCATGACATTGTAGTATATCAACATAGTCAAGTTGTAATCTTTCTAAGCTTTCATCAATGCTCCTAGTAACCCTTTCAGCACTAAAGTCAAAGCCTTCTGCATAACGGCCACACTTCGTTGCAACAATATACTGATCTCTAGGTGCACCAAGTGCCTTCAAACACTTTCCAAGCACCCTCTCCGACAACGTTGCACCATAGTAGCTAAACAAAACAATAACCAAACCCACCAAGTAAATCATCATAAGTACAAGTCTACAACCAATTTATCTCTATTCACAAGACAAAGCAACATCATTACAAGTAAATACTCCCTCAATCCCTCCCGATTTGCAACCTTTTCTATTTTAGTTTGTTCCACTCATTTTGCGCCCTTTCACTTTTTGGTAATGGTCCTACTTTCTTTCTTTTAATCATATTCCTTATCTCTCTCCATCTTAACCCCTCGTCTTTATCATCCACTTGTTTTTTGTGTCTCCAACCCAATTTTTAGGTGCATTTTTATATGGACGGAGGGAGTATTCAATAGTATAGAGCTATAGATAGTCATTAGTCTACAAGTCAATTATAAGAAAATACACATATAAACACTGAAAACAATTTCACTCCTGAAAATAACCACAAATATTATAAGAACTTGTTAACTATGGGAATGATTCAACTCAAGCTCAAGCTCACATGAACACAAGGTCTATAAGGATTGATGACATGGCAAGTGAAGATCAGCTTACAGCCTTAGCAGCACACTCCTTGTCTTATATTTCTAGGATTATGTTTAGAAAGTTGTTAGGGAGTTTTTAGTCTTTTCAGTTCTAGTAACCAAGTTTGTTATAAGTTAGTTATAACAAACTTGTCTAGCTTATGATCTCAGTGTATATATAGGTGTTCCCTACAGCATTTGTATTTGTCTTGAATTCATTAATAAAAAAATCTTTCTCTCATGTGTTAATTCTGTTTTGTTCTTTCTTTTGGCTTGATTTTAACATGGTATCAGAGCATTGCTAGCTTTGAATCTGTTCTTCTTCGATCCTACCCTTTTTGTGGGTTTCTTGATTACTGATTCCTTCAAAGATGCATCAGTAAGCAGCCTCGCTCCTTCTTCTGTCTTGTTACTCTTTTCCATCTGCCATAGTTGGTTCTTGTTTTTTTTTTTTTTTTTTTTTTTTCTGATCCTTTCAAGCAAAAATGGCGAGCAAAGGTGATAAAAGTCAAGCACAACCATCCAAGACACAACCCCTTGATCCTACCATGAATCCAGCAGGGCCCTATTACTTGCACCCTACAGACACCGGTCTGAAAATTGTCCAAATGTTTTCACTGGTGTTGGGTTCAAGAATTGGAAAAGGTCCGTTTCTATTGCACTTTCAGGGAAAAATAAGTTGGGTTTCGTAGATGGCACAGTAAAGAGGTCCACAAGTAGAGCTGTTCTAGCCAAAGCTTGGGATAGGGTAAACGACATAGTTCTTGGTTGGCTTCTTGGAGCTGTGGATGAAAAGATTTTTGGAAGCGTTCTTTGGTTCAAGACAGCAAAGGAAGTGTGGGACAACTTAGAACAAAGATTTGGTCAGTCATCATCTGCACAATTGTTCAAAGTTCAAGAACAAAAGTAAGGCCTTCCAATCACAAGACATGTCTATAGAGGAATTTTATACACAAATGAAAGGGATGTGGGATGAAATTGATGCTCTAGATCCACTTCCTACTTGTGAATGCAATGGATGTACTTGCAATTTGACACAAAAGACTCTCAAGAGTCAACAAGGTCGTAGACTCATTCAATTCCTCATGAAGTTGGACAACAAATACCAACACACAAGAAGCATGATCTTGATGAGAAAGAAGATGCCAACAGCAGCTGAGGCATATAATATTCTGACCCAACAGCAAACACATCAAGAGTTTAGTAAGAACACTTTGAGTGAACAAAATCATGAAGTCCCTATTGCTTGCAAAGTTGAAAAGAAAAGAACCTATGATAACAGAAACTAAGTTAAAGGGGACTACAAAAACAAGAGACAAAACACACAGTTGTTTTGTGATCATTGCAAGACTCATGGACACACGATGGACAAATGCTGGAAAATTCACAGGTACCCATCAACCTTCAAGTCTAATACTTGGAAAAAAGATGAAGGGGGAACCAACAAGGCTTATATGGCTTCAAGTGATAGCATGAATCAAGGTTCCTACAGTTTTACCCAAGAACAATACAGGCGAATCTTGCAACTTCTGAATAAACAGCAACAAAGCACAGAACAGAAAGATCAAATTGCTACTGCTTCCTCTGCCCAACTTGCAGGTAATCACTGTTTTCTTGCTAAGAAATCAACAATTTGGATTATTGATACAGGGGCATCTGATCATATATGTTCAGACCCCAATTTTCTTGACACATCCAAGTCTCTAAGTAATAAAGGACACTACATAACTATAGCAGATGGTAGGCAAGTTAAAGTTGCATGTGTAGGGTCTGTGAAACTAAGAATGGTCTAATTTTGTGCAATGACCTGATATTGAGCTTACAAAGGGGTAAAATAGTATTTGTCATATTAGGAAGGACTTGGGGAATAAGTTAGGTAGCTTATTATAAATAAGAGGAATTAGGGGAGTCATTATTATCATGAAAATTGTAATACACTTGTGGGATGGGTTTTACTCATTTTAGGAGATCTCAAGCTTCTCGAATTGCTTGATCTATCTTTCTTTTACAATTTCTAGGGCTTTAATCTTTCTTTGTTCATCAATATTATGATATAATTTTACTTCTGTCCTTCTAATATTTCATTCTCAAATTTAGTGTTTAATTCAAGTAGCTAGGTCATAGCATTTTGCAAGATGTTTTATGTGTTCCTAATTTTCAATTTAACCTAATTTGTAATTTCTGTGCACAAGCTTATCACACAAACAAATTGTAAAGTTTGGTTCACAGCTAATGAATGCTATATGCAGGAGTGTTTGATGAAGAGCCCTTCTCTTCTTGGTAAGGCAAAAAATGCCCTCTACTATATGCAAGATGAAAACTACATCACACACAAATCAGAAGGAAAGATCTGTGCAACTTCTCAAACTCATAGAGATATCATATAGCAGCTGAAAATGTGGCACCTAAGATTGGGCCATCTACCCTTCACAAAGATTCGGTACATTTTTCCAAGCCTTAATGGCATTGATGCCAACAAAGAATGTTTTTGTACTGTTTGCCCCTTAGCAAAGCAAACTAGAAGTACATTTTGTAAAAGTAGCATAAAAACTACTAGTATCTTTCAATTGATACATGTTGACATTTGGGGTCCCTTGAGAGTTGAGACACCCTTCAAGAATAAAATGTAATCATTTCATTACAATGGTAGATGACTCCTCAAGATTCACTTGGGTAAAGTTCATAAGAAACAAATCTGATTTCTTAAATATGTTCAAACAATTTTATGAATTTGTTCTTCCCCAATTTGAAACAAAAATCAAGATAGTGAGAACAGACAATGCTAAAGAGCTGTCACAAGGAGACTCTATCATTTTACAATAAAAAGGGCATCATACACCAATCAAGCTGTGTACAAACCCCCCAACAAAATGGGGTTCTAGAGAGAAAGCGTAGGCACCTTTTAGAGATGGCTAGAGCCTTGCAATTTCAATCAAAGCTTCCTAAGCATTTCTGGACAGATTGCATTCAATGTGCATGTCATTTAATCAACAAAATGCCTCTTAAGGTGTTAAACAAAGCTAAACCTTTTGAAAAATTAAATGGAAAAGCACCTACATATGATATGTTCGAACCTTTTGGATGCTTATGTTTTGCATCAACTTTGAATAAGGAAAGATCAAAATTTGATCCTAGAGCAGACATGTGTGTCTTCATAGGATATGCTCAATCACAAAAAGGATATAAACTTTTTAACCTTAAAACTAAGCAAGTTTTTGTGTCAAGGGATGTATGTTTCCATAAAAAATTCTTTCCCTTCCATCAAAATAATAACACAGATTCTACACAGCAGTTTTTTTTGCCAACAAATAGTGAGCAAATCTCTACTGAAAATAGCACACAAGAGTATCAGGCACAGGACACTGGAGAATACCTTGATTATGGGAACAACAACATAAATCAAGAACAGTATCTTGACGACTTTCAGGAAGAAAATATCAGCAATATAAGTACAAAAATATTCTGATGAGCAACAAGATACACAAATCAGACCAAAAAGAACTCACAACAAACCTTCATACTTGAGTGATTATGTTTGTAACATGGTAGATTGTACTAAGATACCTAGACACAAAACTATCATGCATTACATTGAACCTACTTCTTATCAAGAAGCCAGCAAAGACCCACAATGGGTTAAAGCAATGACAGAAGAACTCAATGCTTTATCAAAAAATCAAACATGGAAAGTTGTAACCCTACCTAAAGGAAAAAAGGCCATAGGAAACAAATGGGTGTACAAAGTTAAACTCAAAGCAGATGGAAGCTTAGAGTGATTCAAAGCTAGACTAGTGGCCAAAGGATATAACCAGAAGCATGGAATTGACTTTGAAGAAACTTTCTCACCTGTTGTGAAAATGACCACAGTAAGGTGTCTTCTAGCAGTTGCAGCTAGTATAAAATGGGTTATTCACCAACTTGATATAAACAATGCCTTCCTTCATGGGGACTTACATGAAGAAGTATATATGCACATGCCTGAAGGAATACCAAATCCTAACAATAAGGTTTGCTTGCTAAAAAAGTCTTTATATGGGCTTAAACAAGCCTCAAGAGTGGCATGCAAAGCTTTTGGAGGAGTTAAGGAAACTTAAATATGAGCAATCTAAGAATGATTACTCCTTGTTCACAAAAAGAAACAACCAACGGATAACTATTCTAGTGGTGTATGTGGATGATATATTAGTTACAAGCAGTAACAAGCAGGATATCATTATCCTAAAAGAACATCTACATCATACACTGAAGATGGCATTGTCTTAACAAAAGTTTATCAAAGAACTTATTGAAAACATTCAGGACACAAAAATTAAAAGGACTATAACACCTGTTAAAAGAAAATCTAAAACTGAATTCTACAGAAGGTACTCTCTTAAAAGATCCTACATTGTATAGAAGTATTGTTGGAAAATTGAATTTTTTAACAAATACCAGACCAGACTTATCTTATACTGTTCAAAGCCTTAGTCAGTATATGCAAAAACCTAGAGAACCTCATTGGAAGGCTTTAATGCATACTCTAGGATATGTCCTTTATACAAACAAACAAGGAATTATTCTCAAAGTAAAGGATAGACTTACACTCCATGCTTATTCATATTCAGATTGGGGAGCTTGCTCAAAAACCAGAAGATCTGTATCTGGGTATATTCTGTTACTTGGTAAATCTCCTGTTAGTTGGAAATCAAAGAAACAGCATGCTGTATCCAAGTCAAGCTCAGAAGCTGAATATAGAGCAATGTCTAAGCAGGGTTGCATTCTGATATGGGTGTGGATAATCTTAAACCAGTGACACTACATTGTGACAATAACTCAGCTATACATATAGAAAAAAAATCCTGTTTTCCATGATCGCACCAAACATATAGAGATCGATTGCCACTATACAAGAGATAAGGTTTTTAGAAGGACTTCTTAAACTCTCTTATTTGCCAACTCAACAACAATTGGCTGATATACTAACGAAAATTCTTCCTTCTAATCAGTTTAAGCAACTCCTTAGCAAACTTGGAGTTTTCTCCTTGAGCACTCGTCATTTGAGGGGGGATGTTAACTATGGGAATGGTTCAACTCAAGCCTACGCTCACATGAACACAAGGTCTATAAGGATTGATGACATGGCACGTGAAGATCAGCTTCAAGAAGATCAGCTTACAGCCTTAGCAGCACACTCCTTGTCTTATATTTCTAGGATTATGTATAGAAAGTTGTTAGGGAGTTTTTAGTCTTTTCTGTTCTAGTAACCAAGTTTGTTATAAGTTAGTTATAACAAACTTGTCTTGCTTCTGATCTCAGTGTATATATAGGTATTCCCTACAGCATTTGTATTTGTCTTGAATTCATTAATAAAAAAATCTTTCTCTCATGTGTTAATTCTGTTTTGTTCTTTCTTTTGGCTTGATTTTAACAGAACTTGAGAGCATATAGCTCTAGATTGTCCAGTTGGGGAAAGAGAGGAGGGGGGATTGAGCAAGTTCAGGCAGGAATCATGTCATGGGTTCATGAGGACATTTGGGAAATATATATTCACCTCAAAGATGAAGAAAAACAACTGAAAAATCAACAATTGATTACTAAATTCATTGCAAGAACATCATGAACAACATAACAACATAAGCAACAAAAACAATGCAACCCATATCAAGTTCAAATTTTTACAATGCATCATTAAAGCTCAATATTTTGAAGGCACTATAACTTATAATTAAAATCCAAAAAATGATTATATTCAAATAATTGAAAGATTCACACCAATAATAACAAAAATGATAAATGGGTCATTGAAATTTACCAAAAAAATCGAGAAAAATAAACTTACGGAGAAGTATCAAAGAAATTGATACCCAAATTGAAAGCATTAGTAACAGTAGCAATGGCTTGTTCTTCAGAGACATCACCAAAGACTTTGCCAAGAGGAGAGGCACCAAAACCCACACAGCTTAGTTTGAGTCCAGTGTTTCCCAATTCTCTGCGCTCTAATTTTTGATTGGTTTTCATGGCAGTAATTCGGATTTTTTGAGAGAAAATTTGGGGATGAATATGGTGAAGGATATTTGAGGCGGAAATTGTAGTGATCGTGGAATTCCTTGGAATGATCAATTGTGAATTGGAGATCTGGACGAGTGGCATTGTTTTGTTTCTATCCGTTAAATGGGAGTAGCCAATATATCAAACTTTTTTAAAAAAAAAAAATAAAAACAAAGTAGGAGGTACAATTTCGATATAGGTTCGATTCTCACAATGATATTTATTTTCCGTAATTTAGATTTTAGACTATCATTCATCTCCTTTAGCAATACAAAATAGAGAGGTATATGAAGTATTTGTCATTGTTATTGTCATTCTCATCTATTTTTAAGGTACTAATGATCAAAATCTAATAATATCTTATTACATTTAGTTTTGAACATCAGAAAAAATCAGGTAACAAAAGATAAACATTGTAATCTCAAGATTATATCATTTGTATTTCTTCTGTTAAGTGTCTATAATTTTAATATTTTGAAATAAATAGGTCTAATTATAGTATCTATGATTGAAAAATATTTTTCTATTTTATTTTGAAGATATATTTTGCAAATTATGTTAATTGCAGTCAATAATTTACCTTTTAATTGCCTGTAAAAATAGGACTTATGTAGAACTTAGTTTCAATTTTATGTTTTTCAGTCTAATTACGGGCTAAATTAACCTAATTTTAACTAGAAGTAAAGCCCACTTTCTCATTATATTTAAATTTTCTGCACTAAAAGCCTTCATACATAGTAGAAGTTTGTATACCAATAATACTATAATTATGGAATAGGAGTATCAAATTGCCCAAAAAAGTACATTTCTAACAACCTACTATCTTAAAGACTTAATTAAACATCAAAAACAAAAACATCCATTTATAAAAACATCGTCACTTAAATGAAAGTGATAGTTGAACTTCTTACTACGAAAATGTTGGTTTTTTAAAATAAAAGATCATCCCTCTATATAAGTAAATAACCTAAAAAATAGTGCAATCTTTGAAAGTCTCTCACCATATTGAGGTCTCAAGATACATATTAATTAATACTTCAAAACAAATTAAGTTCGAATCTCGTTTACTTAACATGTTTTATCGGTTATAATTATATAAGATCGACCAATTAAAGTTCATATTTTAATGATGGGAAATTCTATGTGGTAATCTCGAGGTTTTGAATTTTTCACGTGGTAACAAAAATTTTTAAAAAATCCACGCGATAATCCTAAGGTTTACCGAATTGTTCTACCGTGACCTTTTTGCACATAAATCGTTAGCAAATGTTAATTTCAAAGTTTTAAGGTTGTTGTACGCTTATCTAAGCGACTTGTTTTTTCAAATTCCATCAGTTTCAACCTTTTTCCCCAAAATATAAACCCTAACTCTATTATCTTTCATCCAAATCATATTTTTCCCCTAAATTCGAATATAGTACTTGTAATGGCGAGTTAAGGTTTAAATTTTGAGGAAAAAAGTTGAAGCTGATAAAATTTGAAATGGTGACTCGCATAAATAAGTGTACAACAGCTTTAAAGCTTCAAAATTAACATTTGTTAATGTTTTCTGTGCGAAAAGGTCACAGTGAAACAATTTGTTAAACCTCAGAGTTGCCACATAAATTTTTTAAAAGTTTTGGTTACTACGTGAAAAATCCAAAACCTCAGGATTACCACGTGAAATTTTCCTTTAATGATTAATTCATCTAATGTAACTTAATTGAATTTTGTAAATCATGACTCACGAGTTAAGCCTAAACACTGGACTTTACTGCCAGTTTGGTTGTTGGTGTTAAATGATTGTGATGTAAATGGTTTGTAGTGTAAATTTTCATGAAATATACTATGTCATTAATTCTCGTGGACATGGTAGTGAAAAGATTACATAAAAAGGTTTTAATTTTGTTTATAGTTTTTCATTACCACCTACTATCACATCTATAAATAATACTTAATACATTAGAATACATTTTTGAAATAGTCAAAAGTGTGTGCATTATTTAAGACTCTCCTTATATCAAATTGTAAATATTCCAATTAAAATGAGGGTTGGATGACCTTATTGTTATGTTGTTTTTGATACTATATCATTGAATCATTAAAATATAAGTTGACGTTTGTAAATTATTAATATTTTATGTACTAATTAATAATTTATTTTTCTTTAATTTTGAGGTAGGTTAGAGAATTCCTGCTGATAAGAGGAGAGGAAATTAATCGTTTCTATAAGTGATGATGGTTTATACCCAATAGAAAAATAGAAAAATCTTTATTATAAGGCTAATTCATAATTCTTAGAATTTACTTCATTTCAACCCAATAACATTTTAATGATAGTTTATACCCCGTAGAAAGATCTTCAGCTACTATAAATAATTAAATATGGTGATGAGTATATAAATAATCAAATATACGTAGGTAGCTATAAAATGAATAAGATTCTTAATTAACTTGATACGCATTTCACATGGCCTATTGGCGGTGAAAATAAGAAACTAATGTTTTAATAGATAAGTAGTAATTATTAGTTGACAGAATTTAATTTGTTTTAATTTGGAGTATTGGAGACATATTCATCAATTCACTCAAATAATTTTCTCATATTCAAGTCAAGTTGTGTTTTTAGAAAGATAGAGAGAGTAATAACAAATTATGTTAACCAACAAATAAGAATGGAGAGAAATTATGTTAACAAACAAACAAGGGTGGAGAAAAATTGACAAATTATTTAAAGGCTTGGTGCAATTTTAAATATTATAATATTTTCCAAATAACTTTGTATTTTTAAACACTTAACATATACTACATAATTTAATATTAAGGTCCTTATTTTTTTGAGGCCCTGAGCGGTCGAACATGTTAAATATGCTCAAAACCTAGTATGCGAACAAAATAACAAGTAACTAAATTTAAAGGGAGTAAGGGATAACAAATCACCATAAAAAAAAATTTTAAAAATAAATAAATAAATTAGAAGTGTTGCAAGTAAAGGAAAGCCTAAATTTAATTGTATGCAAAAGCTTAAAATTTTAAGGGGAAACATAACCTTTTAAGGCCAGTGTTAGAACATGAAATAAACTGTCCAGTATATTTGAATTAGGGTTAGTTTAGTAGTTACATAGTAATTGGTGGTTACTTAATAGCAGTTATTTGATAGTGGTGCAGTTATGGATTGCCTTGTATAAATCAGAAACTTGTGATTGAATGAAGAGTAGTTTTCCAGAAAATAAACTCCAAAATCAGATGTTAAACCAGAAAATCATGGTATCAGAGCCGCAACGATTCTGAATCGTTTTTGCAGCTTCATCATTTACCTAATAACTTACCTGAAATTCCAAAATGGAAGAAGAACCAAGAAACGTCATAACACCAGATCAACCAGTTACGATGGGGCAAGTGTTGCAACTGATCAACCAGTTAAACACCAACAAATTACCCACCGAAAACACCAACACCCTCTCAATATCAGAGAAGCTAAAAAACCAAAATTACACAAAATGGTCCAGGCTGATGCACTTGGCCATCAGTGAACGAGGTCGTCTCAGTCACATCATCGACGACCCACCATCCAAGATCGACCCAGCGTACAGCCAATGGACCAGGAGTGACTCGATTGTTATCTCATGGATTTTGGAGAATATTGACCCAGATCTGGTAAATCAGCATCTCGATTTCCCAACAGCCAAGACATTATGGCAAGGGATTGAGACGTTATACAGCAGTGGGAGAGACGGCCTGCAAATATTCGACCTAACAGTCAAAACCAACAAAACTCAACAAGGGACAAACACAATCGAGACTTACTACAGTACACTACTCATGCTTTGGAAGGAAATAGATAGAAGACAACCTAACCCCATGAGAGATCCAGAAGACATTATCATCTACAATCAATTAACACAACAAAATCGGCTATACCAGTTCTTAGCCGGAATCAATGAGTCGTTTGACAAAGACAGAAGGGATCTTCTCCTTTTAGACCCACTCCCAATAGTGGAGGAGGCCTATCCAAGCATAAGGAGGGAAGTAATGAGGCGTCAGATCATGAAGAAGGAACCCTCCCCCGATCTTGACCCATCAAGCACAGGTGGAATTTACTCAGCAAAGGGGAAGGTGTACCGACGGGATGATGAAAAGACTCACCTGAGGTGTACCTACTGTGGTGGTACGAGGCACACAAGAAACGAGTGTTTTAAACTCGTGGGGTACCCGGAGTGGTGGCCGGATACTAAGGAAAGGGGAGAACGAAAGCCGGCTCGATTCACAGATCAAAATCGAACGGGGAAAGCAGCCATTGGATGGAGCACAGAAGGCCCAGCATCCATGGAAGACGGGGAGAAACAAGGAGAAGCTATGCATGTGAAGAAAGAGAAGCAGAGGAAGGAAGAAGGTAACAGAAAGGAGGAAGAAGAAGGAGGCGCTCTTACCTTAGGGTTCAGGGGAGAAAATGAGGGAAAAGGAGGCATCCCTCCGTTTTTTAAAGGGAAAGAGTCACGTGACTCACCTATCCCCCAAAAAAACCCTTCACCTCCTTTAAATAACCTTTCATCTTCGTTAAATTCATCGTCTTATTTTAAAGTTTTTAAAGGAGGTTGGATCTTCGATTGTGGTGCCACTGATTCAATGTCATATGACCCGAGCGATTTTTTAACGTGTGACAAACCCATGAAAAACATCATTAAAACAGCTAATGGGGAAAAAATTGCAGTGAGCGGTGCCGGGACTATTTCTTTTGCAAAAAATCTCACTTTAAAGAATTGTTTATATGTCCCTGATCTGTCACATAAATTATTGTCAGTCAGCCAACTCACCAGAGATCTCGATTGTACTGTTCTCATTAAACCTGGATGTTGTTTTGTGCAGGATGCCCAGACAGGGAAAATTATTGGGCATGGTATTGAGAGCGGTGGACTTTATTACTTGGAAGAGGAGTCTCAAAAAGGCAAAGCGGGTCTTGTTCGCGAGTCAGAGGAAGGACAGCTATGGACATGGCATCGACGTTTGGGACATCCATCAGTAGGGTATCTAGAAAAACTTTTTCCTAATTTTGTAGGGTTGAAATCTGAGTTTAAGTGTGAAACGTGTATTCTTGCAAAAAGTCATAAACACTCATACTCTAATAGTTTGAATAAATCCGATATGCCTTTCATGTTGATTCATTCTGATGTGTGGGGCCCTGCTCCCGTAGTAGGCTTACATGGGTTTTCATACTTTGTTATATTTATTGATGATTGCACCCGAATAAGTTGGATCTACCTCCTTAAACAGAAATCTGAAGTGTTTCATGTGTTTGTTGAATTTTATAATATGATCTGTACCCAATTCCAAACCCAACCTCGCATGTTTCGAACTGATAACGGGAAAGAATACATTAATTCTAACATGCAACAATTCTTTAAACAAAAGGGACTTATACATCAGACTTCTTGCCCTAATACACCCCAACAAAATGGAGTGGCAGAACGGAAAAATCGCACACTCCTTGAGATGACCCGTGCTATGATGCTTGACTCCCATGCTCCCACTAACCTTTGGCCTGAAGCTATCGCGCACCGCCAATTACCTTACCAATAGACTTCCCACAAAGAGTCTTCAATACCATAAACCCTTAGCCACACTCCAAACACATTACTCTGTACCTTCCTCACACACTCTACATCCTCGCATATTTGGGTGCATAGTTTTTGTTCATTGTCCAGCTCGGGTACGAAACAAATTTGAACCAAGAGCGATCAAATGTGTTCTTATTGGATATGGTAGGAATCAGAAGGGTTACCGATGTTATGACCCCCTAACTAGGAAAATCTACACCACCATGGATTGCGAATTCGTTGAGCATGAATACTACTACCACCAACTTCGATGTCAGGGGGAGAAGAAAAATGACGATCTCAGGTGGTTAGTCATTCCGTGGCTGTCCAACCTAGACCAAAACGATCAAGTAAACAATGCTACAGAGTCACCTCACCAAGATATTTTGTCCACTTCTCTACCACTCTCAATCCTGTCTGGTCATCAGGTGAGTCATGCAAATCTTGATAGTAATGCTCCAGAAGATACTAATAATCAAAATGTGATTGTTGACACTTTAAATGATGAAAATGTGGCTGTTGATAGTGTGAATGAGGAAATTATTGCAGATACAATTGAAACAGGGAATTATGATGATCAGGATGTTGAAAATGAATCATATGTTTTACCCCCTCGTTCCACTTGAGGAGTTCCTCCAAGGAGATATGATCCAGAGTATGAATCAAAACGTTCGAGATATCCCGTAGAGAAGTCTGACGCAGGAGGTTTATCATGGAGTGCCTTAGCATTCAAGACATTCCTAGATACAACCAAAAGCCCAACCACGGTCGAAGAAGCTCTAACTTCCGCTCATTGGAGAAAAGCTATGGAGGAAGAGATCAAAGCTCTCAAGAAGAATGGCACATGGGAAAAGTGCACCTTACCAAGTAGAAAGAAAATTGTCGGGTGTAAATGGGTATTCACAGTCAAGTACAATTCAGATGGCACAATTGAAAGATACCAAGCCCGACTCGTGGCAAAAGGGTACACTCAGACGTATGGAGTTGATTACTCAGAAACTTTCTCTCCAGTTGCTAAGCTCAACACAATTCGAGTTCTCTTCAGCATTGCAGCAAACCTAGACTGGCCTCTTCATCAATTTGACGTGAAAAATGCGTTCCTACATGGAGAACTACAAGAGGAAGTGTACATGGAAGCTCCACCAGGGTTTACATCAGGATTCTCAGAAAACGAGGGGTGCAGGTTGAGAAAAGCATTGTATGGGTTGAAACAGTCACCTAGAGCATGGTTTGGAAGATTCACCTCTGCGATGAAGAGATTTGGTTATCGTCAAAGCAACTCAGATCACACCTTGTTTCTCAGACGCAGAGGAAGGAAAATCACATGTCTGATAATATATGTTGATGACATGATCATTACAGGGAATGACAAAGAAGAAATAATCAATCTCAAGGAGAAACTATTCCAAGAATTCGAGATGAAAGATCTTGGCAGACTGAAATACTTTCTAGGGATTGAAGTTCTCAGATCAAACAAGGGAATCTTCATATCTCAGAGGAAGTATGTTTTGGAACTGTTAGCTGAAACAGGGATGCTGGACTGCAAGCCCATTGAGACACCAATAATGATGAACCATGGACTTCAGATGATAGAAGGAGGGAAACTGGCTGATCGAATGCAGTATCAACGCATGGTAGGGAAGTTAATCTACTTAGCTCACACTAGGCCTGATATTGCATATGCAGTAGGAGTAGTTAGCCGGTTCATGCACAAACCGCAGGCTCAGCACATGGACGCAGTCTACAGGATTCTCAGGTACCTCAAAGGATGCCCTGGAAAGGGAATCTTATATCAGAAGAATGGTCACCTTGACCTTGTGGCATACACAGACGCTGACTGGGCAGGAGACAGAGACGATAGGAAGTCAACATCAGGCTACTTTACGCTATTAGGAGGAAATCTAGTCACGTGGAGGAGCAAGAAACAAAAGGTGGTTGCCATGTCTAGTGCGGAAGCTGAATTCAGAGGTGTAGCCAAGGGAATTGCAGAAGTTCTATGGCTAAGAAAGTTGCTAACTGAACTGGGATTTACCCCTACGAGGAGTTGTGAGCTATATTGTGATAATCAAGCGGCGATCAACATTTCAGAAAATCCAGTTCAACACGATCGCACAAAACAGGTAGAAGTTGACAGACATTTTATAAAAGAGAAACTAGAAGCACAAGTGATCAAACTTCCACATGTCAAGTCAAAGGATCAACTTGCGGATATTCTCACAAAGGCAGTTGGATCCCAGTTCTTTGAAGAAGTTTTGCGCAAGTTGGGTGTTGGTGACCCGACTACCCAATTTGAGGGGGAGTGTTAGAACATGAAATAAACTGTCCAGTATATTTGAATAGGGTTAGTTTAGCAGTTACATAGTAATTGGTGGTTACTTAATAGCAGTTATTTGATAGTGGTGCAGTTATATGCAGTTATGGATTGCCTTGTATAAATCAGAAACTTGTGATTGAATGAAGAGTAGTTTTCCAGAAAATAAACTCCAAAATCAGATGTTAAACCAGAAAATCAGCCAGGAATGATAGCTGACAAAGCAATGAATCTCTGGTTGAGTTTTTCTCGACGTTTCCTCTCAGCAAGAATATGATGTTTAGCTACTTGTGTTGAAAACTTAGCCATTGATGCACTACTTTTTTTAGAAACTTGTTTGGCAACTTAAGCTTGATCATTAGTAGGTAATTGTGCACCAAATCTAACATTTTCATTATCATTTGAAGGATTTCCAAATGATAACATACTAGAATTACATGCATAATAATCATGTATTGATGAACTCATCAACCCATCATGATGATCATATGAGTCATTCCAATGGTTTGTATTGTTCATCATGAGCTGTTGATTAATGGGATTTTGATCTGGCTTTATCATTGTATGATGATTATTTTGGTGATTAGCATGATGATGATCATGATGTATGGTATATTCACACAATAATGACAGTTCAAAAATCTCTTCAAATGAGTTGACTTGTAGTTGATCATCATGGATCAAGTTAATCATCCATTATTTCCTTCAAATTAAACCATTTCCAACAATAAAAACATTATTTAATACTAAACATAAAAATACCTTTAGTAAATATATGCATATAAATGGGAAAATTAATTTTTAAGAAGCTAATTAGTGCCAATAATTTCTCGAATCAAAAAATATTTTAGCCCTTAATTTCCCTTCCTTTTAAAAAACAAACATTATTAATTTATTTAGCAAACAATACTCCTATGTGCTTTTAAATTTATCACATAATTATGCAAATGAAAATAAATTAAAATTTTTAAAATTTTGTGTAGCAAATTTCATATAATAGAGGGATATTGAAATAATAATATTTTTGAAAAAATTGAAAAAATTATATATTACCGTATGATCATTGAAATTAGTGAACATAGAAACCTCCATAATTATATATCTTGAAATACTAACCAAATATTTGCAAAAAAAAAAAATAATTAAGGAAAACTTAAGCTTAAAATTCTAATATGATTTTTCAGAGGAATTTATATATAGATGTTTGTATCTTCTATAGGGATTAAATGTGAATTAGCTAGGTATTGGTTTCTCCAAATGATTGTGACAAGTTAACCACATGAATAATGGGCTTTATATAAAAATGTTATTTATCAATTAATCTTAGTAAGCCATTTTAAGTAAGCAAATAGACGTATTAGGAAATGGTTATGAAATTAATACTATATTGGGTAGGTTCATATGCTTAATGTGATTTATTTAATATAGTATCATATAATCATTAGTCCAGCTTGAATTGAACAATTATTAGTAAATTTACATTATATAATTTAAATATATAATAATTTTTTTAATCATATAGTGCAAAGTTAAATAGGCCTAAAGTAATTGTTAATAAAGTAATTAGTGATGATATTAAGGAACTGTTTGGTTGGTTGTAATAATCAAAGGGAAAGAGAAATGACAGACCCAATTCTCTTTGTTGTTGTTTGTTTGCCACTTTCTATCACTTTGTTTCTCCTTTTTTATTTTTTGTGTTTACCCAAAAGTATTTCACACTTGTTCCCCACCCTCCCCAAAACTTTTCCATTCTCATTCTCCATTTTATTACCCATCACTTTCTCTCTCTTCTGTCCCCATAAACAGTCACGGCAGCAGTAAAAAGCGGATGCATGTCGACGACGTCGAGGTATTACTAAAAGTCGCCGGAAATTGTAATCTTACCAGAATTCAGTGGAGGCAGGCCTGCAGCGCCTGGAAGAAGGAGGAAAAAGGCATAAATGTCGGAAATTTTGGGCGACTCACCGTGAACTACTGGTGGTTGGTCGGCGGTGAGTTGAGTTCTTATAAAGGGGTTGTTATGTTCTTGGGGTTGGAGTTTGAGGAGAGAGAGAGAGAGAGAATTAAAGGATAGAAGAAGGGAATTGTGAAGGGGGCAGCCGGGAATCGTGGAGGGCTCGCCATCACCGTGAGGACTGTAGAAAGGGTCGGGGAATGGCGGCGGGTCATCGTGAACCGGTGGCAGATCATCGACATGAGAAACGGGATTTGAGGATTGCTTTGAAAAATCAGCCGAGGAAGACGGAGGGGAAATTATGATTTCATGATGATGACATCATCACTGACATCATCATACCCATGGCAGAGCAAAATGTGGGCCTTTTTACACTCTTAAAATTCATTTTTAAGACTTTCAACCCTCTAAATAAATGTTTAGTTAAAATAAGTTTTGATTTAGCTAAATTAAATTTAGTTTAGATAAAAAAGTGTTTATTTAAGTTGAAACAAGTTTAGTTTAACAAAAAAAATTGTTTTATTCAGCTAAATGAAATTTGTTAGCTAAAAATAACTTTAATTTAGATGGATTAATTAGAGTTATGTTTTTTTTCTTCATAATACAGAAAAAGATAATACAGGTTAATAATATTTTTTTTAAAAATAAAATTTTCAATTTTATCATATAATAGCTACTTAGTTTTGGAAAAAATATAAAAGAATTTAAAAACTCATAATTTGATTCCTTAACTTGAAACCAAACAGTCACAAAGAGAATCAATGAGCAGTTCATTCCGTTTCCTGAACACAGCCAAACGACTAGACTAAATTAGGGGAATCCATTCCTTTCTCCTTCATTCCCTTTCCTCATTCCATTCTGATTCCCTTGTGCGAACCGATCAGCCCCTAAAATGTAGTATTTAATCAACAATAAAGAATGTACGGTCGTATCTTACACGGATAATCACACGCGCCGAATATTGGTCTTTCTCTTCAATTATGGTCTGGTTTTACACTCTAGGTCTAACCATACACTATACCCCTATGTTTCTTTTTTTTTTCATTTGCTTTTTGCACAATTTTCAATGCTAATTTTAAACCTCGATATTTCTAAACCTTTGTTTCTTTTATTTTGTAGTTGGTTCTACTTATTTATTTTATTTGTAGACTTTTAATTTATCTTCCTGTATAGTTAAGTCTCTTTATCTTTCTCGAGCCAGGAGACTCTTTTGGCCGCGCTTTCCTTTATGGGTATGAGTTGCTGCCGTTCTTCCCTCTCCAGACCCTGTCCATAGTTTTTCTATGAACTGGATACACTGGGTAGGATGATGATGATTTCTAAATACTTATAATAAAAAATATATAATCAAAAATACACATTAAGGAGAATCTAACAAGCTCTCACACTGATATATTTTATCTTCTAAATATATGTCAAAATCATTAATTAAATTTCTCTCTTCTTAAATTAAAATATTCCAAATAAAAAGGACATTAAATAACGGAGTAATTGCCAACAAAAGCTGTTATATGTGATTTTGAATTTATGTTGATTATATTGACCAAGGTTCAACTTTTTCTTTTGGGAAAAGAAAATATGACCATCATGAACAATGGTGAATTCAAAAAATATACGAATCGTACAATATGTAGTGAACGGTGTGAACTAATCCAACAATTTTTTTGTATGTTATGCACCCTTTGTTATTTTTTGTTTTCCCTTTACTTTTTATATAATTTTCAAAGTAATTTTTTAGCCTTTAATATCTCTAATTACGAATTATAAATAATTATGAAAAATATATTATAATAATAAAGTAATTCTATATTAAAAGAAATCTAACGATATTTCACATGGATATATTATATCTTCTATATATTTCTCAAAAAATATAGTTAGATTTCACTCTCTTTAAATTAAATATTTTAAATGAGAAAAAAATTAAAAAACGAAAAAAATATAATATAATACAATTTTGATATTAATTCTATTTTAAATTAAATGACCCGAGCTTTTATCGAGGCATGCTTCGGTCTATACACAATTCAAAGTAATTCAATTTTATAATCAACCAGTGTTTTAAAATTTGGTATGAGTGACATTTTGAAACTTGTACATAGTCTGTTGTCTAATATTCTTTCTATTTGAGATATTTAATTTCAAGGAGATAGAATTTTGATTAATGTTTTTGACTCATATTTACAAGATAAAATATATTTATATGAGAACTCGTTAGATTCGTGTTAATGTATATTTTTTTATTATGCATTTTTTATAATTTTTTATTATGTGTATTTAGAAATATTGAGATTTAAAATTTACCTTAAAAACTACGTAAAAAGTAAACAAGAAGAGTAAAAAGAAATTGATGGAGTATTTTCTTTTCTTGAAATAAATGTGATATAATATGTACATTTTGACATTTTCTTTTGAGATGTGATTAATTAGACAAAAAAATGCAATTTGATCTAAACTAATTTTTTCTATATAATATTTTTTTAAGTCACAATATATTTTTTTGTTTAGGATCTACCCAAATCTTTCAACTTGTGAATTAAGGAACAATATTCATTCTATCATTTAATTTGTCATGCTGTTTTTGCACCTTTTTTTTAGCCATGGTTTTTCTTTTATTTTTTTATTTCATCTACAAATTTATAATTTTTTTCCATCTTAACTACTTATTTCGATTTTCAATATATTTTTTTATCTTATATTTTAATTTTATTTTTCTTTTGACTAATAAATTTCAGTCATTTCACACTAGATACAAATTGAGAGACACTATAAATTACAGGATAAAGTTGTAATGCTATTGATATCTTTGACCGCAAGAAATTTAATTTATAATATTCATAAAAAAAAGTTACAATAGTTTGATATTATATTCACCTCAAAAATTTAATATATATTTATCCCATCTAACAATTCTTCTTGGACTTAAAAGTTTAAATGAAATTTTGGTGGGTAAGTAAAAGACTAAAAGGAGGAATAATAATTGGTTCCATATGTAACACGCCTTTATCAAATACTTAAATTTGAAGAAACTTGTATTCAATGAAGACTAACCGTACTACCTTGTCTCCCTTTTATCAGTTTTTCTCATCGTGTCAAAACATGAATATCCGACCCAATTGACCGAAAAAATTCTACTTTTCAAATAGAAAGCTTAAAAAATTGTAACATATTATAGCATTACAATTATGATTTTAAATTTAAATTTATTAGTTTATTTATATAGTATTGAAAATCAAAGTGAATATCAATTATTTTTTTACTAATTTGGGTAGTCGGTATAGACTTTAATCGCTAATTATTTTAGTTTAAAGTTGGTTGGTATTTATCTCTACACACTTTGCGACTAACAAGCGATTAGCAGGCAATTAAAAAATAAATGGGAGTTTCCTCCTTAAATTTTCAATCTAGCGAATGATACCAGTCTTAGTTGGGGGATTAGCGACCACATTAAAACATGGTCGCAAATTAGCTAAAAATTTGCAACCAATGGCATATAGTCGATGAAGGGTTGGTCGGTGAGTAGTAAGAAATTATCGTCATTTTTAGGTGGTTGGTGTTTAGCTTGAGTTTTTATAGTGAAAGATTATGAGTTCAAATCTCATATATATCTACCTCCAATTCAACTGTTCCAGTGGAATATATATTTAGCTTTAAGAATGAAAATGGCACGCATAATATTCACACTCTAGTCAAATAACTTTTCGTGTGAGCAAGTATGACTGAATATATTACATATAATCTTAGAATTATGTAGGGATCCATAGATGCTAAAAAAGCGGAATTTCAGGAAACAATTTTCTAACATCTATCTCAAGATCACAAACATAATCAAACACATGAATCATATAAAAGGATTAGATTATACTACCTTTGTAGCGTGAAATCCACAAAATTAGCGCGATAAGATAATCTAGAGAGCCTCAAACGTTGCTCCTCTATTCAGTCTACCAGAATCAATTGAATACCAACGTCTGCTAGAACGGAAGAGCTTTTTCTCTTGCTTTTGCTAGTTTTTCAATATAGAGAGAATGATGGAGAGGGAGAGTCTAAAAATACATATTTTGAATGCTCACACTCATCATCTCACTTTTCCTATTACAAATATTATATCCTTATATAATACTAGTAACCTAGGTCAAAAGAATCTGATTCTTTTGTTAACCTAAGGATCACAAACCCATACTCCTAATGGGCCTGAGTCATTTATCGTTCAATTGATTCTTTCGTAAGACCTTATAGAATTAATTATATTAGTTGTGGTCCAATTATTATTGACCCACCAATTATATTTTTTCTCTAGCAAGTAAATATAATTACTAATAATAATTAACTTTAATATCTTCATAAATATCCTATATATTTATATATTTAATAATTGTCGAAAATATCTAAGGACATATTCCTTCAAATTAAACGATAAACTCAAACATTTAATTGAGCTGATCAAATCCATTGGCAAATTATAATAGTATTATATAAGAGTTATTTTTGTTTATGAAATAGTTCAAAGATAGACTCTTTCATCCATTAAAACGATTATTATAAAGAGATAAACCCAAATCAATATATATTAATTAATAAAAACACATAAAATTCAAAAATAATAAACTAGAAACATGCATGCACAAATTGTCAATTTCCGTTACCAGCTCGAAATTAATAAATAAACAATAGTACTTTTATATCCTAATTAAGTAAAAGTCATCAATATTTATTTGATTTCCTAGAGTTATCTCAGATCTTTCCGATTTTAGCTAAATACAAACATAAGCAAACTTTCTCTAGAAGTATTGGATTGACAAATTGTGCCCCAGCCGAAATATTTGCTGTATTATATAATTTGGCCGGCAGATATTCAAAAATAATGGTGAAAGCTAAATATTTTGTTAATCCTTTTTTTCTTTCTTAATTTTTATAATGGTATTTTTTTTCTAATTTTTAATTTTAATATACTATAAAAATGGTACTCCTATTTTTAATTGTCTTATAATTTTTTTCACTAATTTTGGTATTAACTTTTAGCTTTGATTTAGTTAATTGACTTATAATTTTTAGGCGTTTGGTGAAATTAGCTTTTGATAAGGATAGATGCGTCTTTGTTATATTAAACTTATAAAACTTACCAAAAGCGTTGCTATTGTGCAGCTTTTTCAAAGTTAATATCAAAATATATTTTTTTAAAATCAAAAATTATTTGTTAAAAGCTAAATACCAAACACTCGAATTTCTTATTAGTGTGAATATTATGGACTCTTTCAAAAAAATAACCTAATATGATGCTTGTTTGAATTCTAAAATGTGTTGAAAATAAAAAAAATAAAATAAAAGAAACTAATATTAAACCATAATTTTTCATTTAAGCATAAATTCCCATTTAACTTTTTTAAAAGGATAAATTCTCATTTAAGCATGAATTCTAATACGTTATTTTAAATTTGGTGGTTTAATGATAATAAAGAAGAATCTAATGTGAATGCATAATAATGTTCATTGTTCAAACTTTTTTCCATGCAAAAGGTTCTAAATTGGCTCAATTCCAGGAAATTAGGAGTGTAAAAGTGTTTGTTATTCTTTGCGTTTGACTTTTACCAAATATACTGCCTTTCATATGTTTCTAGAACATTGTAAGAGTTATGAACTAATTAATGTATGTTAAAACCACCCCTCTTGTAAGAGACCGTCTATATGAGATAAGTTCATGTAAAAGTTTTATTATGCTAAAAGTTTATATTATTGAACTATTTAACCCAAGTATGAAACCGTCTCATACAAGAATTTGTGATGTTAAAATTATATAAATTTAAGGGAGTGTGTACTTTAGAATTTATATTATATTTATAATTACTTCAAATTTAAAAAAAATTTAATATCAATGAAGTTTATAATTTCTCTGTATTTATGTTTAGCCTTTTTATAAAATTTATAAAGCAGAAGTAATAGAATTTCAACCATTTTAATTGAGATACTATAACTATCACGAATGTTCATAATCGAATACCGAATCGATTCAGATATCTGATTTTTCGAATATTGAAAATTATTATCCGGTTTCGATCCGAAAACCGGATATCCGAATTAACCCAGATCAAATACCGGGTATACGGTTTTCAAACTTTCCATCTTGCTTTTAGGAAATGGACAGGTCAACTAGGTATGAGCACATAGTCCATCCAATGCAGTACATATAATTCTATAAATAATTTAATTTCAAATATCTTTATTCTTTAGTCATAGAAAATTTAAAATTATAAAATTAATATTAATAAAATTTACATTAAGACGAATGAAACAAGATATCACTTAAGTATATTTTAACTTGTAATAAGTAACTTAAATAAACACAAATCAAAAGTGATTGTTGTTTTATGAGGAATCTTCTCATTTATATCACAAATTTTGGATAAAAATAACTTTACTCATTCTCATTTTAATATTTTAATAATGCTTATGATCTCCACATATCTTCCACTAACTCCATTTTAACATTTTTACTTCTCATGGTCTCCACATGTTTTCCACTAACTTTATAAAAACATTTTTAATTAGTTGTGGTTCCCATATTTTTTCCACTAAATTTATTTTAATATTTTTTAATATTTGTGATCCCTATTTTTTCTTCATCAAATTTATTATTCAATAAAATAATATCTCTATCATCTAAAATATTTATTTTTCTTATTCCAGTGAATACTCCTTGTAGGAATTTCATTAAGAAATGGAAGGAGTAATAAATTTTATTTATATGAAGATTTGAGAACAATGCATTTATTTAACAATCATTTTGTTTTTCAAGTCTATTTCCAACCATATAAGATATAGGATCAAATGTTGATAGCAAGGCAATCAATACTAGCATTTTCTTTTCTGGTAATTATAAATAATAAAATAAAGATAAAATGTAATATTAGAATTTTAAGGATTGATATGGACTTATGGAGTAATTTATTCGTTTATTGTTTATGGCATTGAGGGTCCTTTTTAAAAAGTTTGCGCCATTTCATTATCTTTTTTCTACATTAAATCCGATCTTGAAGAGATCTTCAAAATGTAAAATTTTTTTCAAAAAGGATAGAGGATATATGTAATACTCATTAAATATCAAAAATAAATATGTATGATATTACCTAATAAAAATATCATTTTATTAAAAATTTACAAGACAACCAAAATTTCAATATAGGATTAAAAAAATAAATATTTGCATCAAAAATCAAAAACCTAAAACCTTATATGTTAGGAAAATTTACCCAGAATAATCCAATCTATTCACGATTTTCCTACAATAATTTCAACTATCGATTAACCATAAATAATCCCAACTATTGACTCACTTAACCTGTGCTGTTGTTGCTCTTGTTTTTACCGGTGCAACAGGTAATTTTCTGGCATTTAGTCAATAGTTGGGATTATTGTAGGAAAATCGTAAATAGGTTGGATTATTCTGGGTAAATTTTTCATTTTTTAAAATATTTATCTTTTTTTTTTATATTCAAAATGACTTACTACAATAGGTAGCAGGTCACCCGGGTGTACCCAAGGCAAAGACCCTCCTAAGTTTGGATTATTCATGGTTAATCGATAATTGGGATTATTGTAGGAAAATCGTGAATAGGTTGGATTATTCTGGGTAAATTTTCCTATATGTTAAATATAGATAGATATTAGATAAGTATTTCAAACTTTCAAAATAGCTCTCTCTGATCTTAACCTAAACTAAATTGCAATTAAAGAAAATAAGATTAATCTTATAAACAATCA
This sequence comes from Amaranthus tricolor, assembly GCF_026212465.1. Lineage (NCBI taxonomy): Eukaryota > Viridiplantae > Streptophyta > Magnoliopsida > Caryophyllales > Amaranthaceae > Amaranthus > Amaranthus tricolor. The sequence continues at coordinate 535,676 of NC_080047.1, read as the reverse complement.
TTATAGGAACATGATGTTATCACTTAGGACTTACGGTAAATAAAAATATGGAATATTAATTACATCAATTGACACGTAATATGCTGTTAAATTATAATGTTCTTTTTAAGTAATACAAATAATTCATGTTTCTTAAAACCACATATATTATAACCCATAATAATAATAATAATACGGCAACTTTTGTTCGCACTAAGCTTTAATATCATAACTTAAATCAATTTATATCCACTTTACAACTAATTACGATTTCTCATTGATCTATTAGAAAAAACATATTCATGTGAAATTTTGTTAGATTTTTTTCAATATATACTTTCAAAATATTAACTTTTTAAAATTTTAAAAAATCACAATTAAAATTATTTTATTTTAAAGGTTGCATTGGGATCTGAAAAAAAAGTAAATGGAAAAATTATTTGAAAACATTGGGAGTATTAAGCTTAAAGGATTGATTTTTTTAAGAGATAATTAATTAACTTAAAAGCTAATAACCAATTTTAATTAATTGCAATTTTAAAAAAAATTTAAAATAATTGCTGATTTTGTGAGATACTGTTAGCTCAAACTGTCGCAATGGTGACGACATACATCCCCAAGTGGAATTATTTTCCCCACGTCGCCTGAATCAAATCCCCAATCTATAACGAATTATTATTATTATTATTACTATTAATAATAACAATTCAACAAACACATCCACTCAAACAATATTCTAATATTATATTATAATTAAAAATAAGCATAAACTAAGTTTAAAGAGAAAATTAATATAAACCCACAATAATTACTTGCACTTATTATACACACATAATTAATTAACAAGTATATATACCCGTTAAAACGGTCAGTTAATTCACTTTTAATTTGGTCGGGTCATTACGAATTGGAACTTGTCAAATTCAAGTTGATCCAACCGGTAAAAATTATTTTAAAGTATATATTCTTATACAATAATTTTTTTATAAAATCGTTTCTTAAAAAAAACATATCTATTTTAAGGTTACTATAACAAAATATTATTCACAAATAAAATATTGATCATAAATATAATGGCTACAATAACTTTGGTTTAATCTAACATGCTTGCTCTCTTGAAGATCAGGTAGTTTGGAAAGTAGTATTAAAATTTCTGTTACTAATTAATAATATGTTTTAATTTTTATATATTCCCTTTCGTAATGAAGGGTAAAGCCAGGTCAAACTAATAACTATTTATAGTGATGGATTTCAATTATTAAATAACATTATTCATGACATTTAGTCGTAAAATTTTTTAAAGCCACTCAAATCGTTACAACAAATTTAACTTTTTACCACGTTAAATTTAGTGGCATTAAAAAATGCCACTAATTTATATTTTTAGTATACTAATCATTGATTTATATTTTAAGTTTCACTATAAAGTGATTTAGTGACACTTTAAAGTGGCATATGACACTTTATTTGGCCTTTAGTAGTATATGTAATTATTACTATAGTTTACAGTAATATTTATAAGAAATTTCACTAAATTCTATGTCGCAAAATGGTTTAATATGATTTTTTATTATGCTGCTAAAGAATCTAATAAATATCACTAACGGCCAGTTTGGTTAGTGATACTAGATGGTAGTAGTGAAAATTATTTATAGTGTAAAATTCTATCAAAAGTTCCAAATCATTCCCATGGTAATAAAATTTTGATCACAAAAGAGTTTTTTTGTTTATAAATTTTCATTACTACCTAATACCACGTCTCCAATGGTTTTGCATTAGAATGAATTTCATGAAGAAAATGAAATGATTGAAGTCGAACAACCATGACCATCAAGGTAGCCAAGAAATTTTTCAACTAAAATTACATTAGTTTTTGATTTTCATTACCACTGTTTATTACTACTTACAAAAAAAAGCCGTAAATGTACTATATATTATAGAAATTTGAAGTAGTGACATTTACATTAAATGTCACACAATATATATACTACTAAAAAGTAAGTTATGTTGTAGTGAACCTTTGATAAATAGATTTTAAGTTAGTTTTTATTTAAATCAAAACCAGAAAGCTAGTTATAATAACTTTTCGTTGAGACTTTTGATTTTGGTCTATTTTCTCTATAATAATCGACTAACAATTAAGAAATAATTTTTACAAAATATGTCTTTAACAACTAATTTAAATAACTGACTTATCAAATAATACTTTTAGCTACTCAAATAATTAACCAATAATTTCAATCAAACAATTTCAGCTAATAATTTCAATCTAACAATTTGAGCTAATAATACTTTTATTTATAATGCACGATGTTACAAGATGTGGTCAAGATTATATTTGATGATTGGTCAAAGAGAGCAGGAATACTGCGGTTTAGGACAAATACACGAGCAAAATGGACCAAATTTGGTAAAATATTTCTATTATCGTAATTGAGGAATATTCCAAGACTTCTATAATGTTCTTCTATTTGTCTCATTTAAATTAGAAATTATTTTTTTTAATCAAATAACTTACATATACAAAAAAAAAAAAAAAAAAACATAAGCTAAGTAGTAAGTAGTAGTATAAGTGCATTAATTACGTTTTAAAAGAATCCTATAAAGAAAGAAGGTCTCTAATTCTTAAAAAAATTAATTTAAATAAACCTTCATTTCACTATTGATAAAACTTCTTATCTTAATACAAATATAATGACCAAAATGAGCGATACTTTTTACAATCTTTTGTTTTAAAGATATCAAAATGTGTTTTTTTTTATTTCTAATTCAATATATTTTTGTCAGTTAGTGAGAAGGATATATTTTCAAGTGATATAATGTTGTTTTTAACAAATGAATAATTTAACAAAAATTATTTTCCAAAATATAGAACATAAATTAGTTAATAAATTGACAATTTCCATATTTTTATACTTACAAAACATCAAGGATAAATTCAAGTTGATAACGAATTTTAATTTAAAAATTAATAACAAGAGATTAATAGTAACTGTTATTATAATTTACAAAATTTTTTCTAAAAGGTCCACAAACATCAAATCAAAATATATCCATGATTATGACAAAATTTTGTCACATTTTTTGGTATATTGAAGTTGCAATCGCTAATAATGCATTAACTTTAATTAAATGTTTAATAATCCTTATAGTTGCTCCACTTGCTTGGAAACTTTGAAGGCAAACGGTAGACATGTCTTTACAAATGAAAATGATAGTTGAACTTTCTAAGATGAACAAATTAATTGAATAATAAGTAATTAAGTTGCATAGCCAATAATCTTGAGATTGATCTGGCTTGTAATTAAGGGACGACCAATCAAATATAATGATGTCTTGTATAATTTATCTTATCTTAAAATGATTGAAAACACAGCTAATCACAAATTTTTATTTAGAGAAATCAAATCTCCTAAGAGACACTGTAATCTTTTAAAGCTCTTCACACGAATACAGGATCAAATATATATATATATATATATATATATATATATATATATATATATATATATATATATATATATATATATATATATATATATATATATATATATATATTTAATACTACCTCCTATTCAATCTAAATGTCCCATTTGATTTTTGGTACTATTCACTTATTACTCTTAATTTGTATTTTACTCTTAATCTATAAGTTCAAACATAGTCATGTGGGATCTTGTTTGATTCATCTCAATATAAGGATTATTAATATCAACTTTTTATAATTTTTAATTAAGAATAATTTAAGATATTAAGATTAAAATATTGCCTCAGCAAGTGTAAACAAATGGAACATTTAGGCTGAATAGGAGGGAGTATGACAAAGTTATAAGATTAGAGATTGAGTCTAGAAATATTCACGGTACCCAAATAATAATCAGAAATATAATAGATTGTTGAGCCGAGCACAGGTAAAAATGGCTAGAGATATAATGAGTTTCGACTAAAAACAAATGATGTAAAATTGAAAAATTGTCAAAATCAGAAAAATGAATTTAAACTACCAAAGCTAAATTACGATTAAATTTAATCTAACTTTTTGATATTTTTATGTCATGTGCTTTTTAAATTACCCATAATAATATTAAATTATAAATCACTAATTTTTAGTGGAATTTCAAGTTAATTCTACTGTAGGCCAAAATTTAATATTAATTAGTCCTAGTATACGCGGGCTTTTGACCAAATTCTCACACAAAATATAGACTGAATTATGTACTCGAAAAAAAGTTGTTCCGTCCAAATTCAAGTATACAAGAGATAGATTTGCTTGCAGCATATACTTGACTGCGCATCTGACTTTCCTCGATAAATAGAGCATTTATATATTGAGCAGAAAATTTAAAATTTAATTTTTATTGGGTGTGGATATTAGCTGGGAGTTTATTCACTATGCGCATTCTCTTTACCCTCTTCTTATTGGGAATATGTATGGTTTATCTTTCAGAAAATAAAAACCCTAATCGGATTTTATTTTATGCGGGATATTGAAAATGTCCTTTATCTTTATCTTTATATACTTCATAATATACTAGCTAGCTCAGTTCTCAATACTATTCTTTTTTGTCTCACCAAATTAAGCATTTGATGGATAAATCAATAAAAAAGAGCTAAAAACTAATTTGGTTATGTTATAAAAAAATGGGTAGAAAAAATAAAAAGTAAATTAAATTTATAAATAAGAATTGAAATAGGAGGTTGAATTATCGTAAAAGTAGAAATAAAATAAAATTAATATGTCAGATTTTAAAAAAAGGTAAGATTATTTTTGTTTTTTGTTTTTTATGGTGAGTTTCTTTAAGTTTATTAGACGTCTGTTAACTGTACGATCAATCGACTATTCCATTTTCTTGCTAATGGAGTAGTCCATGCATTCCCATGCCAAGTATTTCAACCTCTTTAGCTTGGTTGACTTGTATTTTTGAAACTATGTTCGTAATATGCTTTTAATTAATTTGTCCTTATCCTACTTTTAGAAATGAACAATTTTATATTATACTATTATATTCATTTTTTTTGAGATATTAATATCCGTCTCTTAAAAAGATACATTTTAATTAATTAAATAAGATAGTAATAATAGGGAGAAAAAAAGTTCTTTGAGCATATAAGCACTACTCTATCTCGTTCAAATTGAAACAAATAGTTAAGATATTATTTGGCAACGAAAAATTCATTTGAAAATAGAAAATTAAATTTTGATACTTTTAGTCTAGAAATTTTATGAAATTGATTAGATTTCACATTTTCAAATTCAAGCTAAAATATGCCAAACATAGTATTTAGGCCATTTTAGTATTTGAAAATGCATTCCAAGCTGCCAAACATGCTATTAATTTATTATTATTAAATTTGTTTAGTTTCAAGTATAATAAAAACACGAATGAGGAGAATTAAGTCTTGTTTTAACTCAAGAACAAATATCACTTTTCATAAAAGATCTTAAGTTCGATTTTCATCTAATCCACACTTCCCTTAGCCTACAGTAATCTATAATCAAATATACAATGCAAGTACCGCTTAACCTAGGCAAGGTCATAAGTTTTATTCTCAATCGTCTTATCTAATCTTTTTTCTTTAGTCTATCCTATAATCCAAGTATATATATATATATATTATATATATATATGATAGAAAGAAAAATTAAATATGTACCGGATATAACTATAAAAAGAAAGTGTAGAATCATTCTTATTGCAAAAGGTTAGACACGTCTGAGGTAGGCATTTAGCAAATCTCATACTTCCGGCCCCTATTTGAAATGGTTGTTATAGTATGATTATTCAGATTATTCATCATTTAAACTTATTTTGTATATTGTAGCTAATATGTAAAAAAAATTGTAGTTAACTGAGATATTGTTTGAATTGTCTAATTACAAGTTTTTATAAATTTTTATGGTTTTTTAGATTTATATAGTTTGAATATATAAAGTATTAAAATAACATATTAATATACATTAAAATTTAAATGTAACAAATACTTATAAAGGAGAAGGGATAATAATGAAATTTGAAGCAAATTCTGGAGGGAGAATATACTATATACAATATACCCATGTGTGTACAGCTGTACAAGTATATGATAGGATAGGAGTATCTGAATACAATTGTGTTTGATGCCTTAGAAGTTAGAATGATACAATACATAATTTTGTCAATTTAAAATTGATGTCGAATGAAAGCTAATTAGATGCATGATTTAATCATGTTTAGTGAATACTAAGCCAACAATTACGCGCGTGTCAACTATGTGTAGCTAGCCGCGTACAATATGTGCTTAAGACTAATGACTAGTTAGTAATTTCCACATTTCTTAACTATTGATTTTATAACTATTTTTGTGAGAGACCATCTGCTAAAGAGATGAACTCAAAACAAAAAGTATATATTTTTATTTTCTCTTTAATTTTTATTAATTGGGCTATTTAGCCACTGTGTTTGTCGGAGAAACTATCTCTCACAACAATATGTGTTGATTTTATCGCCAAATTCTAAAATTGGGTTTTTTTAATTCTCATCTGGCTAATTCTTTACTTTAAATCTGTAATAAAAAAACTTTATGACCAAACCCTCAAATTTCAACGTCTTGCTAGCGGGATTAATCATCAACGTATTACTAAAACAGTATATAACACATTATTCATATGAACCTAATTTAATATTCTCTATTCTCTTCATGTTATGAATGGTAGTATACTAATGTGATTATAAATGATACTATACTAATGTGTGACTTGAGTGCACATTAAAGGGTTGAATTCATGTGTGTGACTCTTGAGTTGTGGAATCCAAAAGGGTGTAATAAGGTGAAGAGTATTCATGGGAATTATTATTGGTGTTAATGAAGATTAAGGTGAAGAGTCTCATGTGTGTGACTCTTGAGATAATGCCTTTTCAAGTTCTTAGAGTTATTTCATAGTATTCATTACCCTAAATTAACTATGTATTTATGTGAGCCATTCATCTTCAAGTACCTAGCACTATAAATAGGGCTCTCATACCCACACTTCAAGTGTGCAAAACACATCAAACACAACCCTTAAGCCAAACACATAGCCTATTGTTGTTATCTCTATCTCAATTGTAATTCTTCATATTGAAGTGTTGTTTGTATTCATTTGATATAATATAAACATAAACTACACACCACGGAGGACGTAGCCATCATTGGGTGAACCTCCTTAAATCTTTGTGTCCTTGTTTGTTACTTTGTCAAACTTAATTTTGCTCATTGTTGTTTGTTCTTAACATCGTAAGTATTTGGCGATCGTTTTCACTTCATTTTCTACCTTTTGATTGGAATACTAATATTGATATATTACATCAAACTTGGACCTACTTGTATTTATATATATTTATAATATAAATTTTAAGAATTTTATTTTAATTTCTAGACTGAGATGTTGTATAAGTGTGTATGAAAGAGATTTTACTATGGATTAACTGATCATTTAAAGGTGTTCGTAAATACGGTAGAGGTTAAGTTGGTTAATTATTAGATTAAGTTTAGTTTGAGATGACTTAATATACAATTGGAAGTAAATCAACACTTATAAAAAATATTAATTTTATTGTTAAAATTTATAATCATGCATAATTAATATTTGTAAAAAGTTAATAAAAATTTACATTGAAATGAATTAAATAAAATCTTAATTAACAAAATTTAACGTATATATTAAAAAAATATAGATCAAATTAATAATTAATACTTTTTCCTATTTACCCTAATAATATAGTTATATTTGACTTTTGACTTAATTTGTTGATCAATCACACTTAACTTGTATTTTATTGTTAATCTTTAAGTTATAACTTAGTCAAGTGAAATCATGTGATTTTTTTCAATGCAAAGATCAATAATATCAACTTTTTACAATTTTTAATTATGCACAACTAAATAAAGATATTAATGATAGAATTATTGCATTGATATATGTGGGTTTTGAGTAAAATGAAACTAATATCAAAAATGGAACAAAAGGGACTAGGGATATGTTTTAGTTCAAGTCTCTAATCTTTATCTTAATAAAAATAATATTAAATTGTATCAATAATGTGAGCTCCATAATTAATGGTCAGCATAAAAACCCAGTTCACATTTCAAGTAAAGTCCTTAAATTTCCCACCAACATAAGCAATTTCATTACTATTAACAACTGACTTCTTCTTTTCTTGTCCTTCTCTCTTCCTCTCTTCTTTTGCTCCTTCATCATTACCTAATTCCAAAGATAATACTCTGTGCAACAAACGTACCTTCTTAGACAAAATGGAGGTTTCAATGTTCACAAGCTTCAATGATCTGGTAATCATTATATCTTCCTTCATTAATTTCTCTCTGGATTCAAAATATATTATATATTTTTTAATAAATCTGGAGGAGATTCGAACCCAAGACTAGAGCTTTAGATATCATAGTCAAAGGCGGAGCAAAAATTAAGAGATTTATAAATTATGATATTTTTCGGTTAACAATTTTGTATTTTTAAACAATTAACATAATTTAATATTAAATCTCCCAATTTTGGGGCCTGTGCAGTTGAATACGATTATCATAGCTGAATGTTTGAAACTTTATGATATGTTATATACTGATCTATGAGTTTATGTTTAGTGATTAATCTTATGAACCAAATTTTGCAGGGAATGATGAATGACGTAAACTTCATGAATCATCAACTTCAAATGAATTCAATGGAGGAACTATTTGGGCCAGCTATAATACCTAATTGTGTTAATAATTTTGAGTTAGCACCTGGAACAAATCAAGTTCTAGGCTGCAAAAGATCATCGGCACAATTTCTTGAACATTATCATCAAAATACTGCCATGGAAAGACCAAGTAAACAAATCAAAATGGATAATAACAATTGGGGTTGTTATGATCAGATCATGAATCATAATCCTGATCATATATTAAATTCATTATCACAAACTAACTCAGCTTCTTCAACTATGCTATGTTTTTCAAATAATTCATCTATCAGCTCGAATTCCAATCAAGTATCGGGTGGGCTTCTTAAGCCTAAAGAAGAAGTTGCTGTTGTTTCGAATCCTACTTTTCCTTGTCATGATCAACCTTCTGTGGAAGCTTCTAGATCCAATCATGTTGAGAAGAATAGTGTGCAGCCTCAACAATGTAAGGATCATATTATTGCTGAGAGGAAACGAAGGGAAAAACTTAGCCAAAGGTTTATTGCTTTGTCTGCTCTCATCCCTGGTCTTAAGAAGGTATTTTATTTCTTGCCCTTTTTAATCAAGTTTAAGTTGAAAAAAATGTGATCCTATATCGAAAAATTCTAGAGAGAATGACTAACATATAAGCTTGATGGGCTACTCGCCTACTCGTTCTATTACCAATTAGTTTTAGTATGGAACATCTTCGGGTTAGTGTGCAGTCAACTTTGCTTTCTTGCGGGTCTTGTTATGTACAAGCCTAATAATAAATTTATTAGTCTACTCATATCATATGTATATATAAATAGGAAAAATTTACGACTTTGTTTAAATAAATCAACTAAAATTTTAAGCAGATGAAAAATTATGGGTTAGTCTGGCTAGTAGTTGAGTATAACATATAAGAACGAGTAATTTTCAATCTTGCTTAATTGTAGGAATTCTCTTAACCTACCTCAAATCAAAAGAAAAAGCTTAAGATGAAGTTATTGTAGCCTTATCGCATCCTCTAGCTCACAGTAGAGCCATTTGGGTTAGAATTATAGGTGTAACACAGACTTTTACATACTAAACATTTATTAAATGACGGGTATTACGTGAATGACATTCACACTCATGGACCACCATGACCTGAGCATGTGTACATATGCCATATACTCTATCACATATTATTAGTTATAAATTTTTAGTTGAGTTGCTTTTTTAACATGATATTAGAAACCTGCGTGACTAGCTCTCATTTAAAGTAGAATAATATTCAATGTCATTTATAAGAAGGCCCGAAGGGCCTGTGCTGCAATCACAATTCTAGGCTAAAGGGCTCTCGTGTGAGAAGGTGTGTTAGAGTATATAACATAACGTGAAGCCTTAACAATTAGCTTAAGCTTTTGATTGAGTTGATTCACGACCGTATGATAAGTACTAATTGAAGTATATGTAACAGATGGACAAAGCAACTGTACTAGGAGATGCAGTAAAATACGTGAAACAATTGCAAGAACGAGTACGAGCATTAGAAGAGGAAGCTAAAAATAACAAAATGGAATCAGCAGTTCTTGTCAAAAGATCTTATGTTACTGCAGAAGATGAATATGCTGATTTTTCATCAGAAAAAAAGTTATCTGAAAATTCAAGTTGTGATGATAATCCATTATTCCCAGAAATTGAAACAAGATTCTCAGAAAAAAATGTATTGATAAGAATAAATTGTGAGAAGAAACTAGAAATTATTGAGAAACTTATGTCAAAGATTGAACAACTTCATCTTGTGGTTATTAGTAGCAGTTCATTGGCTTTTGGAGGTTCTGCACTTGCTCTTACAATTGTAGCTCAAGTAAGTCCATCTTCTTTCTAATTACATCGTTTAGTAATCACAACCAAATTAAACATATATAGATTGTTAGAGAGAAAAATACTCTCTTTTATTCGGAATTAACATATGTTTTTGATATGCTACGTATTTTTTTTTATGAAAAATGGTCTTTGCCACTTTCTTAATCTTATCAAATACTTATTTTTAAAAACATTATCTATACAATTTTAATTTTTATCTTTTCTCGAACAACTAAAATTTTTTAAAAATTTTTGTTAAAAGGAATTTAACAACAAACTTCAAGGGAGAGATGAGTATGGCTTTTTGATCTTGTATATTATTGAGTATTGAATTCTAAGACATAGCACATGGAATTGGGTATGGTGCATGGTCCTCCTTGCCCCTTGGAGTTATAGGTTTAAGATCATAAATCTAATTAAAAGTATTTTAATTGTTTTCTCAAAGCTTTATAAAGTTTTATCAATTTGCTTTGTGAATATGGTTTTAGCTCTAATTAGATCAATTCTTTGGTATTAATTTGTTTATCTTTTAAATAAATAGGCGAATTCACACTATATATCTACTTAAATTAAAGAACAAATTAATGTTTTTACTGAGAAACATTAATTGGCCTAATGGTTAAAGGTTTTTCCTTTCTTTTTTATTATAAGCGTTCGAATTTCACAACCTCAGAATTCTATTTCGACTCTTTTTTGTACGACGGAGTTATTTTTGCTCCTAAATTTAAAAAAAAAAAAAAAATCAATACGTATATTAATAATGTGATATTATTTAGTAACTTAAAATCTACTTAAAGCTGACAAAAATTCCTTCTCCAAAAATTGTGCAGATGGGTTCTGAGTTCACAATGACAGCAAAAGATATAGTGAGACAAATACACACTATTCTCAAGTGATCAATTAAGCTTCACATGAACAAAAATTAAGGAAGAATTAACTTCTTTTATACATTATCATATACATAAAAAGATCATTCAGATTTGCTGCTTCTGTAATAATCATTACCCAGTTTTTATTCATATAATACGTATTAGTAGCCTGTTTTCTCTAGGGTTTCATTTTTCAGGTGGGTTTATTTCTTTTTATTTTTTGCATGGTTTTTAGTATTTATACTAAAACCGTGTTGCAACTAAATACCCGCCTGTTTTTAGAATTGACCCAGAGCTTTACTTTAGGCTTTTTTAAGGGATTCACTTTATAATTATGTTCCTTTTTTTTTAATTCTGGTAAAAATCCTTATGTTAATGGTTTGATGAGGCCTTTGTTCCTTATTGTTAGTGTTTTATTATTGTTAATATAATATATAAAAGATTTTTACACTGCGGTCACGAAATATTTATATCCCACAATACAGTCTGTAAGCTCACTTGTGCTTGACTTCAAAGTTGGGACTTGGGTTATTGACGGTTCTCATAAATAGAAGCGGCTAACATTGTCAATGTTTCAATTCTAATTATTATCATAAATAGAAGATCAAAAAGAAACGGAGGAAGTACTATTATAATTATTATAATTATTATCATTACTCGTTTATTAATTATTACATTCTTGTAATTATCGATATTGTGGACTTCTTGTTATAATAACTCACCAAATGTGTAATTTATATTGAGATTATTAAATTATATATTGCTATGTTGTTATTATTACTCTTAAAATGTGTAATTGATCTTTGACATGCATTGACATATTGTTGTTATAACTCACCCAATGTGTAATTGATCTTGATATTAGTTTAATTATTGATATTATTACATTCATAAACAGACCAGTTAAATATAAAGATTTAGATAAGTACAGATATTAAAGGACTTCTTCTCCATTTTATTATTACTTGCTCTATTACTTGCTACATTACAAGATAATATACTATTTATTTATTGCTCTTAATTTATAATTAGTTTATAATCTATAAGTTAAAATTAGAGGTGTTCATTCGGGTGATCGGGTCGGTTTCGGACGGGTGTCATTCGATTCGATTGTATTTCGGATCGGTTATATTTCGATGCGTATTGCGACGAGTCATACTCGGGTCGGGTCGGTTAGTCACGTTTCGGTTGAAGATCGGTTATTCGAACTATCGGGTTAGCATCAGGTCGGTGTTGGTTAAAGTTCGTGTCGAGTTTCAATCGGTCTCGGGTTGTCATCGGTTAATAATTGGTTCGGTTTTACCAGGTATAGATAGGGTTCGGGTATTTTCAAGTAGAATTCAGCTACGAATTGCGAATTACTAATTACTATTGATCGAGTCGGTATCAGATTAAGTTGTTAGTTATGTTTTAATTGATATTAAGGTTCCTTTACTTCAAGCAAAATAGTGAAAAGCAAATCAATTAGTAATCATTATTACATTGTTACTTTTACTTGTTTAACCGAAAATTAAAATTATAAAGTTCTATCAATTTTCATCTAATTCGATTAAAAGTAGTTAAATAAACATTGACCATTGATTATTAACTCTAAATATATGAAACCATGTATTTATAAAATTTATTTTATTAAAATATTTATGACTTTATTAGAATAACTAATAAGATTGATTGAATATTAGTCAATTATACTTCTATGTAAAAAATTGGTTCAGGTTTACAGCAGTTCAATCTAAACTTCGTTCAGGTTAAGTCAGTTTTGAGCATGATTCGGGTCGGATATGACTCGGGTCGGTCATTATTAGGTTTGGGCAATCTCGGATAATGGTTATGTGTCGGTTAGAAAAATCGATTATAACTCGGGTTCAGTTTTCCCATTTTCGGTTGTCAACCGGTTCGGGTATAGCTTCGAGTCGGGTAATGTCAGTTCAATAAACCTAAAAAAGGAACACATTTTCGAGTCGGTTCACTTTCGATTTCGGATCGGATTTTCGGGTCGGATCACTTTTGAACAACTCTAGTTAAAACAAAGTGAAGTTGAATTTTGTATGATTTGTCTCAATACAAAAATAATTAATACTAAATTTTTATAATTTTTTTATTAAACATAATTAAAGATATTAAGATTTGAAATAATAATTTCATAAATAAATCTTAATCAGTATCAAAATTACGTATAGTGGCTGTCAATTAATGTGTACGCATTCAGCATTTTAGGTTAATTGCGGCTTTACATGTTCACTTTTCTCGATCTGTCACTCTCCTTATCTTTTATCCATTTAATTAAAATTCTCTAGCACTCTACTTAATTGAAATTAATTATATGCTGTTGTTTTGTTTTGTTTTTCTTTATTTTTTTTTGCAAATTTTTTTGAATTGAAGGATTTTATTGCCACATTCTTTTTATAAGTATGATAACTATGTTTTTTTTATAACGTTAAAAGTTTTAGTTGAAATGTAATGTTTTTAGGATACCGAAAAGTAAAAGATTAAATTTTTTAATTAGGATATGAGAAAGTAAAATGATTATATATATTTTTTTATTGTGATTAGAAATAAAATTTCAATATATCAAATTCCAAATCAAAAGTACAAGTTATTTAACAAATATTTTAATATTTGTACAAATAATTTATATGAATAGTTGTAAGTGCAAAGTCATTAAGTCATTAACAATAGTGTATGTATTAACATTATTGTTTAACATGTTTTGTTTTTCAAAGTATATATATTGATTTCCTTTATTGGTTGTTATAATTCTTATAAAAATTGCATTACAAGTTATTTTTAATATTATCAATATTTAATACCAGTAATAAAACGAATTAAGTTTACAAATTAAGAAAACCCTGAAGATGATGGTGATGACATACACTCTATACTTCAAGACTTGCTATATTTCTTACGTACATTTTATATTCTATGAGTATATTTAATGAAACCATATATAATTAGATAATAATAGTGAATAATTAGGGTGTATAAATAAAAGTATTATAAAATGTAACGTAGAGATCGCAGTGACGTGCTCTAGATTTGGCTATTAACTTGTTCGTCATTAATTCATTATACTTATTAATTAGTGTTTAGTGCTTCTGTTGACCAGCTTATTAGGGACAAATACGTACATACATAATTTGGTATACTTGATGAAGGAATGCTGAAAGGCCAGCTCAATAATTTTAACGTAACGATTTAATTTAATTTTTATTTAAATTTTTTCTCTTTCGAATTATATTATTTAATTTTGTTTATATTAATCTTATTTTTTAAGAGGGGCCAATAAAAGAGGATGTCAGAATGACTCGAAAAGTAATTACTTAGCCATAAATTAAAAACTGTAAAAAGTTAATATTAATGTTCTTTGTATTGAAACAAATCAAACAAGATTCGACTTGACGATGTTATAACATATAGATTACGAATAAAATATAAGTTAAGAGTGATTGATGAACAACGTTAATAGTCAAACGAGACTAATAACTTGAATAGGAGGTAGTATAATAGAATAAATGAAATTCATGTGTGGTTACATGAATTATATCTTTATGTATTTGTTTCTCATCATAATTAATTATCTTAAATGTATAAAATTTTAATCTATTTGGTATTTAACTTTGATATACTATTGCCTTGTTACTTTTTATATTTTTCTATCAAATACTAGTAAATTTAGTAATTCTTAGCTTTTTAATAGTTTTACTTCTCTTAAAAAGCTCTTCAAAAAAAGTACGACCATTAACAAAAACTCGGGTTAAAGGTGGAATGAAATGTAAAATACGTGGAAATATTGATAATTATTTGGAAATAATTTATTGAAAGACAAAATAAAAAAAACTATAAAAATTCAAAAAAATATAAGTAAACTATGAAAAGAATTATATTATCATCATCATCCTACCCAGTATATTCCGCTCTTAGAAAGTTAAGGCTAGGGTCTGGGGAGGGAAGGACGGCGGCAATTCATACCCATAAAGGAGAGCGTCGCCAAAGGAGTCCCCCGACTCGAGAAAGATAAAGAGACGCAAAAAACACAAGCAAGACAACTTAAAGGACTATAGACAGAAGAACCACTACAAAAGAAAACAAAGAACTAAATAGAAAGGAAACGGTAAGGGCAAGGGCAAGGGGTTTAGAGCACTAAGAGGTCAAAGGACGGACAATCAGTAATCTAAGACGTGGATATGACGTCTCCAACTGCTCCTATCCCTAGTCAAGTCCGCGGAGAGGTTTAACTCCTGCAAGTCTACTCTTATTTGCTCATCTCAAGTTCTTTTTGGTCTACCTCGACTCCTCTTACCATCTACTATAATGCTTTCTACCCTCCTCACAGGGCCTCGAAAGTCTTCCTCTGCACATGACCAAACCACCTCAATCTATTCTCTTGCATTTTTCCAGATATAGGGACTACCCCTAGTTTGTCCTCAACATAACATTAAAAGGGTTAGTCAACCAACGGATGCCCTCCTCTCCTAAACCCTTCCATAACTCAATTGGGATGTTATCTGGCCCGACTGCCTTTATTCTCCCTATCTTTTCGAGAGCTTCTCCTACTTCTCCCGTTGTAATATCCCTCGCTGGCTCATATTCCAGTTGTCTTTAGACGTCAAAAAACTGATTATCCGCCTCCTTTGTTCCCCTCGACTCATTGAGCAGCTGGGAGAAGTACTGGAGCCATCTCGTTTTGATCCCCTCTTGACTCAGGAGAACTCATCCCT
This sequence comes from Amaranthus tricolor, assembly GCF_026212465.1. Taxonomy (NCBI): domain Eukaryota; kingdom Viridiplantae; phylum Streptophyta; class Magnoliopsida; order Caryophyllales; family Amaranthaceae; genus Amaranthus; species Amaranthus tricolor. Next base: position 519,599 of record NC_080047.1, on the reverse strand, counting down.
CCTCATCCTTGATGTATTTCACTGCCTCTAAGTCTTGCCGCTGTTTGGCTCTAGTCCTCGTCAACTTAAAAATTTGCTTCTCCCCCTCTTTGGTATCACGTTTCCGATATAAGTCCTCATAACCACGGTATTTTGCCTCCGTTACCCCTTTCTTGGCCGCCCGCTTTGCTTCTTTATAGCTCACTCTCTTTTCAATCCTATCCTCCTCTTTCGTGCATACCATAAGTTCCTTAAATCTTTTATTTTTATCCTTTATCTTCTTTTTCACCTCGTCGGTCCACCACCATGACTCTTTGAACACTTTTGGTTTACCCGACTCTACCCCCAACGTCTCTTTTGCCACTTTTCTTATGGTTTTTGCCATGTTCACCCACATCTCATTCGCATCCTCTGACTGGTTTGAGAAGCCCACTTATCTTGCTTGCCAGGGTTGTGACCTTATCTCCTTTGAGTCTCTCCCATATGATCTTTCCCTTGGACTTGACCTTCTTTTCTGTTATTTTCTTCCTCATCCTGAAAACCAGTATTAGAAGCCTGTGTTGGGTGGGCATCTCTGTACCCAACACCACCTTAAAGTCCAAGCATGAGGCCCGATTTCCCTTGCGCACTAAGAAATAATCAACTTGGGTTGCATGGCCACCGCTCTTATAAGTGGTCAAATTCTCCTCTTTTTTTCTAAAGATCGAGTTTGCTATGACCAAATCTTTTGCTAGCGCAAACTCCAGTAAATTCTCCCCACTCTCGTTCCTTGCCCCTAAACCAAACCCTCCATGAGCTGAGTTAAAGTTACCTGCATCTCTGCCTATGTGTCCATTAAAGTCTCCTCCTGCAAAAACTTTCTCATCGTGCGGGATAGTTCTTATGAGGTCTCCTAGGTTATCCCAGAACTCGCACTTCACCTGCTCATCAAGCCCCATTTGGGGCCCGTGCGCACTGACAATGGATGTTATCTCTTCCCCCACTACTATCCTAACTAACATAATCCTGTCACTACACCTCCTTACTTCAACCAATTGCTTCGGGATATCATTCGACACTAAGATGTCAACCCCGATACGTCTGCTGTCCAAGCCTGTATACCACAACTTATATCCCTTTATACCTTTTGCTTTTTGCCCCTTCCACCTAGTCTCTTGAACACATGCTACATGGATCCTGTATTTAGAAAGCTCATTTGCTAACTCCAACGACTTGGCTTCGAGGGTATCTATGTTCTAAGTTCCCACTCTTAATTTTAGGTCCTGCTTACGCTGCCCCCCTGACCCCTTCTCCTTGGACTTGACTTCAGGTGACCTTGATGTCTTCCTAGCTCTATATTCAGCTACTACAGACTAATATAAATGAAAAATTATTTATTCATAAAAAAATATAAAAATATACACAAATTAATATTTTTCTATGAGCAAATACACTTCAAATTATTCTATCATTATCAAAATCTATTATTAGAATCCATGAAATATCCAAAAGTTTACTAAAATGTGTAGTTATTCATTGAATCATTACAAAAATACAACTAATGATGTTATGCTATGATCCAATTTAATACATCAATTGGTAATATGCAAAGAGTTTATGGAGGATATACATGATATGATCAAGATTTTATTGGATATAAGAAATTCATAATTTACTTATTATCATTGTATTAATGATTAACGACAATATTAAAAATCCAAATACAAAATTAGATTTCAAATCATGAAGATAATCATACAAAATTAGATAATGTAAAAGGATATAGTCGAGCTATAACACCTAAAGACAACCATGCATTATAATTAGTCCTTGTTTGGTTGATGATTGGTTGTCAGCCAGTTGTTTACTTAAATGAAGTAGTAAGACAAACACATCCAAACACAATTGAAAAAAATCTATAAAAAATCTTTTCAAGATTCCAAATGTCTTTGACCTAAATCTTTGTTTTTGTCTTGCCATTTTCTTGTGTTCCAACTTTGTTGGCACACATTTTTCAAAAGTGACAATCATTTTTCTTTGGAAAACATTTAATTAGCAAAGGTTATTTTGGAGTTGGTAAAAGTCCTTATAATAATTCCAAGACAAAAACATGTCACATTGTTATTTGTTAACTCATGGTTTTAAAATGTCAAACTTATATGAAAAGTTAGAAAATGGACTATATGTGCTTTGGTATATATTGGTACCGACTGCCGACCTTGGAGGTATAGAATATGTTCTAGAAGAATTAAGTTTTAAGGAAACTTTTGTGATAATTGTTACTATAATCTTTGCGGTAAGTATTCTATGAGACCATCTTACAGTGAGACGAGTCCATATAGGTAGTCTATTAGTAAAAAAACATTAAAAAACAATAAAATCTGAATTCATACTTGTGTAGGAAACAATTTTTAAAGAGTTTAGGCTAACTCAACTGAGACCCTCTCACGATGAGACGGCCTCAATAAAGAATTAGTGTAATCTTTAAGAACAATGTCATTCCAGAAATTAAGTCATTATAAGTAGATTGAGAGAAAGAAATTAGATTGATGAAAATCGAAATTAAAAATTTAGTTGTGAAAAATGATATTTGTTCTAATTGAGATAAAACTCAATTCTGTAAGTATAACTTAATAGTAAACATTATATTAAGTGTATATGAATAACTGGATGAGAATGACAATACTTAAAATAACTAGAATAAAAACATAATACAATGACTTATATATACACCTCTAAACTCATCCTTAAAAAAGCATTTTAGTTCAGATATCTCTTTTACAAAAAATAAATTTGTTCACTTTATGTACTATATACATGAACTAATCTCATTGCGATTAACATTCGGCTGATGTTGTATGAAACCGTTTTATCATGAGACGGATGTCATGAATCTATATAATTCGTTTCAATCTGTAATTGATCAATTTAAAATTATAAATGATCATTTTAACACACTAAATTTTTTCTAAATAAAGATAATTTCACCATAGAATTGTCTCACTTAAAACTTTATAATTAACATTAATAAATTTTCATTTAAGACAGTGTCATACAAAATCGAGTGACAAAAGAATTTCACCAAAAGGGCCAAATTATGGTGTATGTCAATGTACTAATGTCCCACGAAAGTGGTAGTCCGTAGACCTTAGCCCAACTAAATAGGATAAAAAACCTGATGGTCCATTTTAATTTTCAGTTTAAAAGCCCGAATCTAACAGGCTTAAACGATTGATCGAAGTTCTCTACCTCCATTTACTCTGCACAAATTCCTGTGAAAGACGGTTTTTTTAAAAGACTATTTTTAATTGGTTCGACTTATTATATATTTTTTACAATATAATAAATAGGTATTAAGAATGATGTAAGTAGGCATTAAAAAATATTATAAGTAAGCATTAAGGATAAGGTAATTAGGCATTAAGAATATGATAAGTAGGCATTAAGCTTTAATGGACTGAAATTGAGAGACGTCTCTTAAAGAGACAATTTCCTTTACTCTGATTCTTACAACTCAATTGCAAACTAATTTTACAATATTTTCGTTTATCATTTTGGTCATTTTATTTGTTATTATTTAATAGAATCTATTTTATTTATATCACAAAATTTCGATATTATTAATATTGTTCATCCTAATTTTAATGTTTCATTAATACTTATGATTTCTAGATATCTTTCACTAACTTCAATTAAACATTTTTATATTGCCTATGGTCCTCATATATTTTCCATTAACTCTATTTAAACATTTTTAGTAATTAAGGTCCTGATATATTTTTTTCCACTAATTTTATTTTAATATTTCCGAGTCCCTCCGTTCACTGATGTTAAGGAGAAAGAAATTTGATTAAGGTTTTTAAAATATATTTAGAAGATAAAATATATGCATATGAGATCTCAATAGATTAGTTTTAATATATACTTTTTTATTATGTATTTTTAATAATTTTTTACTATCCATATTTAGAGATATTACTTAAAATTTACTTTGAAAACTATGCAAAAAGTAAATAAAAAAAAAACAAAAAAGAACGGAGAGAGTATTTTTTAATGCTTATGGTTTTTTTTTTATCAAATTTGATAGTAAGACTTAAAATTGGTATTATAATAAGAAAATTAATGTATTATTTGGGATTACTTTTACCATTTATATTTTATTTTATCAAATTTAAACGCTTGCTTCGCATTTAATATGATCATTAGCCAAAGTCAAACTAAACAAGGTGTCGTGGTGTAGTTGGTTATCACGTCAGTCTAACACACTGAAGGTCTCCGGTTCGAGTCCGGGCGACGCCATATAATTTTCGTTTTTAGCTTTTACTCCTTTCTCGTAATATTACCAAAACACCCTTCCTAAATGTTCTCTGTTTTCAAAAAATCCAGCAAATCTCAACCAATCAAAACTCCCAACATATCACATTCCGTTTCCTCATTGGTACTTATTTTCCACGTCAACCTCTCTGGAACATTCTTCTTGAAATAAAAATTAAAGACGAACCAATTTTTTAAACAAAATTAGAGTAGGATAGATAAAAAAAGAAAAAGAGGTATTTGTTAATCGATCAAAGAAAAATTTATTCGAAGTTTTTGATTATCTGCAGTTTTATCAATGGCGTCTAATTTGTTCTTCCGAGCTTCTATTATGGCGTTATTTTTATCAATGGCGGTTATACCTTCTTCTTTCGCTTTCGTTTCTTCTCCCAATGTTAATCCTCCCTATCCTAAAGCCTTATCAGTAAGTTTTGTTTATTTATAAATTTATCTAATTATCTTTTTATTTATTTTTATTTTTCGATGCTTTATGGATAATTCGATGAATTTGAATTCAGATTTTCTGTTGTTTCGATTAGATGGATTGTTCGGAAAAAATTATCATCTTGAAATCTGAAATTGCGATCTCTCTTTCTCTTTTATGATTAGGATAAATCATAATTTTGACAGTGTGTGGAAATTTCGAATCCTTTATTTGTTTTTTTTTTTTTTTTTTTTTTGCTTTTTACTGTTGAAATAGTTGAGGAAATCAGCTAGTTTTTGTTCGCGAATTCGGCTAAACTTGATATATATATGTGCAAATGGATTATATATTTGATCGATAAAATCTTGAATGTTGGCGATATAGTGCAACTTGGTCGAGGATTTGGGATAATATTGGAAGAAAAGTCATGATTTGTGATGTTACTAATTATTCAAGCGTAATTTGGTTTAGGTAGGATCAACGGACTCTGATGATGAGTATCATTTACAAAATTATTTTTTTCCTATTGTTTGATAGATGTGATGCGGAGGAAAGAAGCATTAACGGATCTAAGTATTCAAATTTTGACTTTATGAATGATAGGGGGTGTTTGTTTGGAGGAAATTGGGTAAGGGAATGAGAATTTATTGAAAGAGAGTCTAAAATCCTTGTTTGTTTTCAAGGAAGGAGAATAAGAAAGGGACTTGGATTTGATTGAAGTCCCAAGAAAAATTTTGTTTGTAAGGGTTTAAAATCTTGATTAAAAGTCTCACAATTTTCATCCCATTCCCAAACACCTTCTTGTAGTAAGTGTGTAGGTTTGATGAGTAATATGAAACTAAGGAAGTGCGTGATTAACTGACTTTGGGATCCGATGGATCAAACCCTATGCTATATTAGATAGTAACATGAGAGGAGGGAAAAGGAGATGGAAAATGTTTAGAAACAGAGCAGCCGTAGAATAGTAAAACAGTGTATAACGCATTTTGAAAAAGAATATCAAGGACCTTTTGGTTCAAGGGTAGCTAAACCTAGGATTAAAGCGTTGGTTTTGTTGTTGGATAGAAAGAGCCGATGGTGAATGATGAAAGTAAATAGGCAATAGTTCCTGTTGCTAATTTTCTTCCAAATCTCATTTGCACTGCTCCCTTTCTCTCCTTTTTGTTCATTTCACTCTGTCCAAATATCAGTGTAGAGGGAATATGTTGGTTGGCTCATGAATTGAGGTATTTTTTGAAAGAAATGAGAATGAAAATTGATCTTTTATATTTTTGTTGTTTCTTCTATTTGATTTAAGATTTTTATCAAATTTTAATCTATTGATGATTAAAATTGTATTTTTAAGGTTGATCTTATTTTGTTAACAATTGTAAATTTCATTAAATAAGGAGAATGTGCATTGAATACAACCATAATATGTTGGAAATACTTCATATGTGGGATAAGATCTCGCATCGATAAACTAGTGAGTTGTTGACTTGCATATATATTGGGTGAGTTAATCTTCCTACTGCCATATGGTTTTGGGAAGCAATGAATCTCACCAAGCGTACGTGCAAGTCAACGCTCATCCCTGTGGGTTTGTGGGCCTGAGCTACCCGGTGTCCCGTGTCCACGAGTGGGCCATAGTGAGATTATGTGACGAATTGTCATGGTCTAATATAATATTTTATTTTATGATATTGTTTCAGGATTTGAAGGAAGCTATAATGAAGGGATTAGGGTTTCAAGCAGAGGATTTTAGGATATCAGGGTTTGATTCAAGGGACATGTTGGTAGGGCATTCTGTGGCATATGAATTTGATGTTGAAATCAATAATAAGGTGCTCCCAATGAAGCTTTTGGAGGATGTGAAGAAATGGGAATATGTTGATATGCCCATTTTTCAGATGGAAGAGCCTGTAAGGCCTGGAGAAGAGCAAGGATTGATTGCTAGGAAGAAGATGAAAGAAAACATGGGTCCTGTATTGGCACCCTTTCAGCTTGCGGGTCCAATGGAGCTTTGGATTCAGGATGCCAATGATATGAAGATCTCATTGCCGGTAAGTGTTAGCTGTTAGATTGCTTGTGAGTGATAGGAATATCATGCATTGCAACTTTTTTGTCCATGAGCTCAATCTTAAAATTTCTATAGAGCTTTAAAGGGTGAAAAAAGGTGATTCTTTTCATGATGTGCACCTAAGGTCTTAAAGCATCAAACAACGTTTCTTCATTTATATCAAGTTACATAACTCTTTACTGGTGTACACTGTGTAGAGATTCTTCATTATTGCAGTATGCACATAAGAGGAATTCACGTTCCCTTTTTTGTCATGTACTTCGATCTCTCTACTGACGATTACTCTTTCTTTACAGCATGATGTGGATGCTGGTGTATTGAGGAAAGTAATTCTTGCCGAAGGTGCTGTGGTTACCCTCACAGGTGCAAAATCAGTAAGCTTGCGCCAGCCTCTTGATCTTCCTCTACCCCTAAACCGAACTGAAAATGGTTTTGCTTCCTGCCTTCTAAGTCTTGCACAGTACCTTCGTCGTGCATCAGGCACCAAAGAAGCTCCCCTTCTTTCTCTTCGTGTAGTAGGCCCTACCTCTCTCACATCTCTATCTCCTTCTCCTTCCTCGCCCTCATCGTCTAACCGCTTAAAGCTCAAACGGCTTGCACCTGGCCTAGTCGAATTATCTTCACCATCCAAAAACAAACCAGTGGTAGAATCCACCAATGCACTTGACCTCCCAAGCAAAGTTCCCACTCTTCTATCACCTGAACAGTTCACCACACTATGGCCAATAACCTCTTTGAATGGTTCACATTCAAATTTGCTTGGTCTCGAAAGATTATTATCTTCTGTCTTGGGTCCCAAAGCCAACAAAAAGGGTTCCTTCAGGCTATTGAAGGCTGATGTTTCTGCTCAGAAATACCTAAAAATTGGATTCAAAGTCGAGAAGCAGCTCCGAGAAGGAGACAGAGCTAACTTGGAAGACCTTCCAGAATGGAGGACAAAACCCGAGAAGGTTAAGCTGCATTTCGAAGCCCTTGCCAAGGTCGAGGGGGATAAAGTTGTACCCGAAAAAATCACACAAATTCAGCCTGTTATAATTGAAGAATCAGTGGATCAGAGTTTGCTGTTGGGCAATGTTACAATGTCCAAACTTCCAATTGTCTATCCACCATCTAACCCTTTTACCTTGTAATAAATAAAACTCAAATGTGGTATTATTTTTGATCATATATATATATATATATATATATATATATATATATATATATATATATATATATATATATATCAATCTGCTGTAGATATAACAGATTATTTTCTTCTTTCTCTTAATTGGCCAATCTCTACTTTTTATGCTCTGTACGAGTACTGAAATAACTCATATTCGTTTGAACTAAATTTTAATGATTAAAATGGATAAACTATTGTTAGAAGTTTCATTATTTAATCAATTTGTTTAGACAGGTATTTACATTCACAGTGCACTATAAAACAAACGTTTAAATTCCAAAAATATAGTATTGTTGATTTTATAAATTAACAAGTTTACTTGTTTTATATGACTCTCTTTATCACATTAAAATAGCATTATTTGACTTTAAAACTCTCACATAATTAAGTCAAATGATGGAATTTCAACGGATAGGGGGAATATTTAACAATCTTGCAGATAGATGCCTCAAGCATTCAAAGATAAAATCAATTTTCAATAGTAAACTAAAATATATTCTAAACTTTTAATCATATAAATAATAATCATCTTACTTAATGATAAAATTTAAAATTTAAAATTTATCATTAAATCACACGTCAAAATATGACCTATTACTTCAAGTCTCAGATAGTTGTTATAGTCACTATAACTACTATTGTTATCTTAAAGACTTATTTCTCTATATATGATGTAAAATATAGTCAAGTGAGATCTTGTTTAATTCGTCTTAATACATATTTTCATAATATTACCTTTTTAGAATTTTGATCATATGAAATTAAAATACTTATTAAATATTAAAATTGTGCATTAATAAGCGTGAAAAACAGAAGTGCTAACAATTATAAAAAATCAGTGTCATCATTAAAAATGAACAACATTCACACAATCATTTGACATTTATTTTTGCATACTTTCTTTTATTAAAGATAGTAGAGCAAGTTTTGTATCAGACTATTTTACCATAAAATAAGATCATATAATTAATTTATTTTTCGAATTAATCACTTTAAGACTATAAGTTATTACCTTAAAATAGTTTTAGTTATTGGTCAATCCAATAAAAATGGTCTTACAGTAAGATCATCTTATTGAAAATTTTGTGAAGATCGTATTGTTGACTATGATATAAACCATGACTTTGAAAGCTCGATTGGGCCAATTTCAATGTAAAGTAATCAACTAAAAGGATAGTCCATTGGGCCATAAGCCTCAAATAACTCGGCCCACAATGTGGTCTTTCTCTTTGGGTTTTGGCCCATATCCTTACAAAGTTGATCATTGTACCAAATGTGTAGAGCTCCCAAACAATGTTTTGCTATAGAGTCCATCTCCATGATTTTTCTTCATGAAATTTACCCATTCAAATACTTCATTGTCCATTTTTTCAATGCTTGGTAATTTGAATTTACCATCAAGTAATTCAAATAGCCAACAACATCTTAATTCTGCAGTGTACAAATTTGAAATACTCTGCAAAAATCCAATCACGCTTAGTTATGGAATTCTTGAATGGATGCACTCTCTATAAAATAAAAAAAGAAGAAGTAATTTCATCACAACTCAAACATATCACAAATTATTCCATAAACCACAAAACCTGCTTTATATATGAGTTAAATAGTTCAACTAATGTATATTATTAGAGTTTGAGTAACCCAACTAATATATTCTACATATTCACTCATTTTCCTCCACAAATAAATCAATTAACTATTTTACCATCTAAATTTTTCTACAGGTTCTCTTTTCTCTGCTTTAAAAAATAAAATTTTGTAGATTTAAGTATTTCACGGAGGAATAAGAGACATAATAGTTTTAACTTATTTTGATATAAATAAAGGATTTAGTGGTCAAATCAAATAATGCTAGTGTTTGGTAAACTAGTTGAAACAGTTATTGTTATGAATAAGTTGTGTTTTGAACATTTGGTTCATAGCAGTAGGTTTACAAATCAGTTGGTCAACTTTATTAATAAAATCAACTAGTTAAATTAGCAATTGTAAATTTGTAATTAGCTATCAGCTGTTTGTCAAACAACTCTATGATGTACTCCGTGTTGCATTATAATTTTAATAGGAGTAGTATTTTACTAATAATTTTTTGGAAAAATTATTTAAAATAATCCAATTTTTTTATTGATTTTTTTACATAATCTTAACTCTTGATTAACTATCGAAAATTAAAATTATTGTAGGAAATTAGTAAAAAGTTGAATTACATCTTTCTGATTAATTTACCTTTAATTTCTTACATAAAAGTTTAATAATTTTGTTGTATCGCATATATAGGAAATGGAGTTGTTGTAATCCCTTTTGCATTAGCATCAGGAGGTTGGTTGAGCTTAATTATTCTGCTCATAATATCCATGGCCGCTACCTACACAAGTCTCTTCGTACAGCGATGTATAAAGTTTGATCCCAAGATTAAATCTTATACAGACATAGGAAAATATGCTTTCGGAAAATTGGGTAAAATACTGGTTTGAATCATTCTGTATGCAGATCTTTATATGGTCACTACTCACTACGGGTTTCTTACTTCTGGAAGGAGATAACCTTCCCAAAATTATCACTTCAAGCAATCGGAATACCTTTCATTGATGGAAAATCAAGCTTTAAAATAATCATTGCTCTTCTTCTTCTCCCTGAAGTACTTCTACCGGATAATCTTAGCATACCGGCATACATTTCTGCAACTGGTGTGCTTGCTTCTATTGTTGTACTCGGATCTATTTTATGGGTCGCTTTATTTGGTGATATCGGATGATAATCGGAATATGTAATTTTTTTAGATGGAAAATTCAGTAACTTTTGAAGAACAAATTACTAATTCTGTAATTTTTTTTGAGAGTTTAATTATGTACTCCATATAGTTTTATGGTAATTTAGGTATTGACATTCAACTGTATATTCTTTATTTATATATCTACTTTAATGGTCAAAAAACATGTTGTAATTTTTGTTGGGAATGTATATGCTGTAATTTTGCGATGAACTTTAATTGAAAATTTGATGGGATAAACATTTGAATGAATTAATGTTTTTTCAAATTAAGAAAAAAAGGTTAAATGTTATGGTGGAAATGCAATTTTAGAGGAAAGGATTAAAAGTTGATCCTATTTAACAATTTCATTTAAATGCACAAGTGATACACTTTTAGTCTCCACATATTATTTGATATGCATGGAAAACCAAAAATGCCTCGGAAAGAGTTAGTTGGATTAAAGTCGCAAATTAAACTAGACCAAACATAATAACGAATATGGTTTTGTGATTTTTTGAAATATAGTTTGAATTAGTTTTGAAAGTTCAAAAAATAGAAATAAATAGATTTAGATTCGATTTTATAGAAAAACCGAAAACTAAAATATTGAATCGAAATAATTGGAAAATTGAAAAAAATAAATAAGCTTATTAGATGCACTATTTAAACTCATGTACAAAATGTGTCTTACGTTCAGTCCGTTTCATACAAAAATTTGTATATGTTAAATAATACTCCTTCGTTTCCTAGTGTTTTTCATTTTTTTCTCGTTTAGACTATTTTATTTTAGAGAGAATATTTTTGATTAAGATTTTTAAAACATATATAGATAATAAAATATATTCGTGTGAGATCTCGTTACATTAGTTCGTCTCAATATATACTTTTTTATTATATATTTTTTATAATTATTTATGATGCGTATCTAAAAGATACCAAAAGTAAACGAAGGAGTGGAAGTATCAGCCCAAAACTCAAAAAGCCACGCATCGTCTTGTATGAGACCATCTCACCATGAGACAAATACATATAATTGCCCATTTCTTCAATTAATTACTTTAAGATCATAAGTAATTATTTTAAGTTTATAAGTAATCACTCTAAGACTGTAGAAAGTAGTTATATTAAAATTATAAGTGATCACTTTTACGTTATGAGTGATCATTTTAACAAAAAAATAAATAAATATATTGAGTCAGCCGAATAGAGATGGTCTAACCATGGGATTGGGACCATCTCATTTAAGAATTAGTAATAAATATATAACCCTAATTCATCTCGATTATAATTAAGTTTGGCTCTTTAATCTACACGTAACCTTCATTCGATTGTTGTTCTTTGCTTCTTTTACAATCTCCTCATCTTCACCTTTGATCTTTAGTCCTAGCTTCTACCCTTCAAGGTTAGTCTATTTATTTTTAATTGTTGTTTTGTTTTAATTTTCGATTATAATTAAGTTTGGGTCTTTAATCTATCCACAGGTAACCCTGATTTGATTGTTGTTCTACGCATAACCCTAATTCGAACAAAACTAATTTTGGGTCTTTTTTGTTCTTCACATAACCCTAATTCCATTAATATTAACTTTGGGTCTTTTTTGATCTTCAGATAACCCTAATTCCATTGATATTAATTTTGGGTCCTTTTTTATTCTAGGCATAAACCCTAATTCGATTGTTTTGGGTTTTTAATCTTCATTACTTTTGTTTTTATCTTTTGTTGCTTTTGTATATGCTTTCTTTTTGTATTTTTTTCTTATTTTTTATTTTTGTTGTTTATAATAAAATTTTTATTTTTTTTCTTTCATTGTGTTTTTGTTTTTTTGTTTAATATTTTTACAATCTGTGTTGTTTATATTTTATAATTTATAATACTTGGATCATAGATAATATTGCGAAAGGGAAAGAGAACAGAAAAGAACTGAAAGAAAGAAAGAGAACAGAACGCGAAAGGGGAAACACAGCACGCGATCGCGAAGACTGCTCCCAGCCTCCATCGCCGGCTCGCCGCCCTGCTGTGACTGTCAACCCACGTCGACGTCGTACCTCCGGCGCTCCCCGCTCCCTGCCTCCTCAGTGCCACCGCCGTCACGCCGTACGTTTGTTTATGAACCCTAATTATAATTTCTTCATTTATGAACCCTAATTCCCTAAATGGCTAAATCCCTAATTATAATTTGTTGATTTACTGATTTGTTTCATTGTTTGTTGTTATTATAACAGGTTAGTTCTTCCCTTTGTTTTCTTCTTCTGATTTTTCTACTCATCAAAGTCTTCTTCATTGTCTTCTCCGCAATTTTTTCCTTTGTTCCAGACCGCCATCAACAGGTAAGCACCGAAGAATTGTATTTCGCTTGTTTTTTTTCTGTGTTCTCCCACATTCTCATCAAAGAACAATTTATTTTAGGTATTTCTCTATTTTTCTACTTACCAGTCAGTGTGTGATATGCTTGCTTTTACTGGTTTTATTTCAAATTTAGTTGAAATTAATTTCAATTTGTTTATCTTACCTGTTGTAATTTATTTGATGGCAAAATTCAGAGAAAGTTAGGGTTTAGGTATAATTTAAGACAAATTTTCTGATTTTTTTTGGGTATAATTTCAAAACTGGTTTTATCAATTTGTGTTACTAAGTTTATCTTTATTTTTCCTCTTTTCGTTTCTTAGTAAATTTGGGTGTTGAACTGATTTTTTTTTTGTTTTACATTATGTGTCCCCATTTAGGAGTAAGGTTTTTTATAAATTTTACTTTTCTGCTTTCAAAATCATAATTTTGGAATTGCAAATCGTATCAAACACCATATTATGATTTAGACGGACGATAAGTTCAAAGCTCAAATTGTTTGGCTCATTTGATGTTGATTATCTTTGGCTACACTAATGATTTATGTATTGCTTTATTCGATTATCCGAATGACATGACGTTCGTATTTTGTACCCCAGTTTGAAATTCCTGGGTTCGCCACTGCCTAATTCGATAGTTGTTTGGGTTTTTAATCTTCATTACTTTTGTTGCTTTTGTATATGCTTTCTTTTTGTATTTTTTTCTTATTTTTTATTTTTGTTGTTTATAATACAATTTTTATTTTTTTTCTTTCATTGTGTTTTTGTTTTTTTGTTTAATATTTTTACAATCTGTGTTGTTTATATTTTATAATTTATAATACTTGGATCATAAATAATATTGCATTGAAATTAAAACATTAATTTATTTGATTAGATTATTAATTATTCATATATATATATATACCAAAAAAGGAAAAAAAAAAAAGAAGAGAGAATTAAGATACAAATAATTAAGACAACAACGTAGTTCTATAAAACAATAACTCGAAATTGAAAGAATTCATGACATGAATAAAAAAGGCGGTTGAATTGTATCATTATTGAAAGACCAAATTCCGAATTGTGATTATAATTGCTAAGCATAAAATGAGCCTTCCATAACAGTTACAGCTTCACCTGCTATTAGTACTCGTTCACCTTCTGTATCTACTTGTAGCCTTAAAATTCCTCCTCTTGGAGATGCCTGCCACAACAAACCTTTTTAATTAAGTGACCCCTTTTTAGGGGAAATATTGCTATAAAAAACGGATGATAATAGTATTTTTTCGTACATATTGGGCCATATTATGAGTATATTATAGTTTAGGTCTACTATTGTGAAATCAAGGTTTCATACGCTAATAATTTGTACTGTTTAGTTAGACTATTTAACTCATATATGAAGCGCATTTTACAATAAAATTGTCTCAAACAAAAATTTATATATAATTTATAATTAATACTCCTACCATATAAGCTTTGAGATTAGATTTTCCGAGCTTTTTGCTCCAATATGGTGCCACGGCACAATGTATACTCCCACACACTTGATCCTGCATGTACGTGCATATGTTTTTATAATAATGATTAATTATAATAAGTTTGGTGATAAAGTTATTAGTCAAACATTTATGATATAAATATTCGTAAAATGATATATTTAAGAGGTTAATAGTTGGTATTACCTCGTCAATTCCGAAATTGGGACTAAATAAACGAGTGAAGAAGTCAAATCCAGAATCTGGAGGAGCTAATCCTGTTATAGCAACACCTCTCCCTGGCCATTTCTTTATTTCATTCATATTTGGATTATAATCTGTCACGTGCTTGCTTGACATCAATTCAACCTATGTATATATATATAATGCTCAACTTTTCAATAAAAACTTGTATTTATTGGCATATACGATAGTATACGTACGTGCAAGAAATAAGCTGTAAACTTACAATGAGATCATTTTCCTTGGGCATTTTCATGATATTTAAGGTGGATGCACCTTTGAGAGAGTAAGGCACCAACTTCATCTCAAATGGTTCAAGTTGAAGTGTAGGATATAAAGGAAATAATAACTGAATGTAAGAATTTGCAATCTTATGACCATTTGAATCAGTCTCCGACTCTAAAATTCTCTTAGCTAAGAACACTCCGGATTGAGTCACAAATTCTATTTCATTTCCTTGGATTGCACCATTTGATAATATTGCATGTGTGCATGCTATGGTTCCATGTCCGCATATTTTCACCTAATTAATGCATCATAATGTTAATTATACATTACATGGTACATACTTTTTATGTTCCAAAATACTTAAAACGTATGAATTTATTTACATGTACTCTAATGCACTAATTCATTAGTTAAGGAGTATATATTGATGAGTACCTCTGAAGCAGGCGCAAACCATCGAAGGTTAAATCTAGGAGTATCGGACGCTTTTAAAGATGCTATTTTTGTCACGTAACAAGTCAACAAATTGAACTCTTGAGCCATTGCTTGCAGACTTTTTTGGTCTTTTTCTTCATTTAGAAATAACACTGCTGCAGGATTCCCATTTAGTGGAGAGCTCGTAAATGCATCCACCTGTGATTAATGTATCAAATAAATGGCCCAACATAGAAAATTAAGCATAAGATTGGAATAGATGGTAATACTACCGTTATAATTTATATTCTATCATCATAGTTATCATAATTGTTAATGATAATGCAATTATAATCTCTTATTCCTTCCCTCCTCCGAATTTGCCATACTTTTTATTTTAATCCATTTTATTTAAATTTGTCTCATTAGCCATTACTATTTTTTTGAAAATAATCTTTAACACATTTCAAATTACAATTTTCTCACTCTTAACTATTTCCTCTATTAACTCATGAAAGAAAAAAAACAACTCACCCAAACTAATTTTTTAGTCTGTTAATTAATTAATTAATTAATTTAAGTGAAAAAATAAGAGATGAAAAACTTACCACAAAGTATTTGAATGGTGATGCTCGTACGCGTTGTCCAACCATTTCAGATAATTCCTTCTTACGATACACAATATAGTATTACTAATTAGTTAGAATAAACACATTAATTTCAGAACTAAACTGCATTTAAAAAATACCTTTTTCTTTTTCTTCACTAATGAAATTAATTATATGTATGTATACAATTGCTAGTTGTAGAACCTTAACTCCAAAAATGAGCGCAAATAGAGGTTGAAAGATATATATGATCAATCTAGGTAGAAAATGTAGTGAACGGTTTGGAATGGAAAATGAAGATATATTTATACACATATATATAGTAGATGATAGCTATAATCAATATTATGTACAAATACTGGGACTGCCTTAATAAATAATAAATAATAAATAATAATCCCACAGAAATTGCTTATAGAAAGGCAACTTAATTAGAAAGGAGTGTTTGACTGATACTCTATGTAGTGTTATAATTCTAGAAAATGAATACTCTTATCTGGCTTGCTTATTACTCTTTGGCTGCAACTTTTTTTAGTCAGTCTTTCTAATTTGCTATAATTTTTTTTTTAAATATCTCTATCATTTTTTTATTCTAATTATATATATTGTTCTCTTTTAACATTGTATATATACAATCTGAATGGTCTCATTATTTTTTAATTTTTATATTGTAAAGTTTTTTTTTTTTGTAATTTAAAAACACCATTTAATTAAAAAAATTCTCACATATTTAAGTTAAATGGTATGATCTTGCAGGTAAGGAAACACTATTTAAGTAGACCCACAAGGCGATAATTCAGATTCTAGTAAGTACATGCATGCTTATTGGAAGTACTGGTAGTGACTAGTGAAAACAAAGACTGCCACTTGTATTAATGGTCAATCTCTGACCAAGATACAAGATTTTAGTTTCGAGAAGGATGCATACCATCATTTTTATATGTCAAACAAATTTGGTCTAAACTGTCAATCAAATCGTATCAAACTGTAATTTAGTTTGCAGTCTAGTTTACGGTTTGAATGGTTTGATTTGATTTTTTTAAAACAATTACAATTTTCGATTTAATCTTGATTTTTTCTTTTTTAGATCATATTTGATCGGAAACTATACTGATTTGAAAATCATAGTTTTCTTATTTTTAAAATAAGTCGCTACCTAAATATTTTGGGATAATATTTTTTTAATGGTAATATATACTTGATTTATGCGGTTGTTTCAGTTATACTCCAACGGTTCTATTTCAAGACTTAGGAAGGTGGTTATGCGGTTGTTTGAATATTTTAAAGGTTTTTCCAAAATCTTCTAAACATTTGTTTCTTAAACCTACATTTGAAAATTCAAACACAATAAAAAATATATCTTCCACGCTTTGTTTAAGAGTTTGAATATCATATTTATGTTTGAATAAATTTAATTAAACATTAACAACTAATTAGGAAATAACGTCTTAGCTTATTTAACTTAGTATACTTTAAAACTTGCATAATATACTATTAGTTAGATAAATATATAGAGTATATATTAACATGTAAAACCATACTAAAGAAAATATAATATAAATTGACAATAAATAATCTGGGCATTAGCAATAGTCTTAATTCATCAAAAGTCCTAACTAATATATTTCATCATCAAGCGTCAGTCTAACAAATATTATCATTTTTTTCATAAGTTAACTATTGATATAAAAATATACTATTATATGATTGAGAGTTGAGACCACTAAAAATGTGAGACTTCTCTAAATAATTGTGCATTATCATAAAATAAAAAGTTAATATAGAAGTAATATACTCCTCTAATAAAATGTAAGTATTAATTAATTCGTAATTTATATATATGTTATTTGTCTTCAAATTAAAAGTTTATTCTAAAAGTATAAGATTTTAACCGAATTAATATAATTTTACTAATTTTAATATGAAAAATGACAAGACACATATTGGTATCTTAAAAATTAATGTTTGAATTAAATGCTTAAGACCTTTATAATAGTAGTATAGTTGTACAGTTGTAAACGGCCCGAATTGTAAAGTCTACTTAGAATACTTGGAGTGCCATATAAGTCGTACTTTGATAGAATATAATGGCTTCACGTACTACTAGTTTCCAGTAGACAAGTAGTCGAAGAAGTCCAAGTAGAATTAATGTACATACCATTCTCAAATTTGATTCACATCATATTGTGGGCTTCAAATATATCCTCGTCAACATCGGTGGTCGAATATACTCTAGTTTTATGTATTTGGATCAAAGTTTACTCACGAGAAAATAATTATAACATTAAAAACTGGAATCAATTGGTCATATTTAGCTAACGTTGTCCAAAACATTAATTTATTTAGTGAAAATCAGCTTTATTCGGTAAAAATTATCAATTTATTATTAGGGATAATAGACGAGTAAAATTATACGGGTTTTGTATTGCATTCGTCCAATTGGGACGGATATGGGTATGATTTTGGTGGGTAACGGGTGGACATGAGTATGAAAAGCTTTACCACCTAGGATAGTATCCACTTGCCTTGCCCCATAGCTATCCACTCTATATCTATAGTGTACTAATTTATATCAATTTTGTATTTTATTATAAAGTATTAACAAAAATTTGAGGATATTAATTTTTTTTAATTATATTGTATTGTTTAAATAAAATTAGATTTGCAATTAAATTTATTAGGATTTAGAAATTATATCACGCAGATTTAGAATAAATGTGGGGCAGGTATAATGATGGGCACACCCAGTTGGCTATACGGGTGAAAATAGATTTAAAACATACCAAGTGGGTAGCCATAGGTATAAAATATTTACCTGCTATAGGTGATGGATTATTGTGGGTATTGGGAGAGCATACTGCATTCACCAGCTCATTTTATCATCCTTAATTATCAGTTACTGCAAAGTGTATTCAATAACATCCAATCTCTATCACTAATTTTAAAATAAAAAAATAAAACATAATTTTAATTTTTATATAATAATTGATTTTGCTTTCTTTTCCTTTAACTACTACAATGCTTCAGCTTGTTTTTAAAAAACGGAACTCATTTAGTGAAAAACGATCTAGTTTTAAATGTCAAGATCTTGTTACTTCTATCTAACATTTAAGAGTAAATCAAATAATTGGTGGCTTCAATTGGTCAAGAAGTCAACCGTCAAAATTTGTGTGCTACTCACATTGCAAAAAAAGATCCCAAAACTTATTAAATTATTGGTTGTCGTTTGACCAATAAATCAATGAGAATAATATCCCTGATTTTTTGCTTACATATTCGATAGAATAATACTTTTGTTTCTACTATGTTATATAAGTGTTTGAAATCATGTCTGAGAACATATCAATTATTTTCTATTAGGAAATTATTTTTCTAAACTTACCCAAAAATATTTGGTCTTGAATATATTGATTCTCTACTTAATTAACTTCACTTTCATCTTTAATTAGCTAAAGATTCCCATAAATTAACAATGGAGGTTGATAAACAAAGTGAAAACGCTTGTTCAACAATTGCAACAGTCGAGGAGTTAGAGGCCAACAATAACCAAATCTCGTCTCTTAAAGAAGGAAACACTTCCTTCTTCAAGACTTTTTTCAATGGTGCCAATACCATTATAGGTTTGTTCATCGATCATCCCTACTCAAATCTACTATTTAATTATACCATATTTGGAAATAATAATCTTTTTATTTTTTATTGTAATCTACAGGAAATGGTGTTATAATAGTTTCCTATGCTTTAGCTTCAGGAGGTTGGATGAGCTTACTAATCCTATTTATAATTTCGGGTTTAGCCATCTACACAGGCCTTCTACTTAAAAAGTGCATGGACTTGGATTCAAATATCAAAGGTTACTCCGACATAGGAGAACATGCCTATGGAAAAATCGGAAAAATAATTGTATCAGTAGTTCTATATGCCGATCTTTTTATGGCAACTACAGGATTTTTAATCTTAGAGGGGGATAATCTGCACACTTTATTCCCCAAATTCGCAATCCATTTACCTGGGCTCGGATTATTATCATTATCAATTGATGGAAAATCAAGTTTCATCATAATAATCGCGTTAATACTTCTTCCTACAGTCTTAGTCGATAACTTAAGCATTTTCGCGTATATATCAGCTACCGGTTGTATAGCTGCACTTGTGATACTAGGATCGGTGTTTTGGGTCGGTTTATTTGATGGAATTGGATTCCACCAAGCTAAAACTACATCATTATTTAACTGGAAAGGACTTCCAACAGCCGTTAGCTTATACATGTTGTGTTACACTTCACATCCCGTATTTCCTACCTTATACACGTCCATGCAAAAGAAACACCATTTTTTCAAGGCCTTATTGCTTTCTTTTGCCTTTTCCTCCTTTATATATATTTCTATGGCAATTTTAGGATATTCCATGTTTGGGAGTGGGACCCAGTCTCAAATAACCTTAAATCTACCAACCCATAAACTTGCCTCAAAAATTGCTATTTATACAACAATCATTAATCCTCTTGTTAAATATGGATTACTTTTAAAACCCATAGTGATCACAACTGAGGGATGGTTTTCAAACAAGTATAACAAGAACAAGATTTTCAAGAGTGTGATTAGAGCTGTATTGGTTGGCATACAAGTTGGTGTGGCATTAGCTCTACCGTTTTTTGGGTATTTAATGTCACTTGCTGGTGCATTGTTGGGGGCTACTGGTTCGCTTACAATTCCTTGCTTGTGTTATTTGAAGATTACGTCGAGAAATGATAATTATAAATCTAATTATAGATTTAGATTAGTTGAGCGGAGTTTTATTTGGGGAATTGTATGCTTTAGTTTATTGATTATGGTGACTGGCACATATACTTCTATTATTAATATAGTTAAGGAAATCAGGCATAAATAGTACTTTATAGTGACTTTTTAGCTTTTTATTTTATTGTACTCATGGCCGCTTTTAGGTACATTTTGAGTGTTCGATTGGTTAGGGTCTCAAGAAATTAGAAATTTAAATTAGGTTTAAAATATTTTTTTGAATAATTTAGTTTTGCAGTTTATGCTTAATTTTTTATACTTTTATTAGATTCATTTGATTATGAAATAAACTTTTGTTGTTCTTGTTGTTTATAAATGAATAATCAAGTACAAATAATTTCATTTTGTACATTTTGGTGTTAAATATTGTTTACAGTTGATGCAATTTCGTAAAGGGTGTAAGTATCCATTTCAAAAAAAGATTATAAAAAACTAAAGCTCTTATTTTGTATGATATGAATAACATTAGTGTTATTCTAATTATATTTATTACAAAAAATTTAACGTATTAGCTAAACTTTTATATTTTCACGTAATATGACTTTTATTTTTATATTGGTGTTCACTATTATTATTTAGGTATTCTTGTGCGTATACAATATTCTGGATAAAATAATACTCCTTGAAGCTAGTTTTTACCATAGTAGAAAATATGAGAATCAAAAGTCAATAAAAAACAATCAAAATATAAGAAGAAAATAAATTTATTGAATTTTATTTTTCCTTAGGACCTATTTCGAGTTAGGAATCACAACTTAACACATTACACATATAAGGAGATTTTATTCATTCTATCACTCGGTCACTCCTTCGAGTTTATGACTTTACTTGTATAAAATTAATTTAATGTTTATTTGGGCTCTATTGGTAATTGGATTAAATTTTAGTCAATAAAACTTTACCTAAAATTTGACAAAAAAAATTACTTTCTCTGGTTATTTCATTTGTTGTTTTCATAAATAATCTTTGTATATATCACAAATTTGGGACAAAATTAACCTTGTCCATTTTAACATTTCATTTTAACAAGTCCACATATCTTTCACTAATTTCATTTTAACATTTTTATATCACAAATTTTTGTATGAGATAGTTTCATCTTGTATGAGACAGTCTCACCATGAAACATGCCCATATATACTTGGATTGAATAACCCAAAAGTAGAAATTTTTAGCTTATAAATTTCGTGTTTTGAGGTTGTCTCACCATGAGATGGTCTTTCACAAGAATAGATTTTTTATATTATTTATGGTCCCCCTATGTTTGACACTACCTTTATAAAAATATTTTGTTAATAGTTTTGGTCTCTATATTTTTTCACTTTTCCTCCATCAAATTTTGGTATAGGAAAAAATGATATATTCACTATCTAAAATATTATATTTTTTTTAGTTTTCGTGAACATTTGTTATGGAAAATGTTTAATGAACGGAGAGTATATACAATTTAATAAATAAATAAATAAATAAATAAATAAATATATATATATATATATATATATATATATATATATATATATATATATATATATATATATATATATATATATATATATATATATATATATATATATATATATATATACCCTCCATCAAACTTTTTTATTTTATTATTATTACTAAATAATGTCCAAATCATGTTAATGCACAACTTAAAACAATAAAAAAATTAAGGATACATATTGCACATGTACTATAAAGAATAATTTTTTCCTACAAAAATACAAAATTTTTAGACTTGTAAATATTAACTTTCCTTCTCGAGAGAAATAAGAGGTACTTTTCTCAGTTAAGGTAAGGTTTCAAGTTATATTCTCATTTAAGTTTTGCCCTTTACCTTGTAAACAAAAAAAACATATATATACCCTATAAATACCTTTTAACAAAAAAAAATTCATTCTTTTTAAACATTTGCAAAATCCATATATAGACCCCTCTCAAAAAAACGTATGATGACACCGGCCAAAAAATCTGATCCTATCTGTTAGAGTATATAAGATATCTTAGGGCCTCAACCATCAGCTCAAACTTTTGGTTGAATTGGTTCCTTGACATGGTATCAGAAATCAACATGACAATAGGTCACAGATTCGAATCTCAATCATCCCTCATTTAAAGTGGAATATTCAGCGTCTATGCGCATCCACACTTTTAACTCAATTGGCTATCGTGTGAGAGGGCGTGTTAGAGTATATAACATACCATGAGGTCTCAACCATCAACATAAGTTTTTGGTTGAGTTGGTTTCTTGAGTCCATCATCAAGAACCTAAATATCAACACCAAATTGATAAAATAAAAAAAAAAAACAGGGAAAAACATGTTTGCATAGTATTGATGGGAGATGGAACATCTTCTCAATCTTAATCATCTAGATAGTTTTAGTCAACATTTGCTCACCAAAGTAGTGTGTATTGACCTATTGACTTGGAAAATAAAACTAACTCAATCAACATTCGTGAATTTTCGACTCCTTAACAAAACTAAAACCATAAAGGAAGGAAAGAAATTTGGGTATTACAAACACATTAATTTCTTTAGGGAAAAATGTCAAAAAGTACCTAATAAATCTTTTTTTTCCAAAACATACTTAATAAAAAATTTTCTTTTCAAAAAAGTACCAAGTAACGGTTGGGGTTAAGTTTTCCGTTATCTTTTTTGCCCATTTTTAAAAAGTACCTAATAAAATTTTTCTTTTTAAAAGAGTACCAAAAACACAACATAATTATCCAATACAAACACAACATCATATAGTCACAGGCATTGGCCAACTTCTCAATTAGATAAGCCTCTTCCTCCACCTTTTAGCAATATGCCAAGAAGACCTACAAAAAACAAGTGAAAGCCCGAGTTTGATGAGGGTAGAGATGGAAAGAAGAAGAACAAGAATTTTGTTGAATCGCACTTCAAGCAAAACAAGTGTGGGAACTGTGGAGGGCTTGACCATTACAAGAAGACTTTATTAGGTACTCTTTTGAAAAGAAAAATTTTATTAGGTATTCTTTTTAAAGATGGGCAAAAAAGATAATGGAAAACTTAACCCCAACTGTTACTTGGTACTCTTTTGAAAAGAAAATTTTTTATTAGGTATGTTTTGGAAAAAAAAATATTAGGTATTTTTTTGAAAAAAAAAATTTTATTAAGTACTTTTTGGCACTTTTCCCTTTTTTTATTACAAAATTGGCTAATGAGAGTGAAATTAAAATCGAATCCGAAAATCTTACTTAAAATATTTGTAATTATCCCAATTAAAACAAGACTCCTAGTACATTATTTAGAGAATGATGATGGGATATGAAGGTGTTCCTGTATGATTTTGTAGGACAATTAATTACAAATTTAGTCTCCTGATTTGTGATTAATTAAAGATTAAGTGCTGGTGGAAGTCTGTCTTTACTATCTTACTAAGCTATGTAGTAAGATCGTTTTAGAAGATGGTTGTTCCTGTAAAATGCAACAAGGGGTTAGCAGGGCCCGAAATGTTTTTCCAGGGACCCACTTCGACGCCCAAGTCAGCATCAGTTTAAGACAAATTGCCTAATAAGTCCTTCCAAGAGCACAATGGCTATAAGGTGGATTACTGCTTAGGACTTATTTAGACGTGAGGTCTTAGTATTTAATATATGACAAATGTTCTTTTGAAGATTGATCAAAACAATTGTAATTATTTTTAGATTTGTGATTATGCTATTAATATTCTTTTGAAAATCAATGGTGGATCCTTGAAAATCAGTGGTATTAAACTCCTCAATAATAAATTACTTTGAATTCTTTGTGTTTCTTTCTTAATAGTAGAAATTAATTACCTCATTTATGTGTTCCTTGGTGAGTATTTATAGCCTATGATTGTGCATGTAAAACATTCTTCAGTTATTTTATCAATCTCCGAAATTCCCTTGCATGCCACTATAGTTGTCTTGGACGTTTCAAGTTCCTCTTTACTTTTGCGATTTTTCCTTTATTTTTCATGGCATTATTTGCTTCTTCTATCAACACATGTGCCACTAGCCTATAATGTTTTTCTATGATTGATAAGTGTCATCCAATCGCACGTGACTTTCCTATGCACTAATATTACAACATACGTTCAATGTCTTTTCAATCCTCCCAAATGAATGTTGCCAGATTACTAACTAATCTTAATAATTCATCCCAGATTAGCACTAATTTAATCTTCCCAAACGGTTTTGTACCAAAATTACTTGTGATAAATATTTTACATATACAAAAGGCGATGATTAATCAATTTTAAGTTAATTTTTAAAGGTAATTTAAGGTTAGTTTATTGTAAATTATAATATAAAGATATATTTTGTATTAAGATCGTCTCACAGTGAAATAACTTAATATAATCTGACAGTGAGAAGAGTTAATATAGGCCGACTCAAGAGTAGAATACAGTGGATAGGAATTAGGATATACGATGAATGAAGACTTGAGATACGGTCTTCACACATGAAGTCCAAGTAAACATTCAAACAAAATTTTGTGATACAGAATAGAAATCAACGCATTAAGCTTATAAGTCAAGACTCAAGAGTGGTAGTCATTCTGTCATGGAAATTTAATATGCAACTCTACTTCAGATTTCTAGATTAATTAATTATTAATAAAATCAAACACCTTAATATTTGCTCATTTATACTATTAATTACATCTCTTTGACTAATCAGAGTATAATGGCTTGCTATTTACTTGTTACCATTAATTTATAGAAGGCAATAGTACTAGTCGCATTTCAGAACTTTCAATTATTATTATTATTATATTGTCTCACTGTGGCCACACTATAAATTATAACGTAAGTGTATAATTTTTATATAAAACTAAATTTGATATAATTTTTTTAGATACAAAATTGATATCTTTCGCATATATTATGATTAGGGTTTGAAAAAAGATAAAAGAAGGTAAAATATACCGAAATAAGGAGGTTCCAATTGGAGACATGCACCCTTGACCCAAGAAAGACTTCCAAGTGAAAATAAAAGCACAAAAAATATTATAGATAAGACAAATAGCAAGACATGACAAATATATAAAGTACGGGCGAAGCAAGGCTTTTATAATAGGGGGCCCAATAATAATACAATAGTTATAAATATATTAAATAAAGTTAAAGTTCTAACATGTATAGTTAATTGAATCTCTCTTCGGGATTTTATTAGAGCAAAATCATCAATAATAAAATCTACACTAAACATCAACTAATTCCCTATCTATAGATAGTACTAGAACATCTATTAGAAAATCATCTTCCATTTTGTCCTTAGCTTAATCTTAACAATGATCATTGCGGAAAATACACGCTCACATGTTGCCGTAAAAACAGGGATATGTAAAAGGTATCGGATTAATTTATCAACAAGTGGAAACTTTATTTATTTTCCTATTTCTGTCAATTTTGACATAATAATGCCAAGGTTGAGGGCTTTTCAAATTGCATATGCTGACAAACATCGACGTGAAAATGTTGCAATTCATACCGAAGTTGAAGTTTTCTTGATCGGAGAAGTCTTCGGTATATATTTGTTTGCCAAATTGCATATTTTGTCAATATCAAAAGACTTGAAAGAATCTTTAGGATCTAAAAGTGTACTAAGAATTAGAAGATCAATCATATTTTCATTAAATCTATGATCGAGTTCTTATAGTAGTGCATTTGCTGCCGCAATAAATAAGTCACTCAAAAATGATACTTCATTATTATATTCCCCCTGACGAGAACGACTTTTACCCACTTGGTGAGGATCACGTTCAAGAATAAAATTGTTAACATTATCACTAACTCGACTCAAATAAATTTATGAGGAATGGGAGGTGGCCCGTGGGCCGCGGCTGAAATCAAAATATTAAGGAAAACTTGAAATCTTTAAGTCAAAAAATCAAAAAAATGAACCAAATAATCTAACTTTCAAACTTAATCCAAAAGTAAACGCGAAATTTTCAAATTTGAGGTTTGGGGCTTTTCGCAGTCAGGTCAAAGAAAACAAAATAGCTGTTCGCAGTTAGTAACTGCGAACAACTATTTTGACCTATTTTTGTGGAGCATGCTGTTCGCAGTTAGAACAGGTGAAAACAGGTCAAATAGCTTTTCGCAGTTACTAACTACGAACAACTATTTTTTCTTTTTTGACCCAAAACCTCAAATTTAAAAATTTCATACTTACTTTTGAAATAAGTTTGAAAGTTGAATTACATCATTCTTTTTTTTTTTTAATGTTTTGATTTAAAGATTTCAAATTTTCAGTATTAAGAGATTATATAAGTTCTCTGTCAACTGTCAAGGCTCAAGGCCCAAGGGAAATGAGTATTCAGTCTGAACATCTGAAGACCGGATAGAAGACACAGAAAGAGCAACTAACAGTTTGATTACTTGGGTTATTTTCTTGTAAAATCCTCAATTTGGTTAAATATATACAGGTAATACTGAAATTTACTATGTTCAATAAGAATTATTGTGATTAGGATGATGACGTTTGGGGCAAAGTTTTTTCTTCCTTCTAAAACTTTGCCTCTTTTTTCTTTACCCCCTTTATTAAAATCCTATTCTTTTTCCACTCAACACAATTTCTCCTTGCCAGGTCTTCACTTTTTCTATGTTAATTTTGATCTGGGTATTTCATATTTGTATTTGATTGGTTACTAAAAAGGGGTTTTGTTTAGTTAAAGTAATTATCTTTTGAACTTTTCATGCACAAAAAAAGAAAGCTGACACTGAAAAAAGTTGTATCTTTTGAATTGTAATTTTGATGTGGGTAGTTGTATTTAATTGATTACTGAAATGGGTTTGGGCTACATTTATGTAATTTATATTTATCTGTGCAGAACAAAGAAGAAAACTTAGGTTTCAAGTGAGAAATTGTGTTCCTAGTATTGAAAAGCAGTTAGAAATGGCATCGGAGGGCAAGGAAGAAGTATGTGAAGTGAATACAAATCTGTATCCTCTTATAGAACCTTATAGTTCTGGGTTCTTGAAGGTTTCAGATATTCACACTCTTTATTGGGAGCAATCTGGGAATCCAAATGGGCATGTGAGTAACTCATTTGTATGTTTTTTGATATTGTGTGATGTATAGTCTAGTGATGTTTTAGTTGAAATTGTGATCAAATTTGTTTTTAATGGTTCAATTTGGTGTAAAGATTGCTGCTTTGTGTTGCCTATTTCTTTTTCTGATGTTGAGTCTTCTTTAGTGTTTTTGCTATACCAAAACCAATTGCTTGCTTTGGGAATGTATGTTATTAAACTAAATTTTGACTTGTCTTGTGTTAGTTAAATCATGGTTTGCATTTGGATTCAACAACTAGTTTATAAATCTAGTAAAAGTGCTCTCTGCCTCCCTCTATTTTTCTGTGTGCCTACCTCATTTGGTTTTTGTCACTATTTAAACTGCAAATTTAACATGTTTGATTCGTTTCGATGTAAATTTTATTAATATTAGTGAATTGGATAGTTAGTGTAGAACCAAATGGGATTTGTTTGTGGATCACATTATATGTTTCACCTTTGTAGGTTAGTTTTGAAGGAATAGCATTGAACGGAATGGAGTAGGATTGATGGCAAGTGTACAACTTGTTTAAGAAACATGATGGGATTATAAGATGCTTTATCTTCTCTTTCAAATATGTCAAAATAAGTAGATCACTACGGAAATATTTTGAATTTTGTTTATTGTGTTTGTTTATCCATGAGGATCATTCGATCTTCTTCTCTGGCAAGATCCTCAATTTCTTGTCATGTTCATTTATCGGAATGTAAGTTTTAGTTTATCTTTACAGCAAAGATAAAATGTAAAAAAAAAAAAAAAAGTCTGAAGACAATGTCAGACTGATAGAAATTGAAGTCTTAGATGTGATCAAAGTGACTTTAGTTGCACTACTTTTAACTCATAATTATAGAATTTGAATTTAGACATCCAATTTTGTATCAGTTTTTTGGCTTAAATTAAGGTGACAACAAATTAAGACATGAATTTTGGTGTGTGAGATTGAGATGCTATAGAATTCAGTTACATGGTGTTACTGTAGCTGGTTAGATGGGTGGGTAATTTTTGAGTTGCTTTGATTTATACTTCATACGTCTTGTTGAGGGTTCTACTTCAGCAATTTGTACGACTTAGGGTGTATTGTTTCAATGTTTGCCAATTTAGAAATCGAAGGGAAAGAAAATATTTTATATTATAGAACATATTCTTGGATATAAGGTTCTCTATTCAAATTTCAGCTGTTGACAAAATCCGGTTTGTCAGAGCTGTAGTTCCCGCATCTTGTATTCCTGCTACTTCGTTGTGCTCTTTGCATTTAAAGTTCGAAACTTTTTGTTTGCAGCCAGTTGTCTTTCTTCATGGTGGACCAGGCGGTGGAACTTCACCAAGTAATAGAAAATTCTTTGACCCCGATTTTTACAGAATCATTCTCTTTGATCAGGTTAGCAACTATAGTTGACTTTGTAACACTGAAATTACTTTTTCACATTTGTGTAAATGCGGCTTCTCTCCTTATCTTTGCAGAGAGGATCTGGTAAGAGTACTCCCCATGCTTGTCTGGAGGAGAATACAACATGGGATCTCGTTGCAGATATAGAAAAGCTTCGAGAGCATTTGGAAGTTCCTGAATGGCAGGTTTACTTTCTTAATTTTTGATCTTCATTAGTTTATGGGTTATTATGCGTCTATGTGATGTTGATTCTTCCCAATGTGCAGGTGTTTGGTGGCTCATGGGGAAGTACATTGGCTCTTGCATACAGTCAGTCACACCCCGACAAGGTCAGCACTCAGCTTTCATTTTCTCGTTTATTGTGAATCCGAAAGCTTATTCTTTAGCCTTAACTTACTGAGAAGATTTGGTTAATTTTTTTAAGGTCACCGGTCTAGTCCTTAGGGGGATCTTCCTTTTGCGCAAAAAAGAGATTGATTGGTTCTATGAAGGGGGTGCTGCTGCTATATTTCCTGATGGTAGGTTCTTTTGTTATTCAGATATTTATATACATATTAAATATCTTTCCATTGGGGGCAAATTTTGTACATGAAAACATCTGTGCACTTCTTTGTTTCCTATCAAGGGTCAATTGAAAACAACACCTTTGTTTTTACAAGGGCTAACTTGCGTACATTCGCTTCCCAAATCTGCTTAGATGGGAGCCATTTAATGGCATTGGGATTTGGGGTGATGAAATGTTGTATATGGATCGCAATTTCTTTAAAGCACAAATTTTGATATTCTTTTCGTTACTCTTAACTTGTTAATTTTTTTTTTTTATCTTTTCTCCTTCAATACAGCTTGGGAGTCATTTAGAGATCTAATTCATGAAAATGAAAGGGGATGTTTTGTTGATGCCTACCACAAGAGATTAAACTCGGATGATAAAGAAACACAGGTTACTTTGTCCTGCTTTGGTCTTTGTTCCTTTTTGATGTGAACTTGTGACAGTTTGTCTGTCTGTGAAGTGTGAACCAATCTGGATGCTGCATATTAATAGAACGATCTATAAGAATCATGTAGGTCGAAGGCTTGATGCATTATATATTCTATTTTGTTTAGAACTCTTAGCTCCAAATAAGATTAACCCTTTTCTCTGAATTGTATATGGCTTGCTTGAAATGGCCCATGAAATGTTTCAAATTTTTGTTCCCAAACTAGGCACACTTCTCCTTTGTATGGCTTTTTGTTCCCAAACTAGGCACACCTTCTCTACAGTTGCGTGTAAAATGAGCTTTTTATGTCGAGACTTTTTTGAGGCATTCATACCATGTAGGTTGAAAGACAAAGAGAAGGTAAGTTATTTGGATGTTTGCTTGCTGGCTGTCTTACGAGTTTTTCACTTACGAATGACATGCTTTCTGCAAATTTATCTTGTTTGTTGTGGGACATAGTGGTCTGTCTTCCTTCTCTTTGGTGCATCTCTTTTGAGCTTATTGTAGAGTTCTGAACCTTTTCCTTTTGCTCTTTTTTATGCTGATTTTTATCAATAATAATCAGATCTTCCTATGTTTACTTAGCTAGCAGCTGCAAAAGCATGGACGACATGGGAAATGATGACAGCCCATCTTATTCCTAGTGAAGAAAACATTAAGCGAGGGGATGATGATGATTTTTCACTAGTAAGTTTGTGATTCCTGTGTTTGCAAATTGGATTCTATCAGCTTTTTATTTGCATTGGTGGTATATTAACTTATAATACAAGTTTGGATTTCGGACATTGGGTTTTGGATCAAGTAATTTTTTGCCTTCTATGTGGATCCCTCCTCATTTTGAAGCAAGTTCTGTGAATATGCATATCCTTTTGTGGGTTTTTTTCTTGAAGTTGTGATTAACGTATTGTTTTCTTTTTCAGGCCTTCGCTCGTGTAGAAAACCATTACTTTGTGAATAAAGGTTTCTTTTCTTCTGATTCCTTCCTTCTTGATAACATCGACAAAATAAGGCACATTAAGTGTACTATCGTGCAGGTATATTCTTCATCTCTAATTTGCTAATGCTGGTAGATCAAATGAAAATTAAAAATTTTGTAGAACGTGAAAAGGCAGTGTTATTTTTTGAAATGACATACTTAAACTTGAAAGTTATTTTGTGTTCAAGGATAAAAATTGGCTACCTGAAGATGTAGGTAGCCAAGTGTCTGGGATCCCGATGTTCTGGGGTATCCCATTCCCAGGGAGTGGAAATCCCGACACTCGGTCAGTCATAATTAGTTATTTGTAGTAAAGGATTGATCAAGAACAAATGAGCAATATATTAATGGACCTTTTTTTAACTAGACCCTTTAATGTGCATCGTTTAATATATTCTTGATAGATTCATGATCACATTATGTTAATATCACATTACAAGGGTAAGGTTTTATGCCGATAGGCGACAACCTTAGAGTAGCCAAGATGTCAAACGGACTTCTTAGAGCTGCCTGGTTTATGTTGATTGTAAACCTTGGCGGGTAACCAGGAAGTTTGCAGGTTACCTACTTTTTGAATGGCTAGAAATGTTGTCTACTTATCCTATGCTTATATTCACTATTATTGTATGATTTACAATTTGCATTGGATACATATGATCATTTATCGAGTAACGAGTAACTCCACTCTTGAATGGAAGCTTTTTTCTCATCACCGTGACTGGGAATACTAAACATAAAACAAGAAAAATAAAAACATAAGAATCTACCTTGTAAAGTCATGGAATTGATGTGTAATTGCTGATTTTGCAGGGTAGATATGATGTTGTTTGCCCCATAATGTCAGCATGGGATCTCCATAAAGCGTGGCCAGAAGCTGAATTTAAGGTAATATATGTTTATGCCATTTACCCTTCTGCTGTAGCTAAATGCATTATATTATAGGCGGTGAAAGGCAGCTAGGTCTGCCTTCCCACATTTAAGATAAGTCGAGGACTCGATGAAGTCTTCTGTACATCAAACTAGGTTAATCATTGGTTGTAATTCCCCTTGATCAAGTAATAAATAAGTTGTACGTTGATGATTTCTATTTAATATGACGTTTTATATTCCACTTGTTTATTTTTGATGGATCTAAAACTTTATATTTTTTTGTTTTCGGATTAAAAATTCGCTTTAGTAAAATTGCTCGTAAAATCATATTCACTCCTTTCTTATGTTTAGTAATCATTTTTCAATCAAGGGTCAATTGAAACCAACCTCCTTGTTGTTATAACGGTAAGATTCCGTGCATCTACACTTCAAATCCCGTGAGCCAATTACTGATTCAGTAATGGAATATTGGTATTTGATGATTCCAGAACATGTTCGTACTCGATGAAACCATATATATATAGGTTTTTGGTTTGGATTATAATGAACTATACTAAAAGAAAGCTCATTAAATCATTTGTGCTTTTGTTGTAGGTGGTTCCTAATGCAGGCCATTCTGCCAATGAATCTGGAATATCTGCTGAACTTGTTGCTGCAAATGAGAAGCTCAAAAACTATTACCTAGGCAAATAGTAAGCATTATGATATCTGGAAGAATTTTTTCAGAATAAGTATGTGCAATGTTTTTCACTGATTTAATCAGATAACAGATGCAAAGGTAGAAGCAGAGTGAGAACTTTAGCATGCATATTTGATGTGTGTTATGTTAAACTTTTCGTCTGAATTCATTTCGAAATAAACGTCGAACAACAGGTTTAAGAGAATCATGGGTTGACTTGATAAATAGTTAAAATTAACGTTTTGGTTATGATAGAATTTCGATTCTCACTACATACAGGGGGCTCTGCTCCTCTTTCTTATTACCGAATACAAAAAAAAAATACGAGACTAATAAATTAGTTCTTTTTCGTTGAGCACAGGAGTAAAATAAAATGCTTACTTAATCAAGCACAACCGAACACACTTAACACAATGAAGATACATTCACTGAAATCTTATCGACAAAAAGATATTCAATGAAATAATTGAACCAAATTACCAAAAAATAAAAGGAAAGAATCAAATAATTGAAGAACCAAAACTGTATCTATACACTCAAAAAACTTCATATCCGTAAGGTTTATTAGCTGTGCAGCTTTTGGGTTTATGCAAACTGTGAAATCTTGGCTCTCTCGAGGTAGTTACAGTTTTTCCCTGTGCTGCTGATTTCGGAGCTACTGAAGCTTTGTTTGCTGAATCAACAGTATCTTTTCCTTGTTTCCTGGGTTTCTTTCGTTTTGATACAGTTGCTTCAGTTTTCTCCGTTACCTCAAGTCCCCGAGGTTTTTCACCAGATACAATTTCCCTGCAGATAAATCCAGTGTTGTTACACACTCACACTTATAAACTACTTATTATGATAGAATTTACTGCATTGTGAATTCTGCTAACCTCGTAGGCACTTTTAATTTCTTCTGCAAGATAGAAGATTTGGTTTTCCCAGAACTCTTCTCTGATTTCGGTTCTACTTCTTTTAAGGTCTTGTATCTGCTTCGTATTGGTCTTGCAAATGCCTGCTTAAGAGAAAAACTCTTTGAAGAAACTATCTACAGAAATCACTATTTCAGTGGTAATAAACAGGGTTTCGACTTACAGGTTGTTCCTTTTTGAACCCTGTGCTCTCATCTTTCTTGCTTCCCTTTGTTTTGTTCTCGCTTACCCCATTTCCCGTGCCCTGATGAAAGTAAGAATCATTGATGTTAACATGTCTATCGTTAAGACTTTTAACTGTAAATCCTTAATTAACAACAAACTTCATATGCAATGACTGATTGTAAAAGTTCACCTGTGAATTTTCGCTTGTATGAGATGAGTTT
The DNA here is from genome assembly GCF_026212465.1 of Amaranthus tricolor. Classification (NCBI taxonomy): domain Eukaryota; kingdom Viridiplantae; phylum Streptophyta; class Magnoliopsida; order Caryophyllales; family Amaranthaceae; genus Amaranthus; species Amaranthus tricolor. The sequence goes on along the minus strand of NC_080047.1, from coordinate 485,599 downwards.
TCGAAATAAGTAGCTTTTCTCTCTAGAGTTGCCTCTTTTAAAACTCCTCTTTCCTGAATCAAAGCGATTCCAATGAGATTTTGAACCATCAAAAGAAGCGAGCTCTCGTAAGTTGGGTAAAGTCTAAAGATTGTACTCACATCAGTGCGCAGCCTGAAAGGTTTAGGATTCGTCGGCTTGAGTTTCCTATTCTTCAATGTTTGTGTACCACTTCTTGCTGGACAGTTTTCTTTCAAAATCTTGTCCTGTTTTTGTTGAAATTGCTTTGTATTGACCTATATCATATCCATAAGTTCATGTCAGAAAAAGAACAGAAACTTGCATATTCCCTTTCATACAATGTAAATAGTGTACACATTGTGTTTGAAGTAGTGATTATTACCTTAGGTTCCATAGGTGTACGATTCTTGCTGTTACTATTCAAATTCCTGAAAATACGATCACGAAAATGATTGTTGCAATGATATACTTGTAATAGGAAAAACCAAATTTGTAGATTATAGCAGTGGCGCACACCTGATATTATCTGTGTTCCGAACATTTTCTTTCTCATCGTTGTCCTTTTGTTCACGTTTTCTTGAATTCTTATTTTTAAGGACTGCAGCAATGGTATTGCCGTTTTCCTTTTCATCCGCATAAAGTTCTTGGATTACCGTAGTATTCTCTTCTGCCGAAACTTTACTGACAGGTTCCGAACCTGAATTCATTTCACTATCTGGATTCTGATTTTTTACATCATCTTCAATCACGTCTTTGTGTTGTTCTGCCTCATTTGATTCTGGAATCGCCATGAAATTCTCTTCTACTGAAATCTTGCTGTCAGAATCTAGACCTGAATCGATTTCACTCTTCTGAGAAATTGCAGACAGTACCACAAAAGTTTCACAACCTGTCGTAGGCCTCTCCGAAGATGAAGTTTCTCCAGGCCTTGACTTCTCATCTATTTCCATATCACTCGAGTCATCCGAGAGCTTATCATAAAGCTTCTTGTGATTCAATTTGGTTTTACTCTTTACACTTCTAGAAGATTTGGCTTCATTCTCTCGCGTTTGTGCCATGTAGGAACTTGGTTTTTCTCTCGAGCCATCGAAAGGCAGCTTCTTTTGAATCACCCCCTTTTTTTGTGTATTTATCTGCAAGTTTTTAACCCCTTCACACAGCTTAGTTATAGGGGTACTCAACTTCTTTCTTTCACTTGTGCAATCCTTGGATTGTTTACACATTAACGTATTCTTCTTCCCTAGAGCTGCTTTCTTTGGTGAGTTGAACACCAAAGCCTTTGCCATCACCTTACTTTTAGGCAATGAAATGCTCGATTTCTTCGCGTTCCGAACACTTCGAAAGGCATTACCTTTAGGAGAACTACCCTTTTTCATCCTAGGAGAAGTCATATACTTGGCTGCAACATGCTTCACCCTAACATTAGGAGTTGAAGCAGGGAGTTTTTGTTTGCCTTTTTTGTCATTATGAAAGAGCTTCTTAGAGATTGAAGAAGATACTATTGCTAACCTTGGTAGCCTGGATTTTGAAGATTTCGGAGGGGCCGAAACTGGGCATTTCTTATAATCACTGAAAAACAGATAACAAACTTTAAATTCAATTCATCATTAACAAAAGTGAAACTTACATTAGAGATTTGATGAATACCTTAGAGGTTTTCGGGTGATTGCTCGTTGAAACAGTACATTAGGACTCCTAGCAGCCATTACCTGCAAAATCCAATGACTTTAGTTAAGCCAAAATCACCTTATATATCATAAAATACAGATGTATCTTTGAGTATGGAAATCAAAATCTAACCCGAAGCACGAAATTCTTGTTAATGGCTTCAGAATCCATTTCTTTTTCATGTCTTCGATCACATCCTATAACAATCATTTCTTTAAATGAAGTTGAAGTACACAAATATTGCAAGGTGCTAAATTTGCTTCAAATCCAAAACCAGAAATGCACAATCATAACTATGATGTATTTTGTTAATAGTCATAGATTTACTTCAATTTAACCTAGAAAAAAATTAAAATATCAGCTCATATCTTGAAGTCATCCTCATGCTTGCGCTGATAATTTCTTTTTAAAGGAGGTCAATACAGGAATAGTTTCGGCACTGATTCAGTTATAATACAAAAAAAAAACCCATGAATTTAAACAGCATAATTGAGATTTGAGATGTATTCCATTATTATCATGAAATTCGCTCATACAGTACAATTTCAGTTTCAAAACAATCCAAATTCCTTTAAATTTTGGAGAGAGAAAAAAGAACATACCAACTCGAGAACAGAACCAAAATCGATCATCAGGACAAAAATGATCTGGGAGTGTAAAATCGACGAACTTTGGAGCTTCGATTTCCTCATAAAATTCTTCTTCTTCAAATTCCGTTGATGAAACCAGCTGAAATTTCTCTTCCATATTTTCAACAAATACGTGGGATTGGGAAAGGATTAAATTTTTTTGAGGAACGTTGATTTATCGACCGAGTAAAATAGGGGATTTAAGAAAGAGGATGTAGCAGGAAACTGGAAAGTAGTTTAAGAATGAAGAGCGTTAGATTGTGGGTTTTGAACAAACTACCTGAATAAAGAAAAATATATTTTTTTTTTCGAAAAAAAAGCGTCTGAGATCTGATAACGAAAACTAGCCGTTGGGAGCTGTTAAAGCAATCTTATAATTCACTCTTGTTTTGGGTTCGGATAGTAAAACCTCAAGAGAGATGGGCCCGGATACCGCCCCGGTCATGTTAATAGTGCTATGAACAAATAAGCAATTCAGATTTTCCGGGTTAAAAAGTTCAAGGTTTTTTAGGTTTATAAAGTAGATTGAGGGAGAGAAGAAGTTAGCAAAAATTAAATTTAGGTTGTTCTTGGAAAAAGTTTTACATGTACGAGAAATTTTTTGAAGTATTGATCTTGGGTTGAATCATTTCTACACAAAGGTGCCGGATTCGGTTGACTTAAAATCGAGTTAAGAGTTGACCTTAACTTCAGTCAACTAAAAATCAAACTCATTTGGGTTTGAGTATATTGTAATTTTGTTAATTTTTTCTTAGACCAACTTTTTATATGTTTTCTATTTACAGGAAGTCTTGTATGAGATAAGCAGTTCAAAGTTGAACTTACATAGCAGCTAATTAAATAAAAATAATATTTTTTTCATTAAATTCTAATTTATTAATTCGTCTCACGGTGAAACTCCCTTAATAAAGAATTGATCATTCATTTATGATTAAAGTTAGTTTAGGATTAGAATTGTACATTTGGACATGTGAATAAATTTTGGATATGATATTTCAAATCAGGTAAATTTCAATTTTTATGTGTACGTAAACGTTTTGACAATCTAATTTAATTTCTTTATCAAATTTTTCTAGACGACGGAGTTGAATTATGCTCGATTTCTCAATTAATCAAATTAAATTTTAACCTATCTAATATAACCAATCAGTTGGCTACTTCTATAGCATTGAATGATTTTTCTTTTGTTGAATGCTTGTTTAAAGAAATTTTATTCTGTTTGTCTATCAGATATTTTATAAAAGGAAAAATTATTGTAAATAATCTAACTTAATTTCAATTACCTACCAATAATCGTATCTCTTGAAGAATTTTTAATAATTCAAACTTTGCTTTCAGTTTGTTGTAAATGGATCCTTTAGAATATGACATGTTATATTAGGTTACCTCTCAATATATCAGGTTACCTCTCATCTTTTCCTTCTTTATAATAATTCAACCTATTTTCCATTACTTGCCAATAATCTCACCTTTTGAATTTTTGTTCAATAATCCAACCTTCGTTTTCATTTTGTTGCTCATGGACCCTTCAAGAAACTAAGTACTCAATTTCTCTTTGCCACTAGTTTATCATAATTCAACATATCTCATCCATACATGTTAAGTCTCTTTGAATTTCTTTAACACATTTTCTCTTCAATTATTATTAAAAAATCCACAATTTTTAAAATACTCAATTTCTCTTTGTCACTGATTTTGAAGGGATAGTATACTTTGAAGGAAAGCGAAAAACATACGACTATTATTAATTTCTTTATAATTATATTGATTATAAAATTTTTACGTGTAAATTTCAACTTAATAAAGATAATACATAACGGGTCGGTGGGTAACCGATTGTATTTTGTGGCCCATGACCCAGCCTGGTTAAGGCAGGTCAGGTACCTGACCCGAGTTATACTATTTTAAAAAAATTAACTAGCCATTTAGGATGTGGGTCTGCAGGTCGGATGATGGGAAATGTTTCATATGTATGTAAAGACACTTACTATTTATGCAATGATCAACTTCATAAGCTTGAGATTTAATAGCAATTTCATTTAGCTTTTTAAAGGGTCTATTGGCAACAAACTAAAAGCAAAGGAAATAATAGCTTCTTGAAGGGTCTATTGGCAACAAACTGAAAGCAAAGAATGGATTATTAAAAAAATTTAAAGGTGGGATTATTGGCAAGTAATGAGAAATATATTGGATTATTATAAAGATGGAAGAAGATGAGAGGTGCCCTGATATAACTGGTCATCTTTTGAATGATTTATTGGCAACAAACTGAAAACAAATGTTGGATTATTAAAAAAGTTTTCAAAAGGTAAGATTATTAGCAACTAATTGAAAATAAATTGAATTATTCACAATAATTTTTCCTTTATAAGAAAGTAATGTTAAGTTATTATTAACTCTTGGTATAACATTACACAAAATTTAAAGTTAATGAAAATATTGATTAAATAAATACGAAAGATTAAAGAGAAAATGTGAAATTACTAAAATCAACAATAGTAATATTAGAAATGTAATTTAATTTATTTTATAAAAGTGAAAATATCTAATGATTGTGTCTAAGTGGACAAAGTTTTTTTGAATACATGGTGTATTGGAAGAAATAATAACAATCGAAATCAATATTTTTATATAGGAAAGTTTTATTTTACCAATTGACACAAGAATTAATTGTTAGGCCTTTTAAACAGATCAAGTTGAGTTGGGTTTAAGTTTGGGTCATATATAAACAGGTCAGAAAATCCTTGATTCGAACCCAACCCATTTAGTTAATTGGGTCGAAAATCACAACCTTGACCCGACCTGCAACAGATCAGGTTGACCTGATTTCGACCAACTTAACCCGTTTATAATTTTTTGGTTTTCGTTTTAAGGTTTTTAACGTTGATTAAATCTAATTTTTTAGGCTTTAATTTTAACTTTATGTTTTTTTGTTGTTTATTTTGTACTTACTATTAAAAATAAGAAAATATTAAATGAACTAAATTTAGCGTATACTTATTGATTTAACTCAAAATTAACACATTTAATTAAATGGGTTATATAGGTTTTTTTCAGGTTTAAAATTTTAACCTGAACCTAACGCATTTAATAAACAGATTAGGTCGGGTCGACCCATTTAATTAATTGGGTCAAAAGTCTAAACTCAAACCCACTTATTTCAGGTTAGGTTTAGGTCGGGTTAGCAGACCGGGTTAACTTTTGCCAGCCCTACCAATTTTCTCAAATGGACAAAGTTAAGTCTAAGCTCATACCCAAGTATATCCGGACCTAATTAATTTTAGATAACTTGATTCACATTTATATCAACGTTCCGTTGTCGTCCAGCGGTTAGGATGTCTGGCTTTCACCCAGGAGACCCGGGTTCGATTCCCGGCAACGGAATTTTTTTTCGGAAGCTTTGAGAAATAATTTCTAAATAAACGCCTACTTCTGTTGTGTAGCTTTGTGTAAACTGTAAAGGTTGATTTATACTTAAGCATTTAAGCTTCTGATAATATTATCATTATCCCCTAAAATAGGAAAATAAATAATAATAAAATAGGAAAAAAAAATTTAAACAAAGTAAAATTAGCAAAAATGTTTTATTATATCAATTGGATTGCAATATACTCCCTCCAATTCAGCCAAAGAGTTCCATTTGACTTTTTACGAATTTTAAAGTGGGTTAAAATGGGATCTTAAGGGTAGGAGATAGAGTGATGTTTTGAGTTTTTAATGAATTGATTAGGAGGTTAATGATTCACTCCAAATTTGAAGATAATTGTGTGCTTTTACAAATGCTGAACATTTTTCACCTTCAAAAGTCTTTAATTTTTTTCAAGTCATAACGAAAATTAAATATTCCGGGTTCATAACCGAAATACATACGTCCTACAAATACATTACATAATTAGTCCGACTAATAAAGAAAATTACATAGTTCGACTACTTAATCTCGGATAGTCTTCTCAATTTTTCAACAGCTTCGGTGTAGTTGTAGTCTTTGTTGATCATGTGGGTGCGGATTTTTTTTCCGATCAGTGACTTCAGATTTTTCACCATACCAAAAAAATCGATGCATTAATATTTTCATAAATTGCCACAGAATTGTAAACAAATCAATTTTTATTTTGTAAAAAAATTATCACAGTACCATCCCTTTTTGTTTCAAAAAACCAAAAATAAATGTTAAAAAAGAACAGAAACAACAAACTGTCGCCAAAGAGCAAGCTGCCATAGAAATCAGAATACACAAACAGACGCCAAAAATGAAAATGCAAGCTAAACAAAAAATCAACTTAAACAAATCAGAAACCAAAGTCATCAAATGTTGGTGCCATTAATAAAAATGCAAAATAGAAATTCAGACTAAGTTTATTAAATACCAAGTTATCAGCCTCATTAATTACACATCCAAATTAAAATGGCTCCCTCCAAAAATCTTTCCACCCAACAAAGACTCAAATAATGCAAAAGTTATTGTCCTCATTAAACAAAAAGGAAAAACCGATGCAAGGTACAATTAATGCACTTGCAACAGAATTTGAAGTATGAAAGAAAACAATCAAGAGATTATAGAAAGAAGTTCAAAAGTAAAGGGTAAATAACGAAATAGTCATCAACCTCAACAATAAAAGGGTTGGGAGATAAGCACCACATAAGATTCAATTTGATGAGGAAAAATTCAAGTCCATCAAATTTGAACTAAAAGGAGAAACATTAGGAATCTAGTTCATGATCAATATTAGAAAAATAAGCATCAATAGAAGAATATTCACGATCAGCCTACAGATCAGCCCCAAGAGTGTAAATGGGTTCACCCTCAGAATCTAGTTTTCTACCCCACTTTGGATCTGTTTCAACTGAAGAGCAATCATCATCATAGGAGTCAAAAAACTCATCGTGATACCACTTAGGGTTTTCTAGATGCGATTTGGGGATTTTTAGAGAGGAAACATTAGGCGACTTAGGGTTCTTGAGATGGGAGATACTGGGCGATTTAGGGTTCTTGAGAGGTGGGTTAATGGACGATTTAGGTTTTTCCGTGAAGATAGAGCAAGGTAAAACCACGAAAAACGCAAAAGAGAGACTAAAAAGAAGAATAAGAAACCAGAAGAACACGAAGAAGGAAATCAGAGGACAGAAAAGAACACAAACACAAATCTAGGGTTCTAAGGAAGAGTTAAGAATAAAGGAAATCAAAGGACAGAGAAGAACACGAAGAAGAAAATAGCAGGGGATGGGATGGGATGGGTAGGGTTAAGGTTTAAATTGAAGGGAATGATTAAGGAGTGTTTAGATTAGGTAGGCTTAATTGATTATTTAGGATAAAAGAGGGGTAAAGTAGTTGAGTTTAATGAGGGCATGAATATGAATAAGTTAAGTCAAGTAAGGGATAAGAGTAAAAATTACATACCAAAAATAGAAATGGGACATTTAGGGTGACTTGACCCTAAAAGGAAAATGGGACACATAAGCTGAATAGGAAGGAGTATTTACCTATTTTGTAATCTTAGCCTACAAATCAAGTGTATACACACTACTACACAACATGCTTTTAGTGGAGTATATTTAGTGACATTTTACTACTTTAAATTTCTAATGGAATGTATAGTAGATCACAAATTGTTGTGAGAGATGGTCTCTCTAAGAGACGCATTAGATATATGGGCTAAATAGCCCAATTAATGCAAATTAAAGAGAAAATCAAAATGTGGGCTTTTTTTAGGTCGTCTCTTTGAGATACGATATCTCACAAGAGTAGCTAATAGCGAATTTAGTGACATAACTAGACCCTTTAGCAGTATAATAAAAAATAATACTAAAGCTTTTCGCGATATAGTATTTAGTGTCATTTCTCTTAAATGCCTCTATAAATTATAGTAACAATTATAACTTATAGTAATCAATAATATTTTTTTAAGGTCGCTAAATCACATTTCGCAAAATGTTAATTTTATTGTAGTGTGAGATTAGAAAAATCGAAATAAGAAATCACTAAAATTGGACATGAAATTATGAGGGCTTATAGGAAAGAATACCTATTTATAAGGAAATCTAATACACCATATCTTGTATTATACTAAAGATGGTTACGGGGCGGGTTTGGAACAAGTCTAGCCAGACCCTAACTCATACCTATTTATTTTTAATGACTTTAAACCCGAATTTAGATCTTAAGAGTCCAAAATTTTAAGACCTAGATTCAAATCCTCTGGACCTGATGGATTTACGGTCCTTAATAGTTATTAAATGGATTAAAAAAGAGTCCCTTAACTTGTCAAATTTAAGCCTATTATAAGTTATTTTTTCTTTTTTTTTTGTTAGGGGCGTTTAGCGTGTTTTACAAATCTTGAAGATACTTATAAGCAAATCTGATTATCATAAGCAAATCTATTTGCTACTGATTATAAGCAAAGAGACACAAGAAGATTATACACGAAGATACAAGACAGAAGAAGATAAAGATAATTCATAAAAAATGACTTTTTAATATATGTTTGGTCTGACTTCTAGAGGACGGGTCTAGATCCGACTCTCGGATCTATGTCCATAGATCCAGATTCCATGGATTTTAAAAATATATCCAAACCCTTAAAAAGGACGGATTCGAGGCGAGTACAATAGAGTCTTGGACCCTTAACCATCCCTATGTGAGAGTTGAGAACGTCTCTAGAGCCTAAATTCAATTAATGTATATTTAAAGCATGGAAGTGGTTATGTTAATACGTTTAGTTGGATTATTTAGTTCAATTTAAAACTCTCATGATAAAGCTGTAGCCCGTATTAAATAAAAATTTGTGAAATTAATTCTCTTTTTATCTCACTTATTTTGCATCAAATTCATTTTTGGACAATGGTTCATTTTTTTTTTAATTCTTATCCCTAGATTTTAAACTTTCATTTAATTTCATCCATAATTCATTATGTCTCTTTATTTATTACCAATATCCATTTTTCTCATAAAACCCCACATTTTATTTAATTTAATTCTATTCGGATAGAGGGAGTATACAATTATAAAATATTATTTGCTTAAGCAACTAAATAAGTAACTGATTATCTGACAGTAATATATAATTAGACTTCAGAAAATGAAAAAAAAAAAAATCAATATTTGAAATCTCAATCATATGATTGATTTCTCTATAACCATGTCACATGCATCTAAATATTTAGTGCTAAAAAAATCAAGAAGATTCCAAGCTTAAGGTTGGCCCTTCCAAACAGATTTAAATCAAATTAGACTTATTTTATATAAATTATTGAAGGATAATGGAAATATGCCAACATAATTTTTAATTAGCATATGATCATGTTATAATTAATAATATATATAGAATGAGTTTACAAGAAGCCATAATAATTCATGCTGTGATTTAAATTGTACTATCTGAAGGCATCATAATAAATTAACCAGTATCATACGAAGCAGATTAGTTATTAAAGTGTAAAAGAAAAAAAGGTCGTTTTACTGCACTTAAATATAACTAATAAGCAATTAACACTAATAAACCCATTGACAACTTTGAAGAAAATCTGCAACAATATCATATACGTCAGTCGAGTTATAAAGATTTTCAAAATTTGATCGATAAAATATATTGTAAAAGCGTTAAAATTATTTTTTAAGCTATTAAACAAGATCTAATAGTTTTGGTTGATATAAAACCTAGATTTATAAAATTATCTTTTTGACTTTATCAGCTTAGTTTGTAGCATACTACAATAAATAGAAAAAAAAATATTCTGAATAATCTCATATATTGTCTATTTACTGTAAGTAATTCGTACTATTAATTATTTCTAAATAATCTAACTTTTGTATATTTTTTGCTGACTGCACCCTTTGCCATATTTTAGGCGGCTACTAGTTGTTACACTCACAGACTCACTTTTTCTGCCTCCTTTAGTCTTCATTGGTGTATCCGTACTCCTCTTTAATTTGGTGGTAAGTAATTATAGTAAACAATAAAATGTGGTAAGGGATGTCGTCAGCAAAAAAAAATACAAAGATTGAATCATTTAAAAATAATCAATAATAATAAAGATTGTTTATAACATATCAACAATAGGCAAAGATTATTCAAAACAATTTTAAAAAAAACTATTTCTTATAAAATGTGCTATTACACTCATGAGTAATTAACCATATACATCTTGGCATAAAATACAATGATCAGAAATCAATCTTCCAATAACACTACCATTTTGAATCTTAGTATTCCAACTAATTTTGTTCCAAAGATGAACACCATAAGACTCTTTACTAATCTTCCCAAACATATCTCTAATCATTTCAGAATCATTCCCTTGTGAATTCCTATAATACATAAGAATACTTTGCCAACTAATTGGGTAAAAAGCCATTGGAGACATAACATTGAATTGATACTTTGGATCATTAATAACTTCCTTAATGATTCTAGTAGCCATGTAGGGCCCATTATGACCCCACAAACTTCCATCAAAACTTGAGTTAAATTCCTCCATGAACTTAAACAAAAGAGGATGATTCTTATCAAAGATCAATACAGCATTGTTCACTGAAATCCATGTCTTTTTTTCTTCATCAAATTCTTGAATTCCAATGGAGTTTCTTAACCCAGAAACATCCTTAAGAATGATCATATCAGTATCGAAATAGATACCTCCATACTTGTACAAAATCGCGAGCCTTAGAAGGTTCGCAAAGTTTTGTGTAATGGGTATTTTGCCTGGATCAAGCTGCCCATTTTCAAGCCTTTTCAGCCAATCTTGAGCTGGTGTGCCATTAAAGATCAGATGGAAATCTGGTGCAACTGTAAGGATTAAGTAACCCTGTTCTAATAATGGTTTAAGTATAGTTTTCCCCTGTTTAGAGCCCATTATTCGAGAGATTATGATGACACAACTATTAGGATGTGCCTTAAGTATACTCTCTAGGGAGAACATTTCTCTTTTACCAAATAATCTTGTGGGGGAAATCCATGTAAGGAAAATGATTGCTTTGCATCTTTTGGTTCGAACAAATTGTTGTATTTTTATGTCGAATTTTCGGGTTTTTGGTGTTGATTCTAGTATTCTTGACTCTGGTAGCTTTTGTTTGATCCATTCCATTCTTTGTTCTTTAGTGAAATTACTTGGTGGGTATGAAATATGATCAACTTCTGAAAATGTTGATTCGTTTTCATGTTCATCTTCATCTTCATCTTCATTTTCGTGTTTTAAATCATCATCCGTCACTTCTTCTAATTGATTTGAAGGCGAAAACTGTGAATTTAATGATGGAGAACTCTCAGAAACAACCTTAAAATGATCATTTACGATAAAAGAAGGTAGTGTAAAATCATTGATTAAAAATGGTGGTGGGGTGGATTTTGTTGGTGCAATAATTTTTAAGTATTCAATGTTATTGATTTGTTTTGGGTATTTGATATAAAGCAAAGAAAAAAATGAAATTGCAAAGAAAGCACTAATCAAATAGATTGATGCAAAAGATGAAGGTATGGAAGATGTACATTTTCTACTCATTTTTGTGTATTTTCTATTTAGAAGAGGAAGACGAAGAATAAGTTTAAGAGGAAAATGATTAATATTAAGTTTATGGGTTATGTCTTATAATTGGTTAATGGGTTGAGATTTTTTGGTTTTGTGTTACATACTTAAAGGCTGCTAATTGGTATCATCTTGAGTAAAATAGATCTGATTAGTTGTGCATACCAATATATAATATGTAACTTGTATATATAGAATGAAATATATTTGTGTATGACATAATTTCATGATATCGACCGCTATTGAAACTAATCTATTAAATTGTATAGTCGATTATAATCTTTTGAAATTAAGGATTTAACATTGTTGTTTTAGATAAATTTAACGAAAATTATATATTAATTTTATGAAAATAAAAAATGAAATCGGTATATATACTTAAGATCTGTAGAAGTGTATATAAGAGTTATAAGAAATGGGTGTTTTTATTATTCAATAAAAGTTAAATCAATGTTTACAAATAAAATTGATATTCACTTCCATTAGTTGTAGTTTGAGGAAAATCAATTTTTATATCAAGATGAAAAATTCAATCCAAGATGATTTTATTTCTTACCAAAAAAAGTTGATAACAAGCAGATATTTCATATGTTATGCTTAATTTATACTCCAATTAAAAAATTTTAATTTAGTACTTCAACTCTAATAGACAGTCATTATAATTAATGATTCTTCAAAAAATAATTAAAAATTATCTTAAATAATGATAATAAAAAAATCTAGGAGCTATGTGATTTTTACCCTTCAACCATGCATTGTCAAGGTCTTCTTATGAAAGATATTAATTATATTAAGCTTGGTGTTAGACTCATTCATAGTTGATTCATTTATTTATAGAGTATATGTTATGAATCTTTAATTGAAAATCTTATATACCTTTTAAATTTAAAAAATCATAATCCAATAAAATTTAGTTAAATATATTTTATTGTGATATACTACTCATATATTAAAAAATAAGTTAATGTTAACTTTGGTAAAAATTATTTTATATGGCAAATTATTGTGAGAATTTTACAGTTTTTTTATTAAAATGTATGATCCTAAGAATCTTTAATTGAAAATCTTATGCGGTTTCTAACTTTAAAAACATAATAATCTAAGAAAATTTAAAAAATATATCTTATTGTGATATACTACTCATATAGTATTAAGGATTAAGTTAATGTTAACTTTAGCAAAAATTATTTTATATGGTAAATCATTATGGGAACGACACATGAAATTTTACAGTTTTTTTATTACATTGTATGATGATATGATGATAATATGATTTAAGAGTTATTTTACAGTAGTGTACTATAATTCAAACCAACGAAATATAAATCTTTAACAAATATTCTACATTTATTAATTATTAGGAGTATTTACACTACTTCCTCCGTTTCTTTTTTTGTCCACTTTACTTTTTGCACGCATGTCAAAGCAGATTTTTTGAGCCTCAATATCTCTAAGCACACATTATAAAAAATTATAAAAATTATATATTAAAATATTTTACATCTAAATGAACCTAACAAGATCCCACATGAAATATTTAATCTTCAATACATACTTCAAAAATCTAATTTAAATTTCTCTCACCTAAATCAAAAAAATCTGAAATGGAAAAATAAAAAAAACCGAGAGTAAACTATTCTAGTTCAGAAAATTTTAATTTTGAACCGGAAACCTCATGTATGAGATGTAAAACATGTACTAGACCATCAAAATTCGGTCCTCGGGAAGTACTAATTAAGCAATACGTTGATAACTAGTAACTACTATTATTAATGCATAATAGCATAAAAAGTACAAGAAGATTTGATTCTTAAAAAAACATCAATCCCAAGTGCATAAAAGATTATTTCTTTTACCGCGAGTTTTATTAGTGGTATTAAATAATGGTAATAAAAATTATTAATAGTCTAAAATTTCATCAAAAGTTTCATATTATTTCCATGGTAATGAAACTTTGATCACAAAAAAGATTTTTTGTTTACAAATTTCAATTACCACCTAATACCACCTCTCCCAAAGGTAATGCATTGGATTGAATTTTATGAAGAAAATGAGATGATTAAAGTTGGACAAGCATGATCATCAATGTAACCAAGAGATTTTTTAACCAAAATTATACTAGTATTTCATTTTCATTACCACCATTTATTACCACCTACTAAATGGGCCGTTAGGGTAATGATATCTACAGGTCTTAGAGTTGTATAGAATTGGGAACGATTAATATATTTTTTAGTTATTTAAAATCCCAAGAAAGAATTAATGTTAAAATAAATAATAAAATATAATTAAAATTCTTATGTTTTTAAAGCAAACACAATATCAAATCAAATTACATGAAAAAAATACAAAATTTTTTGTTATATAGAACCCTTATAGTTGTATATATTATTCTCCTTTTTTTTTTATTACAAATTATTGAGAAAAAGAGAATAATTAGTGAAAAACCGAAAATCAAATTTAAGACTTTTTCCTGAAAAGTTATACCCGATATTCTAGATGTACAACTAACTTTAATTACAAGTTTTTGGGTTAAATAAAGCATTTTAAATTTCTTTAAGTACCATTTCTTGCTGCTTCCGCTAATACTCACAAACACCACTCCTCAAGTCCTTATCAATTCATAGTTCATACATACCCTTGATTTGCTCGTTATAAATCTCTCCACGTTTAAGAATGTTTGGAATAATCAAAATTAAAGATCACATCACTTTAATCTTATATATGTTAATAATCACTAATATACACAACCTTGAATTTAGTCAAAATCAACTTTTATTTATAAAACTTGATATGTACTCTTATTATTTTATTATATTTTTGCCCAAATAAAGGCTACGTATACATGCATGTATGTGGCTGAACAAATCTTTCGGCACATGCTCTACCTTTTTGTTATCCTCACGCAAAATTCATTCTACCCATCAAATATTTAGTGTTGCTAATCGAAATTGCAATTGCAAGTATCTTTTCTGTATAAAAGACGAATTTAGTTATAAGATTCTTTTTGAGAATAGTTTCTAGGATTAAATATAGTAATAGTACTACTATGTAGAAGGAACATTCAGTTTTACGTAAAGAAAGAAGCATTATTTGCTTTTATTTATGTTTTCTGGAACTTTTACATCCTGCTTACAATCCATATATTTTTCTAGTTTACAACGTTACCCGCATCGGTAACTGTACATTTACATCAACACAATCACAAAACGAAGTTACCTGATTGATCATGGCATTAATCAGTAATATATTTGAGCCTCATACCACCTAAGTGGGTTTAAATTGACAATGTTGGAAGGTAAGAGGATGACTAGCTATATATCTTATGTTCTAAATATCGACTAGATAGCTGAATGTCATGAATCTTCGAAATGATGGTCTGTCTCATCGTATATCTCTTCCTGCAAAGATGTCACAAACCCAATGCTCTGTATTAAGTTGGTCAAGTTTTACCAAGCTAGCTTATGACTAATGTGACATGGTTAATCATGGGCTGAGCTGAAAACTCTGGCCCATTTCAGGCCAGATCACTCAAGCTAGTCTGTAAGCTCTTAACGACTCTAGTCTAGGATTCGGATTAAAAAGTAAGACGGAAATGGGATTTATTTACCTGTAAGAGCTCTTCAATGACATCCTCCAAAGTTATAATTCCAATTGCTTCTTCTTCATCAGGTTTTGGTAGAGGCTTCTCAAGCTCCAAGACATCTGAATAGATATCTCTATTCCATTTCTTGGTCCTTAATCCCTTGTTTGATTTATTACTATTTGGGAAGCTCTTCCACTTGTAGAATTTTCTCTTTTGTTGTATACTTTCATCCTTTTGTAAGTTCTTTGATTGTTCTGGGACATCACCTGTGATGGTGACCCTCACCTCTTTTGCTGAATCTGCATATACAATCGAAGATACATGAGATAATATATGTTCGTTTTGAGACGAAAATCATTTAACACGCACTTATCAACAGATGGGAGGGACAAAGTTTCCCTTCAAGGCTTCAAGTATGATACGTGCAAGTTTCTTTTAATGAAACAATAGCAGTACATACTACAGAAAATTGTCAAGGAACCAATTCAACCAAAAACTTATGTAGATGGTCAAAGTCCCATGATATGTGATATATACTAAGCGCCCCCTCACACGAGAGCCCTTTGGGCTAGAAGTGGGGTTATAGCACATGTCCTCCCATACATGGCTTTAAATATTCCACTTGAAATGAAGAGTAGATGGAATTCAAACCCATGGCCTCTTTGTCACGTTGGCTCCTAGTACCATGTCAAGGACCCAACTCAACCAAAAGCTTAAGTTAATGGTAGGATATGTTACATGCACTATGATTCAAAGACAAGTGACAAGACTTACCATCATCAGGATTCCCATTGACGAACTGTGTCTCTGATTTGTTTGATTGCCTTATGACTACTGCCATGTGGCTGTGACCTTTCTGAAACTCATTCAGTATGTCATATAGAGGCATTGTTTCCGGTACCCTACAGTAGAAACACACTTATGAATTTATAGATTCAACATGAGACAGAGAAATGCAGTTGTTTTAGCAGTACATCTGTACATACGTAAATAGCGGAACCATAGAACATCATATTATTTTACCAACAGGGCCACTGGCTATTATCATGAATCATCTATCAAGAACTTCAAGAAACAACACATCCAAAATAACACAGCACATAAATGCCAAGGGATGATGGTAGAAGGACGAGCTTGCATACTAGATTTAATGACAAGGGATGTTAGAAACACACCCAACCCTTCAAAGTCCAAAGTCCAAACCTTGCCTCAATAAGAGCCACTTGGAATTCGGGTAATGACACCTATATCAAGGAAAAAGGTCTAATACAAAAAAAGAAATATGCAATCCAGAAGACTTCGTTCTACAAGAAATTACTACCACATCATATGCAACGCATTCCACAATTCTACTGAAAGAATGAAATTTAACAACCACTTACCTTGGAACTTTGCGAATTGTTACACTCTTCACAGGTATTTCATCTTCTGGATTAATAGTCAACAAATTTTTCACCTGACAATGATTAGAATTCATCGTTAGAAGCGCCAGGAACAAAACAAAAATCAGAATCCAATTTTCAGGACATCATACAACATAACAAATTTATTTCACAATTAAGGTACACAAAAATACCCACAAATTACTAAAAGCAGCAATTAGCAAATAGCAATGGTGGATCAAAAGCAAGATCCTTCTTGGGCAACAAAAAACATAGCCATTTATATACTTGTCAAGATAAGACATTTAAGCATGTTGATGTACTCATGGCTGGTCTGAATTTGGACACTCAAATATAGTGAAAAAAATGAAAAGAGTAGAGAAAAACAAAACCAACAAAGCACACAACAGAAAACAAAGCAAGAAAGCAAGAAAGCAAGAACACAAGAATTTTGATTGGGTACCTTAATGTAACCTCCCCGGCTCCCCCAAATCAAAAGATTTGTATTTCTTAATGATAATTCTACAATTACATTAAGAATCACATTTCTTCAGTTTGTTTGCATTCTTATGGATTTCACTGACGCATACAAGCACACTTTTTTTCAGAAGGTTCAACAACAAAAGAAAAAATGTTTCTTGCACTACACATGCACTTCTTCTGACCCGTAAGCCCCCTTTAATAAGTCGAAGAGGTTAAGAAGTTCAACCTAAAAATCCTCAAACGAACTCACACATGAAAACACAAAACCCAAAGTTCCGACAGCAGCACTCAACCGAGCAACTCACCTGCTCGATTGAGTGGACCATCAGACTACCTACTGCCTGAAGCTGCGTGAATAGCTCAACCAAGCAAGCCTCAATTCAGCACATTTTTCCTCTTTTCTTGCTTCAATATATTAGCATATGAAATTCCTTGCTTCCCTATCAATGCCTTCATCAATGCAAGCCATAGCTTTTCCCAATCCCCACCAAGCACTCAAATACTAAATCATCCATGGATGATTTGTTTCTTCAATTAACAATGACCACAACACACCTAACACTGGGAGACTGGCTAAGAAACATTATAAATATCTAATCTTGAATACTAGAAAAAGGTTAGCTAAGCATCAGTTCCAATAAATACTACATCCAAACAAGGACGAGGCGCAATAAAAACTAAGATGAAGCAAGGAAACAAAAATCGAATACAGCCTATAAGAGACGATAGCACAAGTAAACATGCATTAAGGATGAAAAAAATAACATACTTATTTTCAATTGCATGTTTACTCATGTTGTCGTCTCTCACAGGCTGTATTTTATTTTTGTCTCTTTGCTTCAACTTAATTTTTTTATGCCTCGTCCTTGTTTGGTATTATTTCATATTACAATCTTGTCCTCTGCTTTAACAATTTTTTACATAATTCCTACTCTTCTACATCA
The DNA here is from genome assembly GCF_026212465.1 of Amaranthus tricolor. NCBI lineage: Eukaryota > Viridiplantae > Streptophyta > Magnoliopsida > Caryophyllales > Amaranthaceae > Amaranthus > Amaranthus tricolor. Next base: position 467,388 of record NC_080047.1, on the reverse strand, counting down.
TAGATTTATTTTTCATACATTTTCATGCTCTGTACAAACTTGTCTTTTTTATCTTATCTTATTTAGAAATAAAAAGGACGTAATAAAATACATCTCAAAATACACAGAACAAATGGAATGAAAGATGGTGAAGTATAAACACTGTTCAATAAATTAATTGAGGTCTAAATCACTAAATGTAATGAAGCAGCAAAGTCTAATGAGAAAGAAACATTGAACTTACTAAAATGACTCCAATGATGTTAGTTTGCTCCTCATAATAAACTGGAACACGACTGTGGCCATTATCCAAAATTGAGTTCATTGTGACTCTGTACAACACAGAAGTTAGCACCTCTTACAATTTTTAATGGGAGACGGGAGAATGAAGCTAAAACATATATATGAATTCCCATGTAATAGTGCTTGACCTATCCAACGTTGCATTGATGTCAATTGCAAAAGTATCAGCTATAGGAGTCATCGCATCACCAGCTGTTTTCTCTGTTAGCTCCAATGCTCCAGCAATAATAGTGGTTTCATCATGTGTTAATTCACCACCTTTTCCAGCCTAATACAACCACATAAATAAGCAGGTATTAAGATGCCTCTTACTTTATAACAGTATCCTCATCAAGTTAAAAAATTTTCACCAGCTACACCTGTACAGTAACTCTTTTGAGGTTATTCACATGTACCACTAAAATACATTTTACATTACAGAATATTGATACCCTAAGAGGCCTCCTATTGGAAGAATACTGTATATTTTCTACCTCAGAAAATTTCTTGTCTTACGTCAGCAAGGAACCTCAGAAAAAATTGTAAAATGAGTTCTATGATTCAATGCATCTTTATTGTGGCACGATTTAACCAACTTATAATATATCTGTTTCATCCACATGAAAGCAAAGATTCTCAATTCTCAACATTAGAAATTTTGTTAATGCTCAAATTCAGTGTGCCAACGAAACAGATCCAGACTCCTAAACCTTAATATCACTGAGGCAAATAGACACAATTGATAACAAATCAATATCTCGATATACAATGTTGGATTAGCTATTTATGATTAACAAGGCTCAATGCATGATGGATACTCAATTTTCCCACATAACTCAACCCTGGTCAGACTTATTGGGTTCATCAAGAGGAACAGGGATGCTTAATGAAAGAAGACAACCTCTCAAAGAGGTGCATTAGAGTGAAGACTTGTCAATCACTCTAGTAGTTGTTGACTCGTCTAACATGATGAAGAATGTGTGTAAACCGGGTTTTGTCTCTATGAGCTCCTCTATCCGACACAAAATTCCATCTTTGAAGTTTAGAAAAATGTTACATAAATGAAGATTGCAACAATCTGGAAAAAAAAATGGATATTCAAGAGTGAAGTTGATTTGTTTTTACAAATTGATGAAGCATACACAACGGACAGAAAAAACATCAAACTTAAAAGATAACTCGAACTATCAGGCACACTTCATCGTAAAAATTATAAATCCATTTTTGATTCTTTCAACAAGAGGCACACTTCATAAAAATTATAAATCCATTTTTGATACTATCAACAAGATTATTTATATGGGGACATGACTGCATAGCTTTCCCATATATAAGAGACTTCCATTAGTGCTTTGTCACTATATGATTTGTCATGATTCTTGGTGGGAATAGGCATGTAAAAATAAAACATGGCAGTTTACACTTGATTTTTTTCCTTGCAAAGAATTAAGTGTATATATGTGAAGGAGAATATGAGATTCAATAAGAATGAGTGAAGGAGAAAATACGTAGTGATGTAGATAATCATCGGAATTGACTATTTTTGGTTAAAGATTAGTATAAAAGATAGAACCTAAAGTATAATCTTTGTCAGTGAATCTCTCACATCAATTAGTTTTGGTTCTCATGTATAAGACCCCATGTTGTTGAGATTAAAGCTTTTACATTATTAATATGAGAAAGAAATATACGCTTACCTCATTTCCATGTAAATTGACAAGTGTCTTCAATTCAGCCCTTCGGAAAAGAGCCACATGTCCATGTCCTAGAAGTAAGTCTAGTAGCTAGCAAATGAGAAGATGCACAGTTAAAAAATGAAGTATTGATCACAATAAATTGCAGTGTCAATACATATTAAGCAAGTTGAAAAGCAACACTTAAAGAGGAAATTAAAACCTTGCTTATGGGATAAGCAACAGGAAAGCAGATCCAAACAAGAACACGAACAAATGGAGCAACTGTTGCACCAATTGCTAAACCATAGCGAGAACAAACCGATTGTGGTATAATCTGCAGTAGCAGTAGAAATGTCAATAATTAAGATAAAATAAAGAATTAAGAAAAAGGCCAACATGAGACAGAAACAGTATCTGTCATCAATATTCATAAAACCATCAATTATACAGCACCATTTACTCAAAAGTAATATACCTCAGTCTGTGACCTGGGAACAATTTCGCATCAGATCTGGTGGTAGAAACAGTCCACTATTACCTCAAGCCAGAGGTAAGGGAATACTAAATTCAAATCAGAATGACTATGAAGCTTGCTACTCCAATAACAGTCAAAAGATTTCTTCTAATGTCTCTTCAATCCATCAAGTGGTGTTTTATTGAGTTTCTTTAATTTAAAATACAAGTCATTCTACAGCCAAACATTAAGTCACTTTATACTCTTAATAACTTTATGGGCCAGATTATTATATCAATCTTATAGTTACTGCCATTCTAAATTTCCAATGCATAATTACCTTCATAGAAGTACAACAAAATTCTTAATGTATGAAAATTGCACAAACGAATACTAAAAAAATTCTCAGGCAACTAACCTCACCAAACAGAAGTATCAACGTCACTGAAATGAGGATGGCACCCCAAGCTGTAATCAAACTATCAAGAAAAATTGGAAGTGCCTGCAAAAATTAGTGTCAAATTTATATATCGTATATTCCCAGTCAAATTATAACCAAAAAAAATACCTCCATAGCAGCTGCATTGCAGATAAGCAGTGTACAAAGTAGTAAATGCTGATTCCGAACAACAGGCAATATCTTCTCTGTCGAGAAAAGGGAAGTTGTCAGCAGGGAGCAATGCATAAACAGTTAGAAATAGAAAACAAGGATACACAATGAAAGCAGTAAAGCACAAATTCACATGTTCTAAACTAAGTATTCACCACTATACAATATACACTCCAATGTCAACTATGAGTTTAGCAAAACTATTCTCTATAACTTGTACAGATCAATTACTTGCCCACTCTTTCAGAAGGGTGGATTCCTTTCGATTACATAACTGAAAAAGTTGTAAGCAACAGACTTTCAAAGGAGAAGAACACTTTCGGATGAAAAGAATACAATATATTGAAACCACATAAAATTTATAGCATTGATAACTCTTTCATCGCTCGATGTCAGTCAGAAAATTCCCCTGACACTGAAACTGAAGTTCCCTGCCAGAAGTGTCTTAACAAAGCCAAGCAAATCATTCCATCACAATAATAAACAACAGGAAGAGAATTAGAAGAGACATCAACTTCTATTAATCTGCAGCAAAACTAAACCCAATGCTCATTCTGAATCCAAGAAAGACACGGGGGCTTAGTATTTGCAGCGTATCTTTTCAACAACTGGTGTCATTTATCAAGTTGACCAGGGAAGCAAAAATATGTAATATGGAGATGAGTTCCTGCACTTCCTAATGAGGAAATCTACAGAAACAAGAAATTTTTCATGACAAGCAATCTCTATTTCTGTCACAAAAGGGTACCTACAGCACTTGATTACCCTTTTATTCTTAATCCAAGAGCTTGAATGAATAACACCATGACATCAGAAGTTTACTAATACTACAGTAAACTAAGACCTCTTTATTGAGTCTCTATAATCTCCTTTACATTATAAAAAACACTTCTCTTTAAAAGAAATCGCTGATTCCAGGGCCACTTGCTATCCTTAATCTTCAAATATCCGCTCTATCCTCAAATTCTTAAATGGATACAACCAATTATTGAGCCTACAACTATGTGCAAAATGTGCTCAATCAAGCTGAAAGTTCGGCTGATGAATCTATGGTTAAGCACAAAAGCCATAATCATCTATGCTACATTCTTTAAGTAATGATTGCAGTATCACTGAATTACAAGCAAAGCTCCTAGTGTACATGGATAATTATATCAGCAACCTCAAAATTATTTAAAACTGCCAAAAAAGTTCTCACCTTTACCCAACTGACATAATCAACAAATACAAAAATAAAATCATCTATTAAAAATTATCAATATTTAGGGATCATTTCCGAAGGCGCCAATTTCATCTCTAAAACTTGATCAGAGACAAATATGTAGCGCCTCTATATAACACTTTGAAATATGACTTCACAAACTTGAGATTATCAATGGTACCCTTGAGTTTTTGCACTTTATTAATGGTACCTCTAAAGTTTTACACTTTATTAATGATGCCTCTAACTTTTGAAAATGGTACCCTTGTTTTCTAAACTTACTGCTTTGATGGTTTTGTACGGAAAAATTAGAAAAAGTTACGATTGTAAGACAAAATACCATTACTAATTGAAAAAACTTATGAATACCACGGATAAAGTGCATTGATAATTTTCTTTTTTATATTTCTATCTAAAAATCCACTAATGACCATTTCTGTAGTGCTTTATAGAGTTGTACTTCATAAAGAATGATCGTACATCAAAATTACCGGTTCATGATATATGCTTTTAAAAATATCCAAGTAAATCAATTACCTTCAATTATTCTCATCAAATTTACCAAGAATTTACTCAAAATTCTAACGATAACAAAAAAAAAATAAAATAGTAAAAATAATAATAAACAACGATATACTCAAAAGAATTGACAGTTTTAAGTTTCCACTAGTTCATCAACAAAAATAGAAACATTATCGTTAACTTGAGTAATTCTCTCCAATTAGAAAGACCAGAAATCGCGGGAAAAAGCAGAGGAAGTAGAAATTACCAGCATGTTTACGATCACTGGGAGTACCAGACTTAGCAAGAACTTCGAGATCAACAAGACTCATGGACATAAGACCTAAAGTAAGTCCAGACATCAATCCAGCAAAAAGTACAAGAAAAACAATCACTCCAATGTTGATGAAGAAATGCGGTTCGCAACAACTGTATTCCACCGCCATTGTTGACAACTACGTTTCACACTCTACCGCAACGGTTACAATTTCAAAGAGAATCAAAAGCCTCCATAGTTGCGAAATTTGAAGAAACCCTAGGTGTTTGGTAGTAGTAGTGGATACTGGATTTTACGGGAGAGATTTGGAGTGGGAGAATTGACGTGTGAAGTAGAGGAATGGATGAGACAATGAAAAAGGTGTTCGTTTAATAAAGCATCTAGGAAAGTAGGAACTGGATGCGTTTTTCTTTTTGTTTCCCTCAATTTTATCTGATTTTCTTATGATTTGATAAAGAAAAACCCATTCTTAAATGAAATCCTCTTATAGTTAACACCATTTAACTAATCTACATACATTGTACTTTATTAAAGTGATTATTTATAATTTTTAAATGAACAATTATAAGTTAATTATATAAGTTTCGTCTCATAGTGAAACTGCCTTATATAAGAAGAGTTCAAAGAATATTTGAGTATTGATTATTTTTGTTGGCTTTCAACTAGATAAGTCACCTATTTATTTACGGTGATATTTAGTAAAATAGATATTAAATGTCGGCTAGTTATTTATTAGAGAAACAGTAGACTAACAAATCATGTCATTGAATGAAAAAGCTAATAAAGCTATATTTTTATAAGATCGGTCATCACACACTTATTTTGTTTTTTACCAACAAAAAAAGTTAAAATTAAAAAGTCAACTAAAAGGTCAATTCGCACTAAATAACCCCTTAATTTGCTATTACGGTTCGTTTGGGTGGTAGACTGATGGTGGTTAATGGGGATAATTGTCATTTTCACAGTGATGAAATTTTGATCACAAAAAATGTTCGCATTGTTTCACTACCATCTAATAGTCCATATTCGAATGATAATGAATTTTATGAGGAACTTGAGATGATTGAAATGGAACCAGTATGATTATTAAACTTGACAAGATATCTTAATTCCTACCAAAATTACATTAACCTTTTATTATCAATCTCTATCATTTATTACCAACAATCAAATGATTTGTTAGGGTATTTGCCGATTGACTCTTAGTTGATGGCTATAGGTTGTTGGTTAGTGGCTTCTGATTAATTTGGTTGATATGTTTGATTAGTTGTGCTATTTTTTTTATATTAATTGTTAAGATGGGTATATCAGTTATCTACTAAAAGGTATATTTGGTAAAATTAGTTGTTTAATGTTGTTTAGTTATTATATAAAATAATTTTAAAAGTCAAAAATCAATTATAAAACTATTCACTATTCAAAGTAGTTTTTTGATTTTAGCCTAAAAATAAGTTTGTTGTTGTTTTAACCTTCTTAAACACCATCACCACCCTAAGCACTACTTTGACATCAAAATTATATTTACAAAGTTAATTAATTACTATTTTATTGTAAAATATTCTTTAATTTACTCATCAAAGGATATACAGTCATTGTTGTCGATCTTTTGGTGTATGGAATATTCAATGTATTGACATGTTGTACACTACATTAGTAGTAATAAATTTGATTGCTCATTTCATTACATGAAAGAGTTTTTAGAAAACTAAATATTTACATAATAATAGCTAATATAATTACTAAAAATATGATAATTTACAAAATATCAAAATATTCTTATTCTAGCAAGTAGATCATTTATATTCAATTGTAAGCGATCATGACTCATGAGTGAATGAGCAAAATTTTCAACTTAGAAGGCAAGATTATGTTGCTTTAAGTATTTTCTAGTATCTGCTATTTATAAATACTTTTTAATTATCTCTTTAAAACATCTAAACTCGTATCGGCAAAAATAATAAAATATTTCAGGTTAACTAACCACACAATAATTTTATCGTTCAAACTAAAAAATTGAGATAAATATAAATTTTTAACTCTAAAATGTATTAATTTATGTAATAAAAATTTTTAAATTCACTATTTAATTTCATACATATAAAAACTGACTCATCAAACACGGAATAGCCAAACAACCAAAACCTAAAAATTTTGATGATGTCATTTTCATACTTTCACAAAAATTAAGAAACAATATGTATTTGTGGTTTAATTTCATTTCCATTTCCTTTCACCTGAATATATTCATTGACCCACTTTTGTTCTGTTGTTTCTTATCATTATAATAAAAGTATATATTTATTGAGATAAAGTATGCATGTACATTTGGTCACTGCCTAATCGTTTCAAAACGGAAAAAGTGATACGTGAAGACGTACCCCCTAACCCCAACTGTGGGATTGTGGCCTTGGCAACTTGGTTGGTATATCAAAATAACAATAATAAAGATTTGAGCCTAACACCATAATAACTATTGTATTTCTTAATAAAAATAAATAAAAACACACATTTTTCTACTTTCACAATTATTAATGAAGATAAACATATATAAGCTTAACCATATATAATAACTTCAGAAAATCCCAAAATAAATCACAAAAAAAATGGAAGTATAAACATATTATAACTTAGCGATACTCCCTCCAATTCAGCAATAACGTCCTATTTACCTTATGCACTCTATCCAATACACTTATTTAATCTTTAATATCTCTAATTGTGCATTATTAAAAATTATAGGAAGTTGATATAAATAATCCTTGCATTGAGATGAATCAAACAAGATCCCACATGACTATATTTTAACTTGTAGATTAATAATAAAATACAAATTAAGAGTAAGAAATGAATAGTATCCAAAAAGCAAATGAGACGTTAGTGCTGAATTGGAGGGAGTATTTACTTTATTCATCATTTTGCTTTGATCTTTTTTTTTTTAATATAAATTTAATAAAATGTATAATCATCTTATGAGATCTTATTATTGATTGTCTCTATGTATAGTTTATGTTTATGTAGTTAAAAATATGCATTGAATATGTGTTTATAAATAAAAATATACATTTTTCTATTTTCACTGGTGTATTTATAATTAACTGGTCAAATATAATTATAAATTAACCAGTTAAATTTATCACTTTAATTAGCAATTAGCTATTAACTATCGGTATTTTATCAAACTTTATTGATATAGAATTTTGAGCTAAAAAACAGAGGGGGGGGGGGGGGGGTGGTGCACCATGTTTGTGTCCTCCGGATTCACAAACTTGCATGCAATCAGCCCCTTCACTCGGAGACAGATTGGTCGACTCTTCCTAACACTCACGATCACCAAAACCCACCCAAGAAACCAATTCTTGATTCTCAGGCCAACCTGTGGGTCCCCTTTATCCGGCTTCACTCACCTTTAGGATGTTCCCACGCCCTCACCTTGGAGTTTCACTCCCTAAGATTGAAGGTTATACAATAGTTGTTCCACAATCTATTGCTCAGGAATGTTCCACGCTCTCTTTGTTCCGGTTGATTGAATGATGAACACACAAACACACAAGGATGAAAAGAAGAGAGAATATCAGCTATACACTTTGAAATTGAATGAAATGAATTGAAATCTGATTAATCACTAATGAGTTATATGTTGTTTATTACACGAGGCCTATGCACCTATATATAGCTTTCTAAGAACTAACGACTAGTTTACACACGTGACTAGCACAAGCTTTATTAAAAACAGAAAACAAAAACTAGGCTAAGTACTGGAAGGCTTGTTCGAGTTGTTCTTCTGACAGGGGCACCTTGGACAACACTTTTAGAGTTCTGTGATGCTCACTAGGAGGGTCCTAGGTCCATGATGGCTAGGCCCAGGTGCAAAGATGCCAATTCCAGGTTGACTTGTCTCAGGGCACGTGTATTCAGGTCTCAGGCACAGGTGCAAGGTGGCCTTGTCGCAAACAGGCTGCTGGTCAGTACTTTGGCTGCTTGAGTATGTTTTGTGATCTCTGGGCTTCTCGTGTATTTCTTGGGCTTGGGCATCTTGATCATGGCGTGTCTTATTGTTCTTATCATGCTCAAGACTTGGGTGCTTAGTAATATGCTTTTGAACAGGAACAGTAGGAACAACTTGCAGTTCCTCTGGGCTTGGACCATGTTCTGAGGGGTACGAACATGGTTCGGGGGGAACTTTTGTCTTGCACATAGAAGTAACCCAAGTAAGAGTGGGGTAGTTCAAATTCAATAATCGTGATAGAGGTTTAGGGCTCTTTTCTCTTCAACTTATTTTTTGAATTTATTATTTATTTTTTATTGGAATCAAATCATATCAAAAAAGATAAGATAAGATCAGATTAATACAAAGCAGATCATAATATTGGAGTCGGCAAAATGAAATAATTTATCGATTCTAATATTTGTCTATATGAATTCCTCTTCTTCATTCATCTGGATATTCTACAATCTCAATTTATAGAATTAAATCCTTTATATTTTTTTCACTCTTGCCAATTATGTCTTTTTTAGGATGCAATATAATACTAAGCGTATAAAATGTGGTGGCAATCAGCATAAGCTGAGTAATTTTACGATAATCAAATTATTATGTGTGACACTAATTATTTTTAATTAAGCAGAGAAGATCCTCGTATGTACTTTTACACATGACACATGTATATGTCGGTTATGATATGATTTTTGACTATTTTCCCTCATTTTCCTGGATGATGAGGTGTGCCTCTTTGTTTTCTTTGGCATTACAAGCTGGAATGTTATCAAGCACAATCAATTAATCAATATACTCACATAATTGGCAAACATATGCGTATGACTAAAAAATAATTAAGCAATCAAAATTCAACTAGCCCAAATACTAAATAGCCCAAATACTAAAATAGTCCAAATATTGAAAATTAGTGTATTAACTATAAAATTAAAAATTACATGTAGTGCTGAATAATACTCGGTCTAGTGTATAACAATAATCGAGAGATGTTTAAAACAATTTCAACGATAAGTCAATATAGCGCCTTTACCTTACGGTGCTCTCAGCTCTATTTTTAGTCATTATGAAGAGTAACACTTACGCATAATACCATCTTAAACTTAACAGCATTTTCAAAATAATGACACAATTTTTTTGACTTTTGAAGCAAAAGTATTTTTAGCTTTAATAGCTTCAAGAATGAAACCCTCTTTTCAATATAATGACCCATACTAATCTATTGTTTAAACATGGTAACAAATGCCTTAAGTCAATACTAATCTATTGTTTAAACATGGTAACAAATGCCTTAAGTCAATACTAATCTATTGTTTAAACATGGTAACAAATGCCCTAAGTCAATACTAATCTATTGTTTAAACATGGTAACAAATGCCCCAAGTCATGTGTTGGAATCTCATTTAACCCTCTTTTTAAGTGGATTATTACTCCTGATATTTGAGGAATATCAGTGTTGTGTTTACGTACACTTTATTATCATTATGTTAGGATAGAGAGAAATAAAAGGGAAAAAAGGAGAAAGATTTAGAAGGATAGAAGATTCCTTGTTTGGATAAAAAAAAGGGAGAATTTGAAGGGGAAGAGTTTAGAAGAAAAACATAGACATATTTTGTTAAGAAAACAACCTCTGATAAAATAAAAAAATTAAGAGAAAACAAACTTTTTCCTTACTTTTTACTTCCTTTGCCTTCTAAACAAACAAGATGTACTCTTCTTCCTTACTCTCCGCCTTTCTTTCCTTTTCTTTTCTTCCCCTTTCTTTCCTTTCTTATCTGATAGTATAAGGGGCTCTTCGTTGCCCTCTTGTTCATAGTATCGCTTGTTAACTCATCATCATAAAGATTACAAGTAAAATCAGCTTAACTATGAGCTTGACATAGTTGTTATTGATAAGTCATGAAACTGTTTGGAGGCAATTATTGCTGTCTTTAAAACTCAAATTCTTGAGCCTCATCACCTCATCTCTATTTGCACCGATTACAAGCACAATCAAATTTAACACCACCGATATGTTAACTGTTCACAATGCTGAACCAACTCGGTTATTATTAATTTATATTAAATGATATGCTGATTGTAGCAAATGCATTATTATTAATTTATATGAAATGTAAAATTTGAAATTAATAGACGAGTCATAGTCTAAGAAAGTCCAGCCTAAATTCCCTTGGCAAAACAGTGAATATTTATGCTTTCAGCATGCAAGACACTTTACAAATGAAAACGTAAGCGTACTCTCCCTTGCAAAGTTCATCTTACAAATAATATCGAGATCAGTGATATTACACACTAGCTAGGAATCCATACCATATAAATGGCCTTGTATACTACATATCAAAGAGTAGTCTATGTCTGACTACCTGAAATGACAGGAATTAATGTCATAAACAAGAATTGAAAAGTATAGCTAAAGAATTTGTATGAGTGTTTATGGACAACTTTATTCGACAAAGTATACAAGAAAGAGCAAACTGTTTTGAGTTTTATTCAGAAGTGGCTTCTTTCAGATACGCGATAAGGTCTGCTCGATCCTGTGGCTTCTTTAGACCAGGGAATACCATCTTTGTTCCAGGAATGTACTGCACCACATAAGCCATATATATATTTCAGTAAAATTCAGTTTATCTATAAGAAGATCATAGAGGAATTAATGAATAGAGTAAAGCACCTTCTTTGGGTTGAGCAGGTATTCGTATAAAGTATGTTCATCCCAAGTAACAGCCTTATTCTTGTTAGCAGCAGAGTAAGAATAGCCTGGAACTGTGCCTGACTGTCTTCCAAATAACCCATTTAGATTCGGACCTTCATGTTATTACAACCCTAACTACATTAGAATACTTTCATGCCAGATTTTACTCATCATCACCATAAGTGAAAATAAAAAAAGAAAAATGAAAAAAAAGAACCTTGCTTGTGAGCAGCCCCTTTTTCCAGAGTGTGACATTGAGCACATTTAGTTTTGAAGATCTTAGCTCCTGCATCTTTGTTTCCTGCTGGTGCTTCACTGAAACTTGCCATTTTTATTATTCTATGCTCTGTTTTTTTTTTATTATTATTTTTTTTATGTATGATATGATGAGACTTTGAAATGAGAACAAAATTCAAGAAATAAAAAGAGAAGTTGTGTTTGATTTAAAGATTGACTAGTCTTCGGTCCGAGAATTCGGTGGAAGAAACAGGGGAAATGAAAATTAGGTTTGACAGGAACAACAAAGAAAGTTCTGGAAAAGAGAGGGAAAAGTGGTTATTGTGACTGCCATGGATTTGTTAGCGAACATAGTGGAGCCACGTCTCTATCCCATTAGGACTTAGTTAGTGGTATTAAATAGTGGTAATGAGAATGATTTATAGTCTAAAATTTCATCAAAAGTTTCATATTATTCGAAACTATGATCACAAAAAAGTTTTTTTGTTTACAAATTTTCATTACCACCTAATACTACCTCTCCTAATGGTAATCCATTGAAATGAATTTTATGAAGAAAATGAGATGATTGAAGTTAGACAAGCATAACCAAGAGATTTTTCAACCAAAATTACACTTGTTTATCATTTCTATTACCACCGTTTATTACTACCTAACAAACGAGTTGTTATAATATTATATATTTCTTTTTTATTTAATTGAACCCAGATACAATAACGCAAGAATTAAGATTGGAGGAAATAAGATTAAAAATTGTCACATAAATTAAAGTTAAAAACGAAAACCATCGTTAATTTTGTTACATAATAAAGAAAATTATATATTAGTCTTGTTTAAAAGATATATCATATTCATACGATTACAAAGCTTAGTTCAATAAACAATGATTTCACCTACACCAAGGAACTACAGTATACCATTTCAAAAGGATATGAACGAAAAATAAGAAAACATTCATATTACCCATGAAAACACCTTCAAAGTTCACAAACTCATGAGCTCACAATTTGAATCTTCCTTGCTCATGAACCAGCAAAACTATTACAAAAAAAATAATTCCTTTCCCTTTACGGGAACAAAACGTATGTAAATAATTGCTAATAGACAAAGTTGTAGCAGCATAATATAGAAAAATCGAGGGCAAATTTCCCCACCAAGATGAGAACTTATTAGACAAAATTGAATTCTAAGTTGGTTTCAGCTAAGGTAACAAAATTCTCATTTTCCAATCAAAAGCAGGAAGTGTGTTCTGAAATTACTGAGTAGCTTCCTTCAAATAAGCAATAAGGTCTGCACGATCTTGTGGCTTCTTCAAACCAGGGAACACCATCTTAGTACCAGGGATATACTGCACGAACCAAATTAACGTCAATAAACGTATATCCAATATGGCAATTTGTTTTCAAATGGGTTTTGTTCTAAACAAAACATCAACAATACATAAGTTCTTTCTTGAATCACCCGATAGAAGTACCGACATAGCAAATAATTGTATTATGGCGTCAATCTAGCAGGGAGTACTTAATTCCACACAGGGGTCTAAAGGGAAGTTTACAGGCTTCCATGGATCAGGTAAAGGGTGAAATTTCCAATATAGCACGCAAAACTTGAAGTTTTAATTAAACAGAAAAAGGCAAAGGTTACCAAGAAGGACCCCAACCAAGTTATAATCACACAATAATAAATCAGCAAAAAGCTAATAAATTCACTTGGCAGATAGTACAGCAGAAAATTCCTGGTTCATCTACTCATTTATTCAAATGACAAAAAAAAAAAAAAGGAAACTGCAAAGAGCTCGGCTGGGGAACAGCAGACTCTGCTTCGCTGAGCAGAGTATACTAGACAGTAATTAGACAGATAACAGTGAATCATAAACAACACAAGAATTTCAGCTCTTTCTCCATATGGTTATATTTCAAATAGAAACAAAGAAGAATAAAGAAACAGACAATCCAAGCCAACATACAAATTTTAATGCTAAACAAAGAAAACAGTATATACCTTCTTGGGGTTCAGCAAGTATTCGTAGAGAGTATCTTCTCCCCAGACAACAGCCTTGTTTTTGTTCCCAGCAGAGTAAGAGTACCCACCAGTTGTCCCAGATTGCCTTCCAAAAAGGCCATTTAAATTGGGACCTAATACAATAAAAAGAAAAAAAAAAAAGACTTAAGTGAATGACGAAGCCTCCACAACAGCAATTCACTCCCATGCTTCGCCTAATAATTGCAACAGACGAAGAACAAAATAGGTACAAGCAAGACAGAGTGGTAAGTTGGTAACCATATAACAGATCAATCTGAACATTCTTGGGGCAAAGTTACGTTAGCTCAATCCGAAGATCAGTAGTCCATCGACATATGTCATGATCCCTGCAACCCCCCCCCCCCCTTCGCCTAATAATTGCAACAGACGAAGAACAAAATAGGTACAAGCAAGACAGAGTGGTAAGTTGGTAACCATATAACAGATCAATCTGAACATTCTTGGGGCAAAGTTACGTTAGCTCAATCTGAAGATCAGTAGTCCATCGACATATGTCATGATCCCTGCAACCCCCCCCCAAAAACAATCGACAGCTCTATAACAATTGCAATTAACTTTGGAAGATAGGCTTAATAGCTCACATCACAAATCACCATCCAGCTTCAACAAGATCCACAACAAAGAAAGTTATTTATATGTACGAGCCTACAGGTAAGATCCACAGCACACAAAGTTTACCTTGACCACCAGAAGGGAAACAAGAAAATATCAACTTCTAATGATCAAAATACCACTCCTCTCATGTGAGTTGAGACGGAGTATGGAGTCAAAATTAAAATATGAAAGAACAAGGTAAATTTTTTCCAACTTCAATGAGAAGCATCAAAGCAAAAAAAATAAAGCGTATCACGAGTACAAGGCATCAACCTAGCTCATTTGTTTCGGAACAAGTATAAATAACATCATAGAGCACAACACCTATCTCCATTAAATTTTAACCATTTATAATGAAGCGTCAAAGTGATAAATTACATTAACATGAATAATGCACCAATCTAATATCAATAACATAAAAGAACCTAAACATAACAAAAGGCTAAGGAAACCCAAGACAGCAAAGCAAGAGTTACTGATTATGTATCCTTCTGCACATAACAAAAGAGCACAATGTGTTTATCTTTATAGTATCAAGCTACACCTAACAAGCATGGAATAAAAACCCCTCTATTACGTTACGTAAAGCCCGTTATGTAACCTATTTGAGATTTGCCGCGATATTATACCCCACGGTGCATGAATTTTCACGATCAACGCTACGTAACATAAGATGCCTATTTGTTACACCGTCAACGTTATTTTTCAACCTGTTAAAATTTCATTAATACCCATTAACTTTAAATTACTAAGATCCCTAAAAAATAATTACTCATAATATTAAGTTAAAAAATAATTAAATAATAGTTGATTAATGATCCACTAAAAGTATCGCATAAAATATAAGGCAATTATAATAGCTATGAACATATTATTGCATAATAATAGAAGTTCAACAATGATGTGTGTATTTTATATATTATTTTCTACCATGCCCCCATTGTATTTTCATAGCATTTCTCGCGTATTTTGCTCAATTTTCTATTGGTTTTTATGCTTGGTTGGAGTGTTTGTTTCTTATCTATTTTGTAGGTACAAAGCTCTAATTATGTTAGGAATCGACTCTTGGAGCGAGATTTGCAAGTTGGAAGGTTATAAGCTACTCAAAGGTCATTTTTGTGCTGACCAGGTCTCATACCCGGGTGGGTTTCCCCATACCCGGCCGGGTGAACCTCTCATACCCGAGTGGATTTCCACATACCCGACCAAGTTTGCACTTGATACTTAGAAGAATTTGAAGACGCTATTTGGAAGAAAAAGTTGCCACACGCACCTGGGTGGGTTTCCACATACCCGGCCGGGTGAGCCTCCCATACCTGGCCGGGTTTCTACATACCCGGCCGGGTGAGCCTCTCATACCCGGGTGGGTTTCTAGACACCCGGCCAGGCTTCCATTGAAGATTACAATGCTATGCTGCGTACCCGGGCGGGTTTCCACATACCCGGCCGGGTTTACTCTTGAACTTAGAAACTTTTTGATCTTTGAGATTTAGTTATGCCTCGCACCCGCCCGGGTTTCCACATACCCAGCCGGGTCAAGCAGTTATTTTTTTAGTAACTTCCCGTATCCTCCGATCTCTTTGGAAGAGGATATAAATAGCTTTTGAGGGGAATTTCCTGGAGAGTTTTTTTTTCTCTATTTTTGAGGGTTTGGTGTAGAGGGTTTCTCATATTACTTGTCATGGGGGATTGTTAATCAACACTTGAACATTGTAATTCTCATTATATTGAAGGTATTAGTTTCAATTCCAATCTCTTGTTCTTGTTTATCATTATTATTTTTGAAGGTTTGCTTCTCCATTAAATTTGAATTTGATTTCCTCCATGAATTTAATTGTTGAATCTCTAGTTAGTTTTAATATGCTTAGTGAGTAGTTTTATTTCTAGGGTTTGATGAAACTATGCAAAAGGTCATGATTCTTGTTCGATTTTAGGATTTAAATTTGGTTTGTCTAGGCGATTCAATTGATGGGTTTTAGATTGATTGCATGTTTGGCCAATTTGCAAGTTTTATTCGCTCAACTCTATAAGCGAGAGTTGCGAATTTGAGTGAACGATTTCCTTCTTTGAACAATTAAGCCTTAATCGCGATAGCTTGTTTTATTGTTTGATTGTCGAATTTGTTTGCGAGAGCAACATCTTCCTTCGCCTATTTTCATTCCTATCCCAATTGTTGTTCGTGAATTATGATCGATGCATAGTGAATCCTTTTAACCCTAGGTTTTTAATTATTGAATTTTATTCGTCTCTTGTTTTTGCGTTCTACTTAGATAAACAAAAATCCAACATTTGATTGTTAGCAATAGTGAACTTGGTTCAAATTGTGACTTTATTTGTCCTTCCTCAGTGGTTCGACCCTACTTTCCCAACTATACTAGTTAGGTGAATTAGGAATTATTTTTTGTAGTAAAACGACCTATCAAAAACAAAAATACAATTATAAGTTCAAAAGTCAAAACTCCCCTATGTGACTTTTTTAAAAAAATTCACACTGCATCGGACGGTTCACGTTATTACTCCCAAAACCCATTAAATTTAAGCAGTCAAAAGAACTAAATCCCTCTAACACCTCAAATCATAAAAAGGGAAACTTTCAAGCCAAAACCAAAGCATACAGTCCAATGGATTGCACCTAAATCTACAAGCCTACAACTTATATGGTTGCCAAATCCATTTTATTGTCCAATTACAAGTCCATGCTTATAAAAATATGACCACCAAAGAAAATTAATTCCTTCAACAACCTGAATCACCAGCCCAGCTCGGCACAATGAGCTCCATTATTGGCTCAAGGCCCTGGTTTTTGGAGTCTATCTTTTTTTGCTTGTAAATATAACAATAGATTTATTATTGATGCTTTGTATTGCTTGATACAACATATCGAGCATTTCTTTGCTTCTTGCTAATATTTGAACAATCAATAGCCTCTTGTTTATTAATTATTAATTTTGTTACATTTTGCTGGGTTGGTTGGTTTAATTAATCAAATTAGAGTTTGTCTTATTAAGAAAATAGTAGTTCTTCTGTCGTCACTTTAAAATTACAAAACAAACGGTTATTTGGTCGGGCGCCTATGTTTCAATTATCGTTCAGATCCTAAAATTGTCTAAAATGGCCCTGCTGAACTCAAGCTTCCCAAATAGATTGCCTCAAACTGTTCCAACTTCTCTAAATAAACTAGGGTACCAAAAATCAGAACTCCTAAAACCCTAATTCTGAATCAATGTAAAACGCGTTATGCAAATACTCCCAATTAACTGCTAACAAATTAAAGAAGCATAAAACTTTAACGAAATATAATAAAATCAAACATTCACATATTAATCATAAGATTCGGAGAAAAAATCGGAAGATACAGAAAAATCACAAATTAAAACCCAATCCAAAACAGATCTCAATTAAAAAACATCAGATCTGAAGAAAATAAAATCTAAAAAATAAAAAGAAGAAAAAGAGAGGACCTTGTTTGTGACCAGCGCCTTGTTCAACAGTGTGACATTGAGCACACTTAGTCTTGAAGATCTTAGCTCCTGCATCTTTGTTACCTGGTGGCGCTTCGCTGAACGTTGCCATTGTTTTTGTCGTTCTTTCTCTCTAGTTTTTAAGAACTGGTTTGGATTATGAAAGAAGTGGGAATGAAAAGGAAATGACAAATTTTAGAGCATGAGAAAACCTTGAAGAAAGACCTTAAAAAGGGAAGAAAGTTTTGGGGTTTAAAAGTCGGCACACCCGATCTCGGCCGCCCTTTCTACGTTTCTCAAATAATGTGGTAGACCATGTTTATTAACTGATTTAATAAACACTTATGTCTTAAAATTGTGGTTAAAGTTTAATGTTGGTCAAAATCAACGTTTGTTGACCAAAGGGGCAATGACTTTAATGAAGTTAAAGTAATTGACCTTGTGAGCCTAAAAACCGCGCCTTTAAAAATAGCAACATTACAAAAAGTTTATTCAAAATTATTTTTACCCCAAATTTATTTGTTAATTTTTTTTTACAAATAGAAAGTTCAAAATTGCCTCTTATTATAGGATAACTTTTCATCGTACTTAAGTACTAACTTAATTTAGAGAAGAGATAAAGTTTAGTTTATTGAGATTTTTCATCTAGATTGGGGTATTAGTTGTTTCATATGAACAAATATGTTAAAAATAGTGTTTGATAGCTAATTCGTAGAATTTATTAGGAAAAAATTAGCCATTTTGAATAAGTTGCACAAAGCAACATATTGGGTCAAATAAGCAAATAAAATCAACCAGTCAAATTAGTCGCTTCAATCAATTATTAACCATTTACCAAATATTTCCATGAGTAACACTTAAACCATAAGTGAGAAATGAGGTTGGTTCCCCATATTACATTTAATTTGAACCTAATTTTAATTTTGGATTGTTAGCTTACCTTGCACCTTTTTCTTATTTGGTAATGATCACTAAAACTTTCTTTTAATCTTATTCATAAATATGTTCACTGTTTTAATCTCGTCCATTTATTTATTAATCCCACTTGATATACCAATTGCAAACTAATATTTACACCACTTGAAAAGATGTGCAAATGAGATGGGATGGATGGAGTATTATTTAGGGATACCTAATATCCTTTACTAATAATTTGACTATCTCCTACTATAAAACATTGGGTGTTTGGAGTAAAGCTGGTTTCAACGGCATCCAACTTATCTAATGCAAAAGGATTCTTAAAATGCACATTGTTATCTCAACTAGAAACCTCCGTTGGATGTAAGCATGTTTAATGATCAAAACAAGCCAAATTATATTACGTGACATAAGGATCATCGTGTTTAGTGCATCGGTTAAGACTTTAAATTCAAATCTGATCTTATTATTATTATTAGTTCCATTTACAGTTTTATATCTTTGTGTTTATGTTTTACAAGTTTAATATTGTGAGAAGATTGAGAATCCGAAATTTAACATGATCATAAATATATATATTCCCTCTATTCTTAGGAGTTTGTTAAAAACATTTTAAAGAAATAAAAAAGTCAATTTCAATAAAAATTTTAAGGAAATTTTTGGGATAAGATGATGATATCACAAATCCTCGTCTTCGTAAAAGAAATAAATTTATGGAGTGTTAATTTGAAATCTCTCGAATCTTAACAAATTTAATTTTTAATTTAGAGTTTTTAGTAGATCTCATATTCATTATACTAGAGGGTTTATGGTTTATTTAGCAAATGACTATTGACGTTGAACTATTGTTGATTTGACCCACTAAATGTATTGTTTAATTTAAAACCTATTAAGTCACATGTCTTAAGTTTGATAATATGAACATATTTGATAAAAATTAATTATACATAATTATCTAATTAGAGAAAATAATTTTAATAAACTAATTAGCTAGTAAAAAAGCTAATCATAAAATCTTGTTAATTTTGACTTTAAAAAGTTAAATTTTCAATTGATTTGAAAGTCATGTAAAAAAAATTATTTCACCGTCTAAAGTCAACCAAAAGGTATAGATTAAGAAGCAATTTTCCAAACACAAATTAGCCGATGTCCTATAGTTCTATACTTTTCATAAATGAAAGCTGCCTTTTTCACTTAAAAAACTTAGATTAAAAAGCCATCTTTATTAAGTAACCAGGTTAACTCCTCGTATAAATACACGAAATATCTTAATTCTATTATTATTATTATTATTATTATTATTATTATTATTATTATTAATTTCTTATAAATGAATTAAATAATATTTATAAACAAATATATATATATATCTATGATGGATAATAATTTCATATATATGATAATAAATATGTTACTTGATGGAAGCATATATTTTAAACATTTGACTTTTAACACTGAAAATCTTTAGCGGAAAAAATAAACATAATTACAACATGTATTATTAAGATTAATATAAATTAAAATCACCGGTCACTATCAAAACCTTTCTCCTAACACACATTTATAGATGTATTGCTTATCTTATTTATTTTGCTACATCATATCACCTAATGTTAGAGCTTTTTTATGAGTAAGATGATGGAGTATTCGGTCTTTATATGTCATTATCTCCTAAGTTATAAATAATGTAACAGAGTTTTTATTGATTATTAGTCATGAAATCCGGTTTATGCGCATGAATCTGTCTTACCATCGCATTCCCACGTTGCAACTTGGTGGTAAATTAAGGTAATATTTATCTCCAAATTCCAATTGTGGAGTATATATATATGTACAAAACACTTGTACTTGTTGAACATCTAAAAAATCAAACTTCTTTACACATATATTCACATACAATTTCATTCTCAAATCTATCCTCATATTTCTTTGTTCGATATACCTTTATGTCAAGTCCGTTTCTATTTCAAAATAAGAATTGATCAATATTTAAAACTGACTATAATCTATCTACTTTAATAGTTGAAGATTTATTTTTAATTACAAAAAATTTAAGATTTGCCTACATTTTGTTAATTCTTGTGACTTGTTTGTAACTTTTCTCTATATAATATGGATCACAATTGCACATTAGCCACAATATTACCTATGTTGTTTAGTTTCTTTTACATTTACAAAATCTTTTTCTATCAATCCAATACCAAACATCCTCCCGGGCCAAAACCAATGCCAATATTTGGTAACATCTTTGAGCTAGGGGAGAAACCCCACCGCTCATTCACTAATCTCTCTAAAATATATGGCCCAATAATGACTTTAAAGTTGGGTAACATTACCACCATAATAGTCTCATCTTCAGAAGTTGCTAAAGAAATGTTCCTTAAAAACGACCAAAATCTTTGTAATCGAACTATTCTGAATTCTGTAAAAGCATCAAACCACGATAAATTCTCCATGTCATGGCTACCGGTATCCACAAAATGGCGAAACTTTCGAAAAATCTTAGCCGTCCAATTGCTTTCCACTCAACGCCTCGATGCTAGCCAAACCCTTAGGCAAGCCAAGGTGCAACAGTTACTTGAACATGTACGAGAATGTTGTAATAAAGGACAACCTGTTGATATTGGTAGAGCTGCTTTTACAACTTCACTTAGTTTACTATCCAACACTTTCTTCTCGAAAGAATTAGCTAATCATAATTCTAATTTATCCCGAGAGTTTAAGAAGCTAATGTGGTGTATTATGGAAGAGATTGGACGTCCTAATTACGCTGATTACTTTCCTATACTTGGATACATTGATCCCTTTGGTGTTCGACGTCGTTTGACGTCTTATTTTGACAGATTGATCCAAGTTTTCCAGAATATAATCCTTGAAAGATTATCCATGGAGGCTTGTAAAGCTTCTAATAATGGTGATGTGCTAGATGCTCTTCTTGACCTTTTCAAACAAAAAGAGTTGAGCATGGACGAAATTAACCATCTTCTTTTGGTTAGTCTTCTATTCTCATAGCTAGTTTATTTGTTCTTGATTGTGTTAAGATACCAAGAGTGGGCTCAGAGCCAAAGTGACGGAAGTCACGAATTGGAATCTCATATAAATTTTTTCAAGTGGCATATTTAGCTTCAATCGTTAGTGATGAGGAATATATGTTACACTTCTAGTCCAAATAACTCTTGTGTGAAAAAACATAATATAATATAATAATAAATACTATATCATGAGTTTTCAACAATAAGCTTAAACTTCTTGTTGATCATTTGATGGATTGAGTATATTATAACCTAAATTTTACATGATGATTTTTTATAGGATGTCTTTAATGCTGGGACTGACACTACTGCTAGTACATTAGAGTGGGCAATGGCTGAGTTGATAAAAAATCCTGAAAAAATCGAGAAAGCTCAAGCAGAAATCGAACAAGTCCTCGGAAAAGGTGGTTCAATCATAGAAGAATCGGATATCTTAGAACTACCATACTTGCAAGCGATCGTTAAGGAAACATTACGCTTGCACCCACCAACCGTATTTCTATTGCCTAGAAAGGCCGAGGAGGAAGTAACACTTTATGGTTATATTGTGCCCAAATATGCACAAATACTAGTGAATTTATGGGCAATTGGAAGAGATCCAAAAGTATGGCAAAACCCGGATGTATTTTTACCTGAAAGGTTTTTGACAATGACATGTGACATTGATATAAAAGGTCGAGATTTTGAGCTCTTACCTTTCGGCGCAGGGAGAAGAATATGCCCCGGATTGAGCTTGGCTTATAGAATGTTGAACTTAATGTTGGCTACACTTCTTCAATCCTACAATTGGAAGCTTGAAGATGGTATGATCCCAAAAGATTTGGACATGAATGAAAAATTTGGGATCACACTACAGAAGGTTAAGCCTCTCCAACTTGTTCCTGTTGCAAAGTGAGATTCCTGCACCACTTTGGGATGAATACTTTCAACGTTAGAATGGAAAAGTGTTAATATTTCATTTTGGTTATAGACATACACCTTTTTTATTTCATTTCAATAAATAATTAAATATACCTTTGAAGTACTTCCTCCTATTCTCTTTATTTGTCCCATTTGATTTTGGGACATATGTCAATGCACGTTATCAATTTTAAATATCTCTAATTGTGTTTGAGTAAAAATTATAAAAAGTTGATATTAATAAAATTTACAATCAGACAAATCAAACAAGATCCCACGTAACTATGTTGTAACTTATAGATTAAAAGCAAATTACATAATAAGAGTGATTGATAATTAATGTTGAAAAATCAAATGGGACAAATAATAAGTTGAGTATTAAAGTTTAAACATACATGATAAGTTGACAAAATTTTATACTTTTATATACCTATTAATTTATTAATATTATCAGTGACTTCAAAATTCGCTTACATGAGGATCAATTGAAAATTATTTGGAGAATGAAGTACTTTACTAAGAATCTAAGTTACACGTACAAGAGCTTAAGGGTCTGTTCTTTTTTAAATAAATATTAAAAATAGAAACAAAATTAGAAATAAACTAATAAATACTCTACTTGTTCCTCTCAATCAGCATCTTTGATTTTTTGTACGAAAATTAGTGAAAGGAAAATTTAGATATGAAATAAGATTAAAAAACAAGTTAATAATAGAATCAAGTAATTAAAATGAAGAAAGAAGATAAATTTATATATGAGATTAAAAATAAACCATTTTCAAAAAAGAAGAGGATCAAAATAAGCGGGAGCAAATTATAAAAAACTGAAATTGTGAAAAGTTAGCAGTGGGAGTGATGAGACAAACAAAATTGTGTTGAATATTGTAGATTTGTAGGTGTAACAATGAACTAGAAACAAATATATGCAACTATGCAAGTTATAAGATGAAAAATGCAATGAAAATGATAGATGCAAATTACACCAAGGTTTAATAAGTTTCAGCATCAAAATATTTCACAATTTCAGGCACGTCAAACTTGCAACAATAACATTTTTTTTTATGAATTCTTGGCCTTTGAACATTATTAGAAGATCTTAAGTTTCTCAAATATAAATTTCAAAAAAGAAAATTACCTGAAAATAATCTCCGTTGCTTTGTGCTCAAATTGATATCCATTTTGTATTTTTTTCACCGCACTATTGTTCCTGTTGGTAGTGGTAGTCGTAATTCTAAACGCTCGTCTTCTACAACTACATCCAATCATCATCTTCTACTGAAATTCCGGTAGTTGAATTTTCACCACCAACACGGCTGTTGGTGCCGCTGGATTGTTTCAGAATCCAGAATTTTTGGAATGTATTCTTCTTTAGATCCTTTGGAGTTTGGTATCTCTGGAGAGATTGAGAATTTAAGAATTTGATTTTTGAATACAATGATAAATCGAAATCACAATAACAAGAATAATTCTTAGGGTTTAGGTGTGGTTTATAAATAACGGAAATGTGAATGATCGAGCGGCGACAACGACGTCTATTACCGAGTTTCGATATTGCCGCGTCGGTGTTTGGTCGAATATTCACCGTGGTTTACTGAGTTTCGACCTTGCAGCCTCCGTATTCGATCTCATATTCGGCGTGGCTTACCGAGTTTCGACTTCGCAGCCTCCAAATTCGATTACATATTCACCGTGGTTTACTGAAAGTCGACTTCGCATTCTCCATGTTCGATCAAATATTTGCCGTGGTTTACTGAGTTTCGACGCCGCCACCGAGTTGGATCGCAGATTCGCCATGGTTTACTGAGTTGTGACCTTGCCGCCTCCGAGTTTGATCACAAATCCACCGCCAACAGTCGTAGTTGTTGTCGATTAAGATTACAATTTACAAGACATCAAAATATATGGGCCTACGCCCAATTTGGATGTACATAAACGAAAATGACAAATTCTTTATTCACACATTCTTAGAAAAGAGTGTTTTTTCCGGAGACCTTATAATATGAATCGGCTTAATTTTTAAATATTTATTTAAAAAAATGAAAATTAAAACAAAAATAAATTGAAACGCGTAATTTAAATCACAATCCATCATAAAATTTTCAACTTTTATTTTTTTTCCGACAAAACCACTAAAACTATCCAAAATTCCAATATTTGTGTTTCTATCAATATTTATGTTCCTTTGATTCTCTTGTTGTAGTATTCAACGTTTGGGTTTTTAAAGGTACATGTTCATGCTTCTATTAAAGGTTCACCATTTTCATTTTTAAAAGTTTCGATTTTTTTTTTTGGTTTAAAATTGTTTGATTTTTGAATTTTCTTGGTTGTAGTCTTCAACATTTTGGGTTTCCATCATAGATATGTGTTCATATTTTTCTTTTCACTTTTTGGGGTTAATTATATTATATATTAGTTGGAATTACAATCTTCTGATTTTTTTTAAAATAAGGTTCATCAATGGTGGAAACAGTGATGTTGAAGGAGACAACAATGTCTACTGTTTGGAAGAAGATAATAAAAGCAATGGTGGTTCTTCTTCTTTTTTTTAATTAAAATTTATTAATAGTGGAAAACAATAATGTTGAAAAATAAAACAATGGCTACATTTTAAAGAGAAGGGTAATAAAAGCAATTGTGGTTATAAATTTATATATTTGGGGATATAAGTATATAAACAAATATAATTGGTATTTACTGTGAACATTTGATATAAGTTGATGTAGTTGGGAGTATAACATTATGTAGTATAGGTTATATCATTTTTAGGCAAGGTTATAACATAATTTAGTTGGGAGTATAACATAGTTTAGTTGGGGTTATAACATTGTTTAGTTGGGTTCATAACATAGTTTAGTTAGGGTTATAACATTGTTTAGTTGGGTTCATAACATAGTTTAGTTGGGGTTATATGTTCAAGTCGGGATCTTAACACATTTTTTATACATATGATTAACTAACAAATTTGCAATTTGTTTATTGTAGTGTTGACAAGAACATATACATAAACCGCAAACCTCATTTATTTCTCACCAATGGAAAAGAGGTCGTGAAGCTAACTTCTAAACAAATCGAGGATGTTAGGGATATTGGATTTGAAGGATTGCTCAAGATGAAGCCTTTGGTTATATTGTAGTTTTTGATAAGAACATACACACAAGTTTTAGTTTATATTTTAACACCATTTACTGTTTGTAGTTCAATTCTTCTTAAATATTAAATTATTAAGTTGATATATTTGACTATTGTTATTGAAATAGGACAAAGTGATATTATAATACCACGTAATCGATACTATAATAGTATACAATTGGGATTATAATGATTTACATTTTTCTTTGATATTATTGTCAAATTACAATAGTTGGAATAAATACTTTCCAGTTTTTTCATTTTGTTTGCCTATACATATATTATCAATTATATATAATTCCAAATGTTATAAAAAATATCAGTATTATGTTATAACCCCAAATGTATGTTGTTTTAACACCCAAATATAATATGGTATAACCCCAAATATATGTTGTTATAACACAAAATATATTATGGAATAACCCCAAATATATTATATTATAATCTGAAATATATTATGTTATAATAACCCCAAATATATTATGGTATACCCCCAAATATATTGTTATAACCTATATTATGTTATAACCATAAATATGTTATGTTATAACTCCAAATATATTATGTTATAATCCCAAATATATCATTTTTTACACAATGTTATACTCCCAAGTACATCAACTTATGTCAAATATTCACAATTATAATACCATTAATATGTGATTATATCCCCAAATAAACGATTTATAACCACAATTGCATTTATTACCATTCTCCAAAAATAAGTCATTGTTGTCTTCTTCAATATCACTATTTTTTCACCACTAATGAAGTTTAATTATTTTTTTTTAAAAAATAAGCACCACAATTGTTTTTATTACTTTCCCAAATAGTAGACATTGTTGCCTTCTTCAACATCATTGTTTTTCCACCAATGTTGAAGCTTAATTTAAAAAAAAAAAAAAAGAACCACAATTGAATTCAAGCATCAATTCTTCCATTGTTAGACAGTCTTGAGGTTGTAGAAAGGAGATGAAAAACTGATATCTTCATAATCGAGGTTGTTTATTGCTTAGGGAAGAAGCAGTTAATGATTAGACTCTACATATTCAAAAAAAAAATACACACGCGTGTTATGGAGAAGCAGCAATTTTTTTTTAAAAAAAGGAATTAACATTAAGAGAGAGGTGGGCTGGGCTCTTGAGAGGTGTCTTTACAAAAGACGGTCTCTCAAGAGAGAACCTGTTCTTTATTAAGACCATCTCATTGTGAGACATCTTAATATGGGTTGACTCAATATTAATTTTAAAAAAACTGCAAAAAAAAAAAAACAAATTTTTATATGAGATGATCTCACCATGAAACGTGCCCCATACTTGGGTTAAGATATTATTTTCCTTAGCGAACAAAGTGATAATGATTTTAATCTCTTAATTGATGTACCTGTTATTAATAACGAACAATACAAAAACACTTATTTTAGAAATTAAAATTTTCTACATAAAGGAGTCTTAAGTCTATCACCTTATGGACTATAGACGGTTAAATAAAATCTATATGGGTCAACCCAATACAAATAGTCTTACAGCAAACCGTCTCATTTAACAAAATTTATATTTTGAAAATTACATATATTGTAATTTATGGAAACTTAAAATTTTAAAATTTATTTGGTTTCCTTGTTTTGTGGATAAAATAAACGACATATTTTCCCGGAAATAGCTTAAATCAAACATTACACAAGTATTTTAATAATCCTATATTAATTCCGTAAATAAAGGAGCTTGTAATTTGTACTTCTATAAATACCCCTTAATTAAGTTATCAAAATACTCTCTTAAAAAAAGTTATCAAAATTTACTCGGAAAAGCCAGGATTGGAGTAGAACTTTTCTAAAATTTGATTCATCTTAACTGCTATATATAAACCTGATTTGTATTATGAATCCATTAGCAACTTCAATCCATCATCACTTTGATGAAAAATTGATGAATGACGTTCTCGATCAAAAATTAAACAACTTATACACCTAGTGCTAGACTTAGACCATACTCTATTACATTCAAAAGGGTTTAAAACCCTAACCACTCGTAACAAACTACCAATCGAACATCACCGTCAAATGTACAAGGAAGGGGATTTGTACGAGGTAATTTTATACTTCTGTTTTTCTATAATACTTGTTTAAATTAGAAATTATAGTATTATTTATCATTTAAACTTATTTTTTATATCACTTATAATTTGCTTTTTTAGGTTGATATGCAGTCTCAGGGTATAAAATTCATGACAAAATTAAGGCCAAATGTGCGAAATTTCCTCAAAGAAGCAGGCAAATTGTTTGATTTCTCAATTTTTACATTTGGAACACGCGGTTATACAAGACGAATAATAAAGTTACTCGATCCTGATGGATTGTACTTTGCTCATTCACAAGTGATCACAAGAGAAGATCTCGTTACGCCGCAATCAAAGAAAATTCCACTTAAAAAAGATCTCAATTTTGTGTTGTCACATGAAAAGGTTGTTTTAATTGTGGATGATGATAAAAAAGTATGGAAGAATAATACTGAAAATTTGATTGATATAAGTCCATATGAGTACTTTGAGGGTAATATAAGTCAAGCCGTCTCTTCTAGTAGAGAACGAGTTCGATTGGTAGTAAGTGGAGAGAGTGATATGTATGGTGAATTAACAAGAGTTGAAAAAGATTCATCAGAAATTTTACGATATCAAAGAGGACAATCAAGATGTGAGGGTTGTAATTAAGGAGATAAAAAGAAAGTTCACGTTGTAAGGAACTAATTTATCATCACACATCTCAATCGGTTTATTAAAGTAATAAATAATATAATTTTACTAACAAGTAGAATTAGATCATTTTCGTATTAATAGTACATTAATGATATAGTTTTTAATTTGTTTTAGAGGATTAGTTCTACTTGTTAATTAACGTTTTGATTTTTGATTACATTTAAGTAATAATATTTTAAATTACTCGTAGTCATTTTTTTAATTTTTTTTTTGTCTGGAATTTATAAATCTTTAATGGCTTTATATATTGTGTTTTTTGTTCACTGCATGATTAAGATACTAAATTTCTATAGTAGAGTTTAGTCCGCAAAGAATTTAAAAAAAAATTGTATATTAACGCCATATCCTACGGAATAGGATTAACAACTATGTTGTATGTTGGAAATGGATATATGCCTTTTATATCTCATTAGTCGTTACCTAACAATTTGGTGATTAGTGACCTTGATTATCCTCAACTTAATTTCACATATTTCACAAAAAATAAAGTTCAATAATTTGAATCGGGTCTCTGAATCGAATCTCACATATCACTTTCCTTTTCTGCCATTAATACAAAAAAGTTAAATAAATTGAAAAAAATGTACGTAAGGTATACTCATTTAATAAACCTTATATGAAAGAAAAAATTAGATAAGATACTCCTTCCGTTCTCTTTTATTCTTCTCACATTTCTCATTTGAAAATTTTAAAATGTTTTTCTAATTTAGAATCATTTTATTTTAGTAACCAAGAGAATTCAAGAAAATTATTACACTTACACTCTAATCTAATCTATAGAAATTAATTTACATTCTAATTCACAATGTATTTACTTTATATACACCTAATGGAGTAAAATTTAATGACATTATTATACTTACACATTAATCAATATAATCTCTATTTTTTATATTACTTTACTCAACACTCATAATATCTATTGTGTAATTATTGTGCTTATCTTGATTTCTTCCCATATTTCAAATGAAAACATAAAAAAAGAATAGAGGGAGTAAGTTTTAAATTAACGATCATATAAAATCATACATTCTATTAATTTTATTGTATTTTAGCAAAGGACAATTTGATTATGAGCATGCCATTTGGTTTTTTTTTCCATTGGATAGTATTGATGAAATTTGACTTATTTGCATTTTTTTGACTTACCATATTTTCACATTTGTATTTTTGGACAAATTTATACATTAATGGATGTAATAAATCATAATTATTTCAATTACACTGTTATATACAAATGTACAATTTAGAAAATTATACTGAAAAATTTATAAAATAATGAAAATACACTGGTAGAAAATTATACTACAAAATAAATTACATTTATTCCAATTATACTGCAATTTTTTAATTTACTAAAAGTACATAATTGTCCTTTTTTTCAGCATTAGTTGTTAAAAACTTAAATGACACAAATTCATTTAATTGATCAGTAAATTCAGTCATTTACAATGTTAGACCACCATAATTACAATTTTGAATTTTAGGAAAAATGTCAAAAATATATAAACTAGATGATAATTATGGAAACAAATAAATTAATGCAAAACAATCAACCAACTTCAATCAGTGTGTAGGCAATCAGACTATCTTAGCTATCAAATATAGTGCAATAAAAATCAATCAACTATAAATATAGTCTGATTTTTTGTAATTTAACATTTCATGGAAGAAATTACATTATAAACTATGTGGCCATTTCAATTGTTTGCTCATACTATTTCTCTAATCTGAACCTTTAGTGTTGTATAATAATATTTTATAGAATAACCATGAGTTTTAAATTACATTCAACAAATTCATAGTCACAGAGGAACATGGAATATTAATGATTGTTAATCAAAAGTCAAGGACAATCAATATCTCATGTTGGTCTGTTTCTACCTGTTTTTGGTCATAGACACTTTTACGTTGCCATTTCTAGAGTGATTAGCAGAAAAGGACTAAGAATTCTCATATATGACAATGATGGTTAGATATGTCATCGTACTGAGAATGTAGTGTGTATATATATATATATATATATATATATATATATATATATATATATATATATATATATATATATATATATAGAGAGAGAGAGAGAGAGAGAGAGAGAGAGAGAGAGAGAGAGAGAGAGAGAGAGAGAGAGAGAGAGAGAGAGAGAGGTTTCAAAACCTATAAACTCATAATTAACAACTTATTTTGGGTTTTTTTATATTTTAATTCTTTTTCAATTACAATATACATATGTAAATACTTTATTACCCACCTTCATTTAATATTTGTATTAGTCTAAAATTTCATTAAAATATTAATATATTTAAAAATTTGTACATTGTACTAGTTTTTATACTAGTTAGTTATATTTATACTCTTGATGAGGTCAAAGATTTATAATTCTTTGTTTTGTATTATGATAGACTATGTTAAAATGATCATCAATTCACGTGTAATTATCATGTGCTTTTATTAAAAGTTTTATTTAAATAAGAAAACACAACCTATAATATGTGTGTGCGCGCGCGCGTCCAGTTTGGATGTACATTGATAAAATCCATTTTGGTTCCTTTTATGCGTGATGTTTGTCATATTTCTATGCGATTTTTGTTACATTTCATTCCTTTTTCTTGGGTTTACACCCCTTTCGAGGGAAGCATTCGTTTGTTCGTATTTTTGTAGGTTTTCCACCTTTTCCGAGCAAAGGAGTGTTAGGGACGATGACCCTCTAATCCCCGGAGGTTTTGAGGAAGAATGGATTAAAGTCGAGGAAGAAATGAGGGCAAGAGGTGAAAAAGAAATCCAACCCGAGGAGTAAAGCAAGAAGCATCGAACATGGAAGGGCTCACTTGAATGCTCATGGAGATCAACACATCCACAATATGGTAGATCTTAAAATGGAATATTAAAATTGGGTTCATTAGCTTCGAATCGACTGGTTAAACGTCGAATTCGGAGTTGTAACGAAAAAATTATAATATTTCCGAAATGCAATGATCGATCAACATGAGATTCAGATCGACCGTGCTCACATGGAGCGACCACACGTTCCACAGCAGCTAAAGGTCAGCAGCACAAAAAAATAGAGAATAGTGCTTTCGAAGGGCTACGAACACGGGAACTGCAGGACGCCAGCAACAGCACTAACCAACTGGGCTGCTTCCAATTGAAGATGCATCTACGCATGGATTATAACTTATACTTTTAAGACCAATTATATCAATTTGGCAGAAAACAGAAGAGGCGAACGGCAGCAGCGTTTTTGAGCCTTCACTTCCTCTTCTCCCTGTTTTTTTATTTCTTTAAACCCTAATTTTCTTTTCTTAATTTTTCATGTGTTTATTTTTTTAGTTTATTTTGGTTAGATTTTCTTATTTATATAATTATATTCATTGATGATATTTATTTGAAGCTTAAAGCTATTTTCATGGTGGTTGATGATATTGTTGAAGATGGAGCATTCATCCATTTGCAGAAAGATCAAGCAACAGAAAGAAAAGAGAAGAAGGATGCCATTGTTATTGAAAAGGAAAGATGAAGAAGAAAAGTTAAAAAACATTAAAAATCAAAATTACAAAACAGGAAGTGATATATATAATGTATATATATATATATCAAAGAGAGACTTAAAAAAGAAGACTTAAAAAAATGTACAAAGACTAAAACATCTATTTATATCATCCTTTTATTGGAGCTAGTAGGGGTATATCTTATATCATTAACACCCCCCTCAAACTAGGGATGGATGACATACCTAGTTTGCTCAACAACTGATAATGTTGGTGTGATGGCAAAATTTTAGTCAAAACATCAGCCAATTGATTCTTTGTTGGAAGATATGTGAGCTGAAGAAGTCCCTCTAGAACCTTGTCTCTTGTAAAGTGACAATCTATGTCAATGTGCTTCGTTCTTTCATGGAATACTGGGTTCTTGGCAATGTGTATTGCACTGATATTGTCACAATGTAGAAGAACAGGCTTTAAAGAAGTCAGTTGTAGTTCTTCTAACAGTCTAACTAGCCAGGTAACTTCACTTGCTGCAGATGCCATTGCTCTGTATTCTGCTTCACTTGATGACCTTGAGACTGTCTCTTGCTTCTTGGATTTCCAGCTTATTGGGGAGGAACCTAATAACAATATGTACCCTGTGATAGATCTTCTGCTGTTTGGACATGAAGCCCAGTCTGAATCAGAATATGCTTGCAGTTGTAGTTGGTCAGAACCTTTGATGATGATGCCTTGGCTAGATGTAGTATGCACTACAAGAAAACTTGTTTTTAGCAACAAGTTTTAGCAACGACTAAATTTTTTTCGTTGCGAAAAATATAAGTTGTTGCAAAATCCATTGTTGTTGCTAAATAGTCGTTGCCAAAAAAAAAATAAATTTTCCCACCCTTTTTTATAGTTTCCCCATGTAACCCAATTTTTTGCAACAAACATTGTTGTTGTTAAAATTAAATAAATAATTCGTAACAGTATATGTTGTTGCGAAAAATATTTAAAAATACGGATACAATAAAGTCGTTGCAAAAGACCATATACTAATAATTTTTTTTTATTTTCCCTCTCAAAACTGACCCAATCCCTCACAAATTACCCTTCCTCCTTCGAAATTTTAATTTCCCTTCCACATTATCCAGCGCCCATTCCCTCCCTCACAAACCCGATTCCTCACAAGCCCTAATCCCGCACACCGCCGCACACCGGAGGTAAGCCATTGCCGCCGCCTGCACATCGGAGGAACTGCTGCTTTTCAGCCGGTGCTGCCAGACCAGTTCGATTATCCAGCGCCCATTCCCTCCCTCACAAACCCGATTCCTGACAAGCCCTAATCCCGCACACCGCCGCACACCGGAGGTAAGCCACTGCCGCCGCCTGCACATCGGAGGAACTGCTGCTTTTCAGCCGGTGCTGCCGCCAAGCTACCCTTCAGCCGCCTTTGAACCCATGACAACAGGTAGTTTTAATTTTATTTTGGCGTTCGTTTTCTGTAAAATTGGTTGTTCTTATTTCTTGTTGATTTCAATTTATGGCTTGTTCTTTGAATTTCTTGTTGAAAACACACTAAACCTAATTTCATTTCACACGCATTCTCCTGGCTGCCTCCAATCT
This sequence comes from Amaranthus tricolor, assembly GCF_026212465.1. Taxonomy (NCBI): domain Eukaryota; kingdom Viridiplantae; phylum Streptophyta; class Magnoliopsida; order Caryophyllales; family Amaranthaceae; genus Amaranthus; species Amaranthus tricolor. Next base: position 433,561 of record NC_080047.1, on the reverse strand, counting down.
CCATCTGTGCTTCCTCGCCTGACGCCTCCTCTCTCATTCCTTCTGTGCTTCTGTGCTCCTGTGCTTCTCTGATAATCGCCTCCTCGCCTTCAACCCATCGACAATCAAGTATCGACAGTGCTTCTGTGCTTCTTCGAGGCTTCGACGCTCCTCCTCCAATCTTCAAACTCCAATCTCAGCATTCACCACAGAATCAAGTGTAGAATCTCGTAATGTAAGTATATTGGTTGATTTTTTGATTTTTTAGGGTTTTTTCAAGCCTTCTGTTTGATTTGTTTCATACTTTCGTTTGGATTTTTCTTGTTTTTGAACTTCAATAGATGGATTTTGTAGTGTTGTTCTTGATATTTCGAATTTCAAGTGATGAATCTTGTAGTTTTTTTCCTTGTTTTCGAATTTCAAAAGGTGAATCCTGTAGTTTTTTCCTTGTTTTGGAATATAGATGAATTTCAGCTGATGAACACAACATTTCCAATTTCATAGTCAGTATTCTGTAGTTCTTTTTTTTTTTGAATGATTGTTTGGGAATTGGGAATTTGGGATGACTGTGATTCATTGGATCTGTATGATTATTGTAGATGATTGTTTCTAGTGTATATTTCTCTCTTAAAAGAACCACATACAGTTTTGATTGAAGATGAATGTTGGTTTTGAATGTTGGTTTTCATCATTCGTTTTTTTTTGATTTTATGGTGAAGATGAATCAAAATATGAATGCTGGTTTTGATGCTTACGGTTTTGATGTTGGTTTTGATTTTTGAATGTTGGTTTTGTCGACTGTCATTTACTCGTTTTGATGCTGGTTTTGATAATTGATATTGATTCTCTATTTCTCTTGATCTTGATGTTCTGAATCAAATGGTGAAGGTGAATGTTGGTTTTGAATGCTGGTTTTCATCATTCGTTTTCTTTTTGATTTTATGGTGAAGATGAATCAAAATATGAATGCTGGCCTGGTTTTGATGCTGGTTTTGATGCTTGAATGTTGGTTTTGTCGACTGTCGTTTACTCGTTTTGATGTTGGTTTTGATAATTGATATTGATTCTCTATTTCTCTTGATCTTGATGTTCTGAATCAAATGGTGAAGATGAATGTTGGTTTTGAATGCTGGTTTTCATCATTCGTTTGAGGGAAGGCCTTTTGATGATGTTTTAGGGATGTCTATTTAAATTTTTAAAAGGCAAGGAAATTAGACATGTAATGCCTGTCAATTCATTATCACATGATAAGCAGCTTCTTAGCTCTGAGCCTTGCACGAATTTGAGGGAAGGCCTTTTGATGATGATTTAGAATATTTAAATTTTTTGATTATTTGGATAATTGGAATATTCACGTGGAAGATCACTGGAACGTGATTCATGAAGCCGACCCCATCTTTGGAATCTAGGCTTTGGCATTGTAGACTGCACCTGAGTTTCATATTAGAACAAGCTTGTTGACGCTATCAAAGGTATATTTTTGTATATTCTTTTAGAACTTTAGCTATGTCTAATGTTGCTCGGGCCCCGAGCTCTTTGTTTTCAAAAATTGTGTTGGATCCTCGACACTCGACACTTTAGCGAAAAAGTGTTTTGATTACAAGAAATTCACACTTATGAATAATGTTTTTGGTTGTTTGAACAGCTCATTATTAAGTTATGTGTGCCCATGTTTAAGCTGCTGTGCAGATCTAACAAATAAAGCCATGGATATTATAAAGCTTCCTATTGATGTTTTTAGATGGTTCATTGATAAGATCCCTTGCTAATTTCTTATATTTATTTTGCTTGTAATTTTAGTATAGCTTAAAATTTGGCATGTTCCCATGCCATGTGATTCCATTTTCTGTCTGCTAGCTGTTTGTGTACTGAAAATGAGTCTTCGATCTAAGCTAAGTCTATCCTTTTTCTAGCTTGTTCATATTGTTTTTATATTCTATTATTGCCAAGTTAGTAGTGTGGCTATGTTACATTGATTAGGTGTATGATTAATACTAGTTATATGAAGGCAAATCAATGTAAATAATTCAATCAAATACAATACTCCCACTTATATATCAATCACCCTCAATTCGTTGTTCTATAACTTAAAATATAGTTAATTAGGAATTTATTTGATTCGCCATTAACGTAAATTTTTTACAGTTTGTCTTGTATGAGACCGTCTCACCTTGAGAAAGGGCTCATATAATCACTACATTTCTGTAGGGAATACATTAGTTTGTGACAATCTTGACGAAGCCAAGCGTCTGAGCTGGACTGGGGAAAGGTGTAAAGGTATACTTTCCTATGTTTTGCTATTATTCCTATATGTGATATGTTGGACCTCCGTTGGTTTTAATCCTTCGTACTTTCTTAGTTGTAACTACGGATGGAATTCTCCTTACCGAAGCTGGTACTATGACTGGAGGCACAACTGGTGGAATGGAGGCAAGGTCGAACAAATGGGACGATAAGAAGATGAAGTATGCTGAAAATTGGTTATCCGTTATATGTATATAAATTATGTATATTTTTGACACACGATAATATTTGGGACGTGCGATATTTTAGGATACGAATTAATATATAATGATAATCGGTGATATTAGTTTAGTTGGTTTTAAATTATTTATTATTTTAATTGTCTAGTTTATTGTAGGTTGTTTCAAAAGATAAATAGTTGTTGCGAAAAATGTGTATCTTTTTTGCAACGGTAAAAGTTGTTGCGAAAAATGTGTACGTTTTTTGCAACGGTAATAGTTGTTGCGAAAAATGTGTCTGATTTTTTGCAACGGTAATAGTTGTTGCGAAAAATGTATATGTTTTTTGCAACGGTAATAGTTGTTGCTAAAAACATTAATAACAAATTTTACTTCATTGTTTTCCCTATAGTAAAGTCGTTGCAAAAGATTGACTATCATGTATTGCAACAACTTAAGTTGTTGTGAAAAATAGAAATTTAACAACGAAAATAGTTGTAGCTAAAAATGCAGGAAATTTGGCAATGAGCTTTTTTGTTGCTAAAAACATTTGAAGGAATTGCACCGACATTTTTTTTTGCAACAATAGATTTCGTTGCAAAAAACAGATACCTTTTGCAACCACCATTGTCGTTGCTAAAACTTTTAGCTACGGCTGTACCCGCAACAATGGAATTCGTTGCAAAAAACATTTTTAGCAACGAAATCAGGTTTTTAGCAACGACTTTTAAAAACAAGTTTTCTTGTAGTGATGGACATAATTCAATGTATGTTGAAGAGCTGAAGCATGTGGGATGCGAGGATTCTGCATGAACTGACTAAGGTATTGAACTGTTAAAGCAAGATCTGGTCTGGTGTTTGTTAAAAAATTTAGCTTACCAACCATGGTTCTATAGTAACTGGGATCATCATATAAGTGGCCCTGATCAGTTGATAATTTCAGATTTTGTGGGAGAGGGGTAACAACAGATTTGAAATTTTGGTGTTTTGATTCTTTGAGCAGATCTTTGGTAAACTTTGCTTGAGAAAGAAAAATGCCTGCATCAATGTAATTAATTTCCAAGCCAAGAAAATAATGCAGAATCCCCAAGTCTTTAATACTAAAAGTATTATTGAGGTAGTGCTTGAGTTGAGAAATACAGTCAATATCATTTCCAGTTAATATAATATCATCAACATACACAGCAACAATTGTAATGTTATGGTCATCCTTCTTTATGAAGAGGCTATAATCATTTTTGGATTGAACAAAGCCTTGAGTTTGTAAAGAGATCATTAATTTTTGAAACCATTGCCTTGATGCTTGTTTGAGGCCATACAAAGACTTTTTAAGTAAACAAACCTGATTTTGTGGATTTGGAAAGCCATCTGGAGTCTTCATATATATTTCCTCATTTAGATCACCATGAAAGAAAGCATTGTTGACATCAAGTTGGAATATGTGCCAGTTATGGTGCACAGCAAGGGCAAGAAGACTCCTTACTGTGGCCATTTTTATAACAGGGGAGAAGGTTTCATCATAATCAATACCATGCTTTTGATTATATCCTTTGGCTACTAACCTGGCTTTATATCTTTCAATTGAGCCATCAGCATGAAGCTTTATTTTGTAAACCCATTTACTTCCAATTGGTTTCTTATCTTTAGGTAGATCAACAAGAGTCCAAGTATTATTTTTAGACAAGGCTTGTAATTCTTTTTGCATAGCATGAACCCATTTAGGATCCTGGGAAGCCACCTTGTATGAAGTTGGTTCAGTAAAAGATGTGAAATGAGCCATAAGACATTGCTGTGAATTTGTGAGAGCATTACAAGACATCATAGAGCACCATTTGTTAGTAGCACATGAAACATTATTACAAATATAATCTGAGAGATAATTGGGGGGTTTAGTCTGTCTTTGAGAATGTCTGATAGGTAGAGGAGGTGTGATGTGATCATGTTGTATAATGCTTCTTGAAAGATCTAGTGTGTGGGATGGTGATGTATCATGATAAGTCTGAGGAGTAGTGTTCTTAGTTGCTATAGTATTGTCTAGAAAAATTGGTGTTTGAAAGGGATCATCCATAAATGATTCAGGAGATGTGGAAACGGGTAGGAAAAAGGGGTAATGTTGTTTATTATGTGTGTGGGCTGATTGTTGGTGAAAAGGGTAATGTTTTTCATAGAAATAGACATCTCTGGATATAATTATAGTGTGTCTAGTGAGGTCATATAATTTGTATGCTTTCTGATTATTAGGATAACCAAGAAATATACAAGGAGTTGCCCTTGTATCAAATTTAGTTTTATTTGGAGAAGTATTAGAAGCATAGCAAAGACAACCAAAACATTTCAAGTGATCCATATTAGGAGGAATATTAAGCAGCTTTTGGTAGGGAGAAATGTTACCTAAGCTTTGTAAAGGCATCCTGTTAATGAGGTATGCAGCAGTAAGAACACATTCTCCCCAAAATTTGATGGGAATGTTGGATTGAAAATATAGAGCTCTTGCAGTTTCTAATAAGTGTTTGTGTTTTCTTTCCACAACACCATTTTGTTGTGGAGTATTAGGGCAAGACTTATAATTAATTATACCTTTAATTTGATAAAATTCTTGTAGAGTACCTGCACATAGCTTAGGAGCATTGTCAGTCCTTACACTTTGAATATTACTGTGAAATTGATTAAAAACATATGAATAAAAATACTTAAAGATAAATGGAACTTGAGATCTGTTTTTCAATAGAAAAATCCAGGTAGTCCTGGTAAAGTCATCAACAATAGTGAGAAATGAATTACTTTTGTTGTATGTGGAGTGTTTATAAGGTCCCCATACATCCATGTGTAGTAATTGAAAAGCTTGATGTGTTTTAATAGAACTAGTGGAAAAAGGGAATCTACTTTGTCTTGCTGAAGGACAAATTTTACATAGACAAGTATTTATACAACCAGAAACATTTAGAGAAGGAAAAATATGTTTGATAACAGGGAAACGGGCATGACCAAGTCTAAGATGCCATAGCTTTGTTTGTTCAATATCTGAAGCAGCACAACATATGGAAGTAGAGGAGTCTTTAAGATGCTGTTGATTGGATTCAGGAAAAATGTCAACAAGATGGTAGAGGCCTTGAACAAGTTTACCAAGCAAGATTGGCCTTTTCAGAGAAGGGCCCTGAATAGAACAACAATTGGTGGAAAAAATGAGGGAGCAATGCATATCACTACAAAGTTTGGTAATAGAAATAAGATTGAAATGAAAATCGGGAACATGAAGAACATCATTAAGGGTGAGGTCAGGTCCTAAAACAACAGTTCCTTTGTGAGCTATTTTTATAAGATTGCCATTTGGGATGGTGATGGTATGATCAGTGTTATTAGGAATAGTGATGTAAGATTTAAACAAAGAAAGATCACAACACATGTGGTTTATAGCACCACTATCAATTATCCAGGTAGATTTGGTCATAGAAAGAAAACAAGATTTACCAGCTAAAAGGCAGTTGTTGTCATCAGTATTAGCCTCAGGTGTTGAATTACTTTGAATGTTATGTTGAGCAAGAAGAGAAAGAAGTTGGTTGTATTGATCAACTGTAAGGGTTGGAGATGTAGTGCTATTGTTGTGAGCATTGTCAGCTTGGACCATGGCAGCAATCTTCTTATTGTTCCAATTATCTCTTGTAGAATTATTTGGGAAGCCATGCAATTTGTAGCAATTGTCTTTTGTATGCCCCTGCTTCTTGCAGTAATTGCAGAATAGGTTGGGTTTCCTTGGGTTGATGTTATTAGTGACATAATGAGGAGGTTTATAGGTGTTATTGTGAGATGGAGAAGTAGATGAGTATTAGTATTATAGAACTTCGGTTTATTAACAGCAGCAAGACCAATAACATCATCAGTGGTAGGAGTAAGATGAGAGACTAAATTGGAATGTTTCTCTTCTTGCATGATTAATCTATAAGCATAAGATATGCTAGGTAGGGGTTGTTGCATGAGTATATTACCTCGGATAGTTTTATAAGCAGGATTAAGTTTCATAAGGAATAGGATTAACCGTTGTTCTTCCCTCATTTGCAGAAGTTTGCTGTTGATTTCACAAGTACAATTGGTACAAGTACAGGTGGGTAGAGGATTTGAAGCGTCGAATTCATCCCATAACATCTTGATCTTGGTGAAATAAGTGGAGATGCAATCAGAACCTTGGTTAATATCAAAGATTTGTTGAGTGATAGAGTATATCTGTGTTCCAGAAGTAATTCCAAATCTTTCTTCAAGATTTTGCCAAATTTCTTGTGCGGTTGGAAAATATAAAACGCTTCTAGCAATCTGAGGATCTAACACTTTCATTAACCAAGAAATTATGGTACTATTGATTCTTTTCCAAGATTTGAAATTAGGATCAGTAGGATTAGGTTGTGGGATTTGACCATTAATGAATGCGAGTTTATTCTTGGATGAAAGAGTGATTGTAACAGATCTCTTCCAATCGTTGAATCCAGTGCCATTAAAGGGTATCGGAACCAATAAAAGTTGAGAATCACTTGGATGAAGATAATAGGGTGAAGCCGGATCTTGAATAGGGTCGAGGTTTTTGGTGCCGGAGTTGTTTGTGATGGCGGCCATTAGAAAGAAAGAAAGAAAAAGAGCAGCAAGAGTGAATCGGCAGAGAAAGGGGACAAAGAACCAGAGAAGACGAAGAAAGGAGAGAAAAGAAAGAAAAAAAAAAAAAAGGGAAATCAGGAAATAATGGTTACCAACGGGATAGATGTTAACTTGAAGGCGTCTGATACCATGTTGAAGATGGAGCATTCATCCATTTGCAGAAAGATCAAGCAACAGAAAGAAAAGAGAAGAAGGATGCCATTGTTATTGAAAAGGAAAGATGAAGAAGAAAAGTTAAAAAACAGTAAAAACCAAAATTACAAAACAGGAAGTGATATATATAATGTATATATATATATATATCAAAGAGAGACTTAAAAAAGAAGACTTAAAAAAATGTACAAAGACTAAAACATCTATTTATATCATCCTTTTATTGGAGCTAGTAGGGGTATATCTTATATCATTAACAGATATAAAAATTTATGGGTTTTTTCTCACTTCTCTAATTATGTTCATGTTTTGTGGTAACTTCTAATCCTTCATTATTTTAGTATTTTATTATTTATTTCTTGATTTGAGTTGGTTTATAATATTTCTCTATTTTTCTTGATTATTTCTTGTCATGTTCATTTTTAAATTATTGGTGCTAGAATGGTTTTATTTGTTGTTGATAATTTTGTTAGTTGTGATGTTTATTAGTGAGTAGTTAGTTAGGGTTTGGAGTTAACTCAACCCTTGTTGATGGCTTGATAATAGCAGAATATTGGTTGACATTGGTCTGAATGGAGACTTAGTAGAAGGGTTGCTCCATCCATTGCTTGAGGGTTGCCATGATTGCTTTTGGGAGGCCAACGAGAGTTGGATCCCGGAGTAACCTAAACCTTTTCGCAATGAATGGAGTCGGGTGCAAGGGATCAACGAGAGTTGAATCCAATTGTCCCTTTAACTAGGAGTCTCTCCCTCCGCCTACGAGAGTAGGGGAGGATTGACGGATAATAGACTTTTGTTGCCCGATTCTCTTGTCTTTACTAATGAGAGTGAGGAGGATGAGATTCTTGGAGGTGATCCCAAGCCCGATCCAAGATCGGAACACTCTTTGTATTTTGTTCCACTTCTCTTCAATCAAACCAAAGGAAATCAAAACCTCTGCCATAAAATAGCCGTCACAAGTGAGTTAACACCATCCCATTGCTTCTTTGTTTGTTATTTACATAGTTGTAGTTGTAGTTGTAGTCTAGCTCATCACCAATCTTCCATTACATGATCCCCTAATACTTAAAGAGGCCCTAAGTCTCGCAGCTTATCTCCTTGTGGATCGACCTCCTACTTGCCACTACACTTGTGTAGTGTTAATTAAGGGTGTTTATAAATTTTATTTGATTAGAGGTTTTAGCAACGACACTAAAAAAAAGCCCTCTATCATACATAAACGAAAATTTGAAAAAACTAGGTTTATTATCAAAACAATACTAAAAATAAGCTCTGGAAAATTTAATTTTCAAAATATACATTGGTTCGTTGTTATGAACAGCGAACAATCTTAGTATATTTTTTTGTCCTTTTAAAAATTATGTTGTTGTCTCCCTTAGTGAATAAAATCGTAGCAAATTTTTTCTCTTGTTTGATGTGCCTGTTAATAACGGTGAATTAGTCTTGACCTTTTTGAGAATTAAAATTTTACGAAGCTTTTTTTAAAATTCTTTTTTATAAAATAAAATTATTTTATTCAGTTTTCTACATAGGTGAGTCTTAAGTCAATATCCCCTCATGGGCTATAGACGGCTATATACCAAAAACAAATTGTAAGTAATCACCTTAATAAATAAAATCTATATAGATCAGCCCAATATAAATGGTGTCACTCCGCTTCAATTAAAAGAAATTTTATTTTAAAATTGAAAATACGTCTATTCGGAAACTTAATAATTTAAAATTTCTTTGGATTCTTTTTCATGGTTAAATAAACGACATGTAATCTTGTAGGACCTTTTAAAGTGATAATCTTTTAGAAATATTATTAAATCATTTTTTTTCTTTTGAAAACAATTTAAACTATAACAAACATTACATAAGTATAGCCATAAATAAAGGAGCAGGTAATTATTGTACTCTTTATAAATATCCCGAAAGGGAGGCCAGTTAAATTATCAAAATTCACTCCAAAAAGTTAGGATTTAGAATTTTTCTAGAACCTGATTTTTTGCTTAACGGTGATATACCTGAATTTTCTAAAGTCAGGAAAAAGCGAGATAATTTACATTATGAATCAAGCAACTTCAATCCGTCATCATTTTGATGAAAAATTGATGAATGATGTTCGTGATCAAAAATTAAAGAAATTATTAGGGCAAAAGAAATTACACCTAGTGCTAGACTTGGACAAAACTCTTTTACATTCAAAACAAATCAAAACCCTAACCACTCGCGACAAACTACGAATAGAAGTTTACCGTCAAATGAATAAGAATGGCGATTTGTACGAGGTAATTCTGTAAATCTTTTTTTCTATAATTAGAAATCATAGTACTATTTATCTTTTTTAACTTATTTTCTACACCGTTTAAAATTTGCTTTTTTTTTTTTTTTTTTTTTTTTAAGGTTGGTATGAAGTCTCAAGGTGAAAAATTCATGACAAAATTAAGGCCAAATGTGCAAAATTTCCTCAATGAAGCAAGCAAATTATTTGATTTCTCAGTTTTTACACTTGGAACACGTGCTTATGCAAGACGAATGATGAAATTACTTGACCCTGATGGTTTGTACTTTGCTCATTCACAAGTGATCACAAGAGAAGATCTCGTTACGCCACAATCTAAGAAAATTCCATTTCAAAAAGACCTTAATTTTATATTGTCACATGAAAAGGTTGTTTTAATTGTAGATGATGACAAAAAAGTATGGAAGAATAATGCTGAAAATTTGATTGATATAAGTCCATATGAGTACTTTCAGGATAATACAACTCAATCTGTCTCTTCGAATAGAGAACGAGTTCGATTGGTTGTAAGTGAAGAGAGTGTTAAGTATGGTGAATTAACAAGGGTTTTGAGAGAGTTGAGAAAGATTCATAAGGAATTTTATGATATTAAAGAGGACAATCAAGATCAATTCGAAAATCGAGATGTTAGAGTTGTAATTAAGGAGATAAAAAGAAAGTTTAGATTGTTGGGGAACTAATTTATCATCACATATCTCAATTGATTTATTAAAGTAATAAATAATATAATTTTATTAATAAGTGGAATTGGATCGATTTTTCATTTTGGTATTAGTACATTAATGATGTAATTTTTAATTTGTTGATTAACTTCTTGATTTTTGATTACATTTAAGTAATAATATTTTTAATTACTCATAGTCATTTTCTTAATTTTTATTTTTGTCTGGAATTTATAAATCTTTGATGCCTTTATATATTGTGTTTTTGTTCCCTGCTTGATTAAGATACTAAATTTCTATGGTTGAGTTTAGTCCGCAAAAGAATTTAAATCTAACAAATAAAAACAAAAGTATAAAAAGTTGTGTATAAAGCAACATAGATACATATATTCACGCCATTTACTAGGGAATAGGATTAACAACTATGTTGGAATTCGCCTTTAAGGGTGTACGATGTGATCGACTGTATAGGGCCTCTCTTTCTTCCGTGTAAGAAAAAGTTAGTTAAAAAAGAAATATGTTAAATTTATTAATAAAATAAATATTTACTATAAATAAGGCGCATGATAAAAATTTTAAACAGAGCACCCAAAATTTTCAAGACAGCTCGGTTGAAATTAACTAACATAATAGATATATACGCCTTTTATATCGCATTAGTCGTTACGTAACAATTTGGTGATTAGTGACCTTGATTATCCTCAATTTATTCACATATTTCACATAAAATAAAGTTTAATAATTTGAATTGGGTTTTTAAGATGAATCTCACCTATTACTTCTCTTTTCTTAGTTTGCAATGTAATAAAAAAAAGGTTAAATAAATTGATAAAATTGTAGATATGGTATACTCATTCAATCAACTTTTAATGTGAAAGATAAATTTAGATTTTTTTTTTTGAATTGAAAAGATGAATTTAGATAGGATAAGCTTTAAATTAGTAATGATCTAAATTTAGTTATATTTGTGCTTTTGATAAGGTCAAAGATTTGTAATTCTTTGTTTTCGTTTATGATAGACCATATTAAAATGTTCTAGAAGGAAGTCATCCGAACACCGAGAAAAAGGATGCTCATCTCCCCAATGTAGATGATTTACACGGCTTCAATCCATTCTTGGGGACGGGTGGGCAAAATGGCTTCTAAATATGCCTTCAAATCAAAAAGAAATTGTTCAAAAAGACCTTTTATTCTTAGTGGATCCAGCTTCGATTTTGAGTTCATTCAGAGATCTCTTGAGGTTGACATCTCCATATACAACCTTGAACATAGTAGGTCATTCAAATGCTCTCCTCCATCTGATCTCTGACAAGGAATCACACCAGCTTCACATCTCAGTTGTCTCAACCTGCGAGAAAAATTGCCTACCTGTGTGCTCTTTAAAGATTCAGCAGGTAACCGACACATTTTTCAGCCTCATTTTGAACAAGGAGATGCCTTTAGCAGCCCGAGTTCCTCCCCATGTGCTTTGGGAGCGGACCATGATCACCAATAGCTCTAACCCTATCTCTATTCTGGCGTGGAATGCTAAAGGCATTGCGCGTCCTAGTTTCCGGGAAAACATCCTTCACCTGATCTCGTCTCATAACCCTGTTGTTATTTGCCTTTCCGAAACCCGATGCTCTGCTACTAAAACTGAAAAAATTATGGAAGCCCTACCCTTTTCAAATTTTGTGTTGGCGGAACTTCATGCTTTGTGGAATTCTGCTTATTTGAGATAGCTCAAGAGTTTTATTCACACCTGTCTCTAAGGATCTCCATGCTATTAATGGCATTCTTCAGATATTATCCTCCAACACTAGTGTTTATATTTTTTCCATCTATGCTAGTACTTGCTTTGAGGAGAAATCTTTACAATGGCATGAGCTTAGGACTATTGCTTTTAGTATATGCTTGGAGATTTTAACCAAATTGCTTGTTCTTCTGAAAAACTCGGTGAGAACCAACACTCTATTAGAAAAATGGAGGCTTTTAAAGACTTTTGGGATGACTGTAATCTTTCGGACTTGGGTTGTAATGGCCTTAGGTTTACTTGGTCCAATATGAGGAGAACTGCTCTCCAGCTTAACCCTCCTTGGGTTCTTCTCCCGAATAAGACCTTTAAACTTGAGCCTATGTGGTACCTTAAATCATCCTTCAAGTCTCTTGTAAATAATGCTTGGTCCTCTAACTCTTATACCTTTCTTGTGAACCTCAAAAGTTTGTCTCAACAAATTGGTTCCTGGGATGAATCTTCCTTTGGTAACATCTTTATGGAAAAATCCCTTCTTACGAAAATAATTTCAGGCATTGAAAAGACCGTAGAATCCCACCCAAACTTTAGTAACCTCTGGAGCCATTTCAAATATATTCATTCTGACCTGGACTCTATCCTCCTCAAAGAGGAAGAGTTCTGGAGAACTAGAGCTAGGGATTCCTTGCTTCAAGGGGGTGACAACAATACCACCTTCTTTCACCAATCTGTTCTTATTAGAAGAAAAAGGAATAGGATGGACTCCATCCATGACCCACAACGAGTGCTCACCTTTGATCCTAATCAAATAGCTAACATCTTCCAATCCTTCTTTTGTTCCCTCTTCACTTCCCAACAAACCTCCGCCCCCCTCTCTTCCCACTCTCCCTCCCTTTCCCTAGTTATCTCTATTTCATCCATCCCCTCTTTGACTGAAATAAAAAAAAGCAGCCTTTTCCCTTCCAGCTCTTAAATCCCCTAGTCTTGATGGGTATCACTATCTGTTTTACCACAAACATTGGACAACCATCGAACAATCCCTTGTAGCAAGATCATCTCAACCCGGACGAAATCAACCCGGAGATTAACTACACATATCTGGCTCTTATCCCTAAAACTAATCTTCCTTCCTCTCCAAACCAATTCCGCCCTATCAGCCTCTGCAACTCGGTTTATAAGATCATCTCAAAGATCCTGGTAGCAAGGATTCGTCCTTCCCTTCATTCCCTTATCTCTCCCTTCCAAAATAGCTTCTTGCTTGGAAAGGGGACTAATGTCAACTATCTTGCCTTGAAAATTGACCTCAAAAAAGCCTATGATAGCATTGAATGGAGCTTTATTAGAGACTCTCTCCTCCACCATGGATTTGATGAGTTATCTTGTAAGCTTATTATGAGTTGTGTTTCATCCTCTACTATCTCTGTTCTCATTAATGGGTTTCCTACTGCTCCTTTTTCCCCTTCAAGAGGGATCCGGCAAGCTGACCTAATATCCCTCTACTTGTTCATCCTCTGCATGGAAGCTCTATCTAGGAAGATCGAGCTTGTTGTAGAATGGGGGCAGTGGAAACCCTTTTCCCTTAAAGGCAATAAAGCTTCTATTTCCCATCTCATGTTCACAGACGACCTTCTTCTCTTTGGAGTAGCAGACATTAACACAATCTTATTTGTTAAAGAAGTTTTCCAGGAATTTAGTTCTGAGTCAGGGTTGTCTGCTAACCCTTAGAAATGCACTCTCTGCTTCTTAAAAAATCCCCCTAGTACTACCCAACAAGCCATTTTCGATCTCCTCTCTATTCCAATCTCTGTATGTCTTGGTTCTTACATGGGATTCCCTCTCCTCGATAAGCGGCCTTCCCTAGCCACTCTCCATGATATCACCCGAAAAATTTCTAATAGACTGGCCTCTTGGAAATCCAAACTCCTTTTTAAAGAACGGCGCCTAGTTCTTATAAACTTTATCGTCAATTCCATCCCAACATACACTTCCTCATGTAATAGACTCCCTAAAGCCCTGAGCCTTAAGATTAATCAAATCATCCAAAACTTTTTCTGGGGATCCAATGACTCTTCTCATAGAAAAGCCCATTTGATTGCTTGGAAGCAGATCACAGCTCCTAAAGCCCTTGGGGTCTGGGTATTTGCCAAAATGAATTGGCCAATCAAATTGCATAACTTAAACTCTGTTGGAAGCTCCATTTTGAGGGTACTCTTGCTTCCTCCTTCTTTCGAGCTAAATATCAAAGGAAAGATTCCTCTTTTCGCCCTTTTAACCGTGACTCTCATACCTGGCAAAATATAGGAAAAATTGGGGCCCCTTTGAACAAATAGCTACATGGAATATAAGCTCATCCTCTAACCTCTCTCTGTGGTTTGATAATTAGACTCAGATTGGCTCTCTAAGATCCATTCTTGTTGGTCCTCTTCGTGCACAAGACCTCGACCTCGACCTCTCCCTTAAGGACCTCTTATCAAACAACTAGTGGAACTAAGCTTGTATGTCCTACTCCCTTCCAGACTGGCTTCTTAATCATATCTCTGCTATTTTCATTAGCAAATCAGGCTCTGACCTGATGGTCTGTAACCTTTCTAAAGGGAAGTTTTTTAACTCCCGAGAGCTTTACTCCTTTCTCCATCAATCCAATCACCCCCCTCCTCCAATCTTCACGTGGAACCTCTTATGGAAAACCAAATGCCCACCCAAAATATATATATTTCTTTGGCAACTTGCATAGGATGCTCTTCCTACAAGATGCACCCTCTACCACCGTTCCATTCTGCACAATTCAAACTGCCATTCCTGTCCTCCTGCTGAAACTGCTATCCGCTGCCTTAGAGACCCCTTTGTAGCAAAGGAATTCTGGCTCCTATGCTTCTCAGTCTTACCTAATAATTTCTTCACCTTAGACCTCCTATCCTGGCTTTCTGTCAACCTCAATTCTCTTTCCTCTTATAACTCTATTCCTTGGCCAACTTGGTTTAGCTTTGTTCTTTGGACACTATGGACCAATCGAAATAACCGAGTTTTCTCCAAAACCCAGCCCTTCAACCTCCCTCTCCTTCAGCCTCACAAAATCAAGTGCTCTCAACTTCTTTTTCTCTAAACCTTGTTTGGGTCATCCTACCTCAAACCTCTCTATCTCCCTTTACCCTGCTCCCCCCAAGATAACCTTATCCTAGTAGATGCTTCTTCCAACCTTCCTCTTATCTTTGCACCATCGGTGTTATCTGTTTCCCCCAACCAAATTCTTGGCATTCCTCTTTTGCCCTATTTGCTAGTGCTCTTGACGCTAACATGGCTAAACTTCTAGCTATTATTACTGGCTTTATGGTTGCAGAACTCCTCTCTTGGACTGAGTTTACTATTGCCTCGAATTCGAAAGTAACCGTGGAAAGCTTAACAGTTTGTGTTCCAATCAAGGACATATATTCTTCACTTGGTACCTTTTGCAAGGATCTCCCAAGCTAGAACTAGAAGAAGGAAGTCCGTCATGTCCCAAGGCGGGAAGTCCACATCGCTGACTGTCTCTCCTACCAAGCTCGAACTGAAATCCCGTACAAGTTTAGGCTCTTTAGACTCCCAGTCTCTCCGTCTTGTATTAACGATGTTATCATCTTTAACTTTAGGCACCTAGTCTTTTGATATGATGTAACTTTTGACTCCTTATTTGCTCCTGTAGCCTCTCCTCCTTCCCTATGCTTAAGGAGAATGAAACCTCTTGTTTCTCCTTTGATGTACCTTAACTGTCTTTATCTACTTTTATGATATGTTGCTTTATTTTCAAAAAAAAAAATGACTCATCAATTCACAGTTTAATTCAAATTTTGATTAATAGTTGTTAATAATACTATACAACAAAACACTTCTCGTTTCCTCTATTTATTAATACATATAGTTGTAAATAATGAATTGAAAAATTCTAAATTCAAATAGGCTTTTCCCCAATAACATTTCCAGGAGGATAGTAATTACAAGTAACAAAAGTACCCCCATTTAGACATTTTTCTGTTGCACACCCAATACTTGTGGTACTATGCCAAATAATTTGTGTATAATGTCCACACATATCGTTGCAAGTATTAGATACATAATCATAAAAAGCCTTTTCACTAATCCAGAATTCAATTGCATGAGGTACAGTTAAAAGTCCTGGACTCATTGCTATATTCTCACCATAAAACGGGTTCATAGAATGTTGCAATTTACAATCAACAGCCCTTTTCTTAGCATATGATCTTGCAAAAGTTGCAAGTGTATTGTTCCATACCAATGGGGGCTGATTTACGGTGGCACGGGCAATATTGTGGGGTGTTAAGTATTTAAGTGTCCAATCAGATTGGATTCTTGCCCTACAAATTTGGGTCAGTGTAAAAACACTTACCAAAACAATGGCTATGGAAAGTTTGGTGATAGCCATTGTTTTAGGTTTGTATTTATTTTTTTACGCTGAGAATTACTGAAAATTGAAACGAGGGTCAAAGGTGAGGAATAAAGGAATGGGGTTTAGGAGTATATATAGAAGGTGTAATTTGTGAAATTGGTGATGGGAATTGAATATAGGATTTTGGTTGTGAAATTTGATTGTAAACTAATATTAGGTTGAGTAAGGTAGAAAAAGGTGTGGTTATTTTGATTGGATGATTTGTGAATTTCTAGATTTACTAAAATTAGGTTTAGGAAGGTAAAATATAGAATGAATGGTGAAGAAGTTTTAATGTAGACGAGCGTTAAACTAACATTTCATATTGATTCATTTAATTTTACACTCCAATATTATATTATCTCTGTATCTTTTTGTTTGTCCACTTTATTTTTTTTTACGCATTTCAAAGCAAATTTTGAGCCTCGATATCTATGTACGCATTATAAAAATTCTAAAAATTATATATGCCTTAAAATTCTTTGCATCAAGATGAGTCTAACAAATTCTCACATAAATATATTTTGTCTTTAATATATACTTTAAAAATCAAATTTAAATTTCTGTTTTCTAAATTGTAAAAACTTAAAGTGAACAAAAAAAAAAAAATGAAGTATGCAATATTATTATTACATGAACGGTACAACTTAGCATCATTTAGTCATTAGCTTGCTTGTTGGCTTATCTAATTGCTTCTAGCTTGTGACCCACATATGAGGGGGCAAGAAATATGATTAGTGATGATAATTATTTTGCTAATTACGTTGCTTAAATTGTTGGCCTATCATATGCATGTTCTAAATCCCTAGTTGTGACCTTTAATTTTTAATCTAATTTTTAATATAATGTCCTTTTCGGCTTAAATAATTTTACGGAGACACCATTTAACGTAAAATCAAGTGATTGGAACATATTTTAAGAGGGCCGCACAAATTTTGATCAATTGAAGAAAATTTGAGAGGCAACCCGGCCCCAACCAATTGATGAACACAAAAATTTAGACGAGAGGATCTGAGATTGTCAATTTGGGCCGATCTAATTTGCGCGTATAATAATATTTTAACTTTCTGGGCATTTATCAATTTTAACCTTAAAAGTTTTAATTTTGAAAATTGGTACCTTTAAGGTCAAAATTGATATCCTTAATATCAAAATTGAAAATTGCCCCAAAAAAATGAAAAAAATACCCAAGTTGTTACACGTGTGAATTTGGCCGACTCAAATCGACGATCTCATTATGAGGCTCTCTCGTCCAAGACCAGCTGATTGATGAAACCAAGGTTCCCACATATGGGCAAAAAAATATTAAAAATAACAATTTTAAGAATATAAATTTTGTTGGAGTTTATAGATTTTCACAAATTCTCATTTGAAATAGTTTCATTGTGATATTGTCTTTAATTGATTCAAATAGCACAACCAAATTAATTAAAATATTTATTTTCGTATTTAAAATATTGAGTTTTAATTGTTTATTATTTAACACGTCAATTAGAAGTTAAATTGACACTTATTAAGAATTCACTTTAATTATATTGTTTAAAAGAGTTATTTTGAACATTTCTTATTATGAGACAGCCTCATATAATATAATTGCTCATATATTTTGTATCAAAGGCTATTATGTATTCATATGCTTAATTAATTGTATTTAGAAATATTTTATCACTATAAAATTATAGCCTCGAGATAAAATGAATTTCTCAAACAAGAAGGCGTGCTAGTTTAAGTAACAAGAAAGTGATATTTTTCAATGAAAGTTAAAACACTAATCCTGTTGTGCATGTGAGTTTTCATTGACTTAATCTTGCTTCTCATAAGATCCAATATCATTCTTATATAATCAATATTTTATATTTTATGCATCTATTTCTCCTATTTTGTCCATCTCCCAAATTTTTATAATTCTTTTTCGTGTCTGATTAACGATCGTTTATTCGTATATAAAACAGTTTACTATATCAGTTGTATGTTAAGTTTAAGTTGTTTATGATGTTTATTAATTATAATCATAAATAAATCTATAATTATAAATATAAAAGAGCCCAAATATCTACTTTACATTTAAATGTTAATTATCAGTATATTTGACTTTTATATTCTATTACTATTAGTACAACTGTTAATTTGTTTGACAGGATATCTCATTTTATTTTTAATCTTTTTAGGATCATTTCCTTAAAAATTTCATTTTTTTTTTTGTGTTAGTAGAATTATGACATCCCAAACCTCTTTATAGGATCCACTAATAATGATCATCAATTATATATAATGATCCCAAATCGGTGGGTCCGTCTCCCGGCTTACTTTTTTTCCATTTTTGCGACTAAATGGCAAAGCTTGCAATATCGTCGCGTTTTTGTTATTTATTTGTAGTGATAATCAAGGATCAATAATTGGTAATAAACTCTTTGTTATTAGAGGGTAATATTACATAGCTAATTGTTCAAGGAGATGCAACTTAATAGCATTAGAATAATAGATTTTGTGATTGTCACAATTAACTCGCTCACAATGCAGTCTAAGGTCAACATTCTTAATTAGTGCATACATCTAATAATATAAATTGAGTGATTAGAAAGTTAATTGAGATCAATGTCATGACGACAATTATATAGCTTCTCCAATAGGCATCAATAGCAATACCTTTCTGATCTCTTTATCTATAAATGCATGAAACCAAACCAACATTTATTCATAAAATCATACCTCAAAAATCACTTATTAAAAGCACTAAGCCAAAAAAAAGTATTTCCTCACAATGAAAACCTTACTAAGCATAGTAATACTACAAACTACAACCCTATTTTTTGTTCAATTATCCGTCGCACAAAACAGCGCTAAGGACTACCTTGCCGCACACAACGCAGCTCGAGCCGCAGTCGGTGTGCCACCCTTAACATGGGATGAGAGAATCGCAGCTTATGCGCAGAAATACGCCAAAGAAAGAGCGGCTGACTGCAAATTGGTGCACTCAAACGCAGACAACTATGGTGAAAATCTGGCAGAAGGTTATGCATCTTATGGGCCATTAAGTGGTGTTGATGGGGTGGAATTATGGATTAATGAAAAATTAAGCTATGATTATGGTACAAATTCATGCACAAATGGGGAACAATGTGGTCATTACACACAAATAGTATGGAGAGATTCAAAGCGTTTAGGGTGTGCTAGAGTTTTATGTCAAAATGGTGGAGCTTTTGTTACTTGTAACTATTATCCTCCTGGTAATTACATTGGAGAACGTCCTTACTAGTGCTATTAGTTGGTGTATGTCAAGGCGGATTCAATATAAAATCAAATAATGTCAGTGTGTTATATATTCTTTTAAAAATAATATTGATAATAAGGTTTGAACCTAGCTAGCTAGTATAATATTGTCACACACTAATATTTTAACCAATTTAATAAGTATTTATTAACATATTTAGATATATAACTATTAAATGCTATGACAACATTAAACAAAGCTGCATCTGCTCCTGGTTGGTGTAGCACCGGACGATGTATTAGGCTGTCATGGCTACCTTATATTCTTATGATCGAGGAATATTAAAAAAATGTGTCAATGAAAGACCCCGGAGAGCTTTTTTTTTACTTGCACCATTTAATTATTCACCCAACATACCCGATGCACGTCTAATTCTTAATATCTCTAATTAAGTAAATTAAAATATTATATATGGAAAATAAAATAAAAATAAATAAACATCAAATCGAGATGATTCAAACACGATCTTATATGACTATGTTTTAACTTATTGATTAACAAAATAAGCAAGTCATTTTATTGATGAATATTGAATAGTGTCAAAGTCAACACAGGTGCAACTAAAAAACAGAGAAAATATGTGATTATTCCAATTCATATGATATGAAATGAATTGAACTTTAAAAAAATGTTAACATTAATGATGTTATACTTATTATTATTTGATTATGCAATAATGATATTTAACAATTACTTTTGAAACCTTTCATTGCAAAAATTTTGAGTTCGCAACTAGTTAATTCTGTTCTCATGAATATTACTTCGTATTGGTGTCAGATCTTTATTCTTTCTAAAAAAGTGATAAAAGCGGTGAATATGATTTATAGGGCTTTTCTCAGGCACTATGATAGTCAAGATACTAGGCCTGGTAATGTTAGTTTGGATTCTTTATGTAGGCCTAAAAAAGACAGAGGTCTTCGTATTCAGAATCTTGAATTATGGAATTTGGCTGTTGTTGGTAAAGTTATCTGGCACATCAGTTGTTTGCATGAATCTCTATGGGTAAGTTGGGTTCATGGTGTCTACACAATGAAAAGTGTCCAAGTTTGAAAAGAAGGTGATTACCACTTCTTTATGCAGTCTCATTTATCAAATTTGGAAAGCTCGTAATGATTGTGTTTGGAATTTTCAGTTGGTTCTACCAAGTGTTTTGATGAAATCTGTGAACAGCGACGTCAAGTGTAGGATTTCTAGCCTATATCCTCAACACTTTGAATGGTGCTGGCCTTTCTTTTTGAGCATTTCTTTTTACTTTGTCTTTTAGGCTTTGCCTGTTGGTGTTGGTAAATTGTTTCATTTTGGAATAAAAATTTTAGTTTGTCCAAAAAAAATAATTGTATATAACTAAAAATTATCAAATAATAAACGTAAATTATTTTATTGAGACAAATTAAATAAAATCGCATTTAACTATGTTTTAAATGTGAATTAAAAATAAAAAACAAATTAAAAATGAATGATGAATAGACATTTGAAAAGAAAACAAATAGAGTATCTGATAAAAGAGATAACATACATATATTATAATATATAGTAGGGTTTTTGTGTCCCTAATTAAGGAGATAATAGCCCTACAAATTTCCTGAAATAAATGAAAGCAAAATACAATAATTATACTATATTCTTAATTTATTTGTCAGTACTCGATCTAAGCCTTGTGTAACCAAGATTTTATTCCATAATATAAATATATATATATATATATATATATATATATATATATATATATATATATATATATATATATATATATATATATATATATATATATATATATATATATATATATATATATATATATATATATATATATATATATATACATCCCATGATTTATATAATAAATTTTTTTGGAAATTGGAAACCTACCCAGATAATTAGTACGGTTTCTGTCCGATATAATTACCTGGCGTATCATAATTGCAAGTAACAAAATACCAACCATTGTTACATTGAACCCTAGCACATCCAACACGAACCGAGTCACGCCAAACCACCTGTGTATAATGCCCACATACCTTATTAGCAGCACAAGTATTAGTATTATAATCATAATACACCTTCTCATTCACCCACATTTGTACTGCATAAGTGCCCGTCATGAAAGAGCCGCTACCTGCCGCAAGATTTTCTCCGTAAGGCCCACTCGAATGTTGCATCGCACAATCGGCCTTTCTCTGATTGGCGTATTGCAGGGCGTAGGCCGCCACCGTCTCATTCCATTGTATGTTTCCAACGCCCACCGCACTCCTAGCAGTGTTGTGGGCGTTAACATAATCTTGTGCCGAATTTTGTGCATGGCACAATTGGGAAATTGCTAGGGTTACGACAATTAAGCATGTAAATATTGCAAGGTTTTTTAACATCATATCCATTTTTTGATTTGATCGTGTATAGGTAATGAAATTACTTTTTGGTATGAATTATGAATGCATGAGATTATATAAAGTATTTATAGTTGAAAACTTTGCGATTAATGTTGGATTATTGAGTAAAATAATGATTAATTAAATTGACATTATCTAGAGTTAACCTAGAAATGTACGTTGCTATTATTAGTAATGTTTATATGGGCTTTGAGTGAAAAGGGAAATGGCGTAAAGATGATAAAATGGTACGTTCAACTAATTGCTTAAATAAATTAGTGTAAATATAATTAGTGTTATGTTGATTAACGCTTTAATTATTTTATACTCTTTCAAAATTGGCTCTAAGTTTTATACGATCAGTTGAATCAAAACCGTTAATAACCGATGCGCACAAGAAACAATGAACCAATTTGCATAGAAAAGGATAAAAACTGCAAACCACATATCAAGCAATTGACTACTCTATTCAGTGTAAGCCACTTGCTTTTTTATGTTTTTTTCATTTCCAAAATGCAATTTATTGTATACTTCCTCGATTCTTAATATTTGTAAATTTTTACCAATTTATGGAAGTTTATACTTATCAAATATTGTTGGTGGCTCAGGTTTGATCCAATGGGCTATCACTACAAGATACTTATGGTACAATATATTTAGTGATTTTAATTTAAATGTCAATGCTTAAATTTTTATTGGTATATATAATGAATTTAGGGACATTTGTTAGAGCCTTTAGCATTATAATAAAAAATTATACTAAAGCTTTTCGTGACATAGTATATGCCACTATAGACTGTAGTAATAATTACATATGTCACTAAAGGTCAAATAAAGTGTCACTAAATCAGTTTATAGTAGAGTTTAAAATAAAAACCAACAATTATTACACTAAAAATATAAATCAGTAACATTTTTTTCAATGTCACCAAATTTTATGTCACGACAAGTTAATTTTGTTGTAGTGATATAGATTTATTACTTCCTTCAATTCACTATTAATGTCTCATTTACTTTATGCACTCTATTTAATGCACTTATTCAATCCTTAATATCTCTAATTGTGCATTATTAAAAATTATGAAAATTGATATAAATAATCCTTGCATTAAGACAAATCTCACATGACTATATTTTAACTTACAGATTAATAATAAAATATAAATTAAAAATAAGAGATGAATAATATTCAAAAAGCAAATGGAACATTAGTGCCGAATAGAGGATTATTATGTTACTTCAATCACTATAAAATACTTAAAAGTATATACCATGTCAATTTTTCCTTAAATTATAAAAGACAATTTTTCAAGTCATGATTGTGCAATATCAATGTACTCAATAATAAAAATTGACAAAATAATAGTGACAACTCAATTACATTGACGTAACACTCAAAAATTCACCCAATTTTAGAAAAACGGTCAAATCGATCGAATTGGATCAAAATTTAATAGGTAATTTTTCTCGTACGATCACTCTTTACTCCTTTTGTATTATAAGGGTCTGATATCTTTATTTGGGGATTTAATATAAGCACATTTTTCTTTATTCTCTTTAGAAGGGTTCTGATATGATTTGTCCATTACTTTTAGAAAATTGAGTAGTTACTAAGCTAATTGGATTATTTTTTAGAAAATTCAGATTTCATAGTAAATGTTAGGCAGGAAACATTAATTTGTAGGGAAAAAACAGCCACCATATTCCAATTAGAATTCTGGAATTCTAACTTGGTTATCTGTTGCATTGAATTTAGCCATAATAAGCACTTCTTGGAGCCAAATTTGTAACAATAGTTAAGATCAGTAGAATGTAGATGACTTGTCATCACATTCTTTATCCAATTAACTGCGTTATTGTATTTGACAAATAATTAATAGTTGATATATTTTTAACTTATTTGATCAATTAATATGACTAAAAAAACCCACATAAACAGAGTTTAAGCTTTAGTACCAATTGATAATAAAAACAGTTGTTCACCAACCTTATATAATAATCAATTCCTCTTGAATTTTTTAATGTAGAATCACATATGAGATATTTTCTAGCGTATTATCAAAGATAAAAATATACATGTAATCTGAATATACTATACTATCTTATTAAATTGACATATTTTTATAATAATTACTTTTCTTTTATATTATTTTCACAATATTTTTATTAATAATTACTTTTCTTTTATATTATTTTCACAAATTAAGATCGAATACGATTTGAGAAGTATATATGATTAGTTTAAAGTAACTAACCTCCTCCTCCCTCAAATGAAAAGAATAATGAAAAAATGTCAACACCAACTGGTTTTAATTAATTCGAGTTCGATTATAGAAGTATACAAGTAATCCAACGAGCAAGAAGTCAGTCGATCGGTCGTCAGATGATGGTGGTAATTGAATTAAGCAAAAGTTTAATTAATTGAATTTCTTAAAATCAATTATTTAATTATTTTGTACCTTTTAGGGATGTATATATAATTTAGTACCTTATATTTATAATTTTATTTTTAAAAAATTGTACTTTACTTAACAGAACATGCTAGAATCATCGTTACTCGGCTACTACTTATATTATGGATTTTTTTTTAATATTTTGCTAAAAATATTGTGATCATTATATTTAGCAACATTCATACATTGTGATTTGTGGGGCCCGTATAGATATGTTTTGTCGTGCGGAGCTCGTTATTTTTTGACGATAGTTGATGACTATTCTAGATCTATCTGGATTTATTGTGAATGTCAACACAATAACAGGAATACGAGGTGCACACACTTCATAAGCCAAAGAGATATATACTATTCCGAAACCATATGGCAATGGAAAGAAGGTCCTCAATAGCCTATGAAATGTGTACACCATCTTAATTTGTCGATGTGGGATAAACTATCCCAACAATAACCAATTAATTACAAATGAAGAAATACTTTTATTAACCTAATTTTTTTGATTTTTTTGTCTTAACAATTATAAATTAATGAATATATGTAATTAATCGATCTCTTTTTTTTTTTGAAAGAAATTAATCGATATGTTGATATGATGATAGAGAAGACCCATAAAACTTTTGACAAAAAACACAATTATGAGTTCGGGTCATTAAAGTTTTACTTTTGATATACATATCAATAACTAATAACATCAACATAAAAAGAAAAAAAAAACAATAAAGATACTCCTTTTATTCTTCAAAATTGTTCCCACAAGAAATATTCACAAAAAAAAAATTTAAACGTGAAATATGTTATTTTATTGAAGAATAAATTTAATACAGAAAAGTGGGAACATAATCATCAAAAAATATAAAAAAAATAATGAAAATAATATGAGAATCATAATTATTAAAAAAAATATTGAAATAAAATTAGTGGAAAATATGTTAGAACAATAAACAATATAAAACTATTAAAATAAAGTCACTGAAATATATGTGGGGACCATAAGTATTAATAATATATTTAAATGAGAATAAAAAATATTAATTATGCCCAAAAGTTGTGATATAAATAAAAAGATTTTTTAGGAGAACAACAAATAAAGCGACCAAAAATGATAAATCGGGATGACTTTAACGAACAGAGATAGATGATCACTTCATCTTATATAATATGTTAATTGAGTAGATAAACACTTTATTTAAAGCATTTGTTTAAATTACATGCATGTTTAATACAGTAAGGATACAAGATTAGTTCACTAATCCTGTTATCTGATATGCTCTAATGAGCTAATTTTCTTAGATTATAGCAGATTCATTATTTGAAGTTTAGTAAGGTCTCCGTCCCACAACATTGCCCGGTGGTGCATAATTGCAAGTAACAAAATACCAACCATTGTTACATTGAACCCTAGCACATCCAACACGGACAGAGTCACGCCAAACCACTTGAGTATAATGCCCACATACCTTACCAGGAGCACAAGTATTGGAATTGTAGTCATAATTGACCTTCTCATTTACCCACATCTGCACAGCAGCGGTGCCTGTCATAAAGGCACCGCTGCCAGAAGCAAGGTTCTCTCCGTATGGCCCAGAGGAGTGGCGCATGGCACAATCACCAATCCTTTGGTTGGCGTATTGTCGTGCATAGTTCGCAACTCCTTCATCCCATTGTATGTTTCCAACGCCCACCGCAGATCTTGCTGCATTATGGGCGTTAACATAGTCTTGGGGTGAATTTTGAGCAAAACATATTTGCGCTAAAACTAGGGTTATAAAAATAAAACACGAAAATGATACAATATTTTTTTGTATAAAACTCATTCTTTTTGGATTATTTATAAAATAATGGAAAGTTTGTGAAATACTTGTGAAGAAAATATGCATGAGATTAGAGGTGTTATATAGGAAGGATGCTTGGAAAATTCTTTGCAAGAAAATCATTTCGGGGTAGAAAATTCAAACAGGTTTTGGCATGCATTTGGAAAATATCCAAACATCCAATAAAATTCCTAGAATTTTTAGCTAAAATATCCAAACATCCAATAAAATTCCTAGAATTTTTAGCTAAAATATCCAAACATCCAATAAAATTCCTAGAATTTTTTTCTATGCCATTTAGTCAAGATAATAAGTACTTTTGGTTTGGAAGAAAAATTACAGAGTTTAAGACAAATATCTTGAATTTTTTGGTGTCATTAACCCAAAGAATACTTTTTATAATGGAAAATTATTTTATTACTAGAACACATATATATAGAGCAATTGTAAAATTTCATCCTAAAATGACTTGACTTCATATTTGAACAATAAGAGTTGTACAAGCTTTGGTGAACTGAGTTTTGCCTTAGCCGGAGCATATAAACACTACCTTCTTGGATCTAAGTTTTAATTTCAATTCTCATTGCACTCCATTCTTTCCTCGGCCTATCATGTACTCGAAACAAAAAGTTGATGTCTCAACTTTAAATTGTATTTGTTGTGCGAACAGTAGAAGCATTCGCCCAAAAACAATCGAGAAACATTAAAACAAACAACAACAATAAAAAAATACACTAATTGACGTAGTTCACTATCAATGAGATAGCTACGTCCACAAAACACTGAGAACAAACTTTTCACTAAGTAAAACAGATCAGAAACAAAAATGATACATGGAATTTTTTACCCTTCTCACCACAAACTCTAAATCTTATGGCTCTCGATGAAATCCTCTTCTTCTATCTTAAACCTAATCAAATGGGGAATTTATATATTAATCTTCAATTACAAAGAGATTCATTAGCTAATTGATTAAGCAGAATACGTGTAGTCGTGCATAGTCTCGACTGAGATTAGGGTAGTCTCGACCGAGAAACCTAGGATCTTGACTAAATTTTCTTTAAGTCTCGCCAGAGATCTCGACTGAGACTAGGGTAGTCTCGACCAAATCTTCTTTGAATCTCGCCCGAGACTCAACAATCTATATGTCCAAAGTCAATATGTCCCACAATCTTTAATCTCAACCAAACTTGCTCGAGACTCCAAGCTCCAATATTTCTGACTTTTCCGCATACTAAGCTAAACCGAGGTTAATGTTAGTCTGTCAAAGAACCAACTCAACCAAAATCTTATCATAGCCTGCAAGACAAGGGTTTTCATTAGCTCGAATCTCGACCACCCTTGAAATTCAGGTGGAATATTTCGCACTAGGTATAAGAAGGGTCTTTGTTGCATCTACACTTATAGCCCAAAGGGCTCTCGTACGAGAAGGTGTGTTAGAGTAAATAATATAACATATCCTACAATCTTAACCATCAGCATAAGCTTTTGGTTAAATTGGTTCTATGACAGAATCTCGATCAAGACTAAGCCCGTTGCTGTCAATAACTCTTTAATGACTCCACTTGTTTCTTCTCATGTTCCAGACTTACTTCAAGTTGTAGGAAAATTTAGATAGAAAAGTAGTGAACTGATTTATTTGGAGAGGAAGGTGAGCAAATATGTAAAATGACTATCTTTTTCATTGCCCAAAAATTGATTACATCAATGAGTATTTATAGTAATCAGTCTTACTTTTTCTAGCAAATTCTATTATAATATCTTAGATTTTTTTTTTTAATTACTTTTTTCTAGGAACTTCTATTATAATATCTTAGATATTTTTATTTTTTTTAAATTTTTTAGTTTAGATATTTTTATGTTGAATATTTTTAAAATCCTAGATTTTTCTAGAATATTTTAACACTCCCCTTAGTCTGAAAAATCTTGAACCCTGACTTGTCTTCTGAACTCGATAAATCTGTTAGTTGATATGAGTTTTGTGAAAATGTCTGCGAGCTACGCCCCCGTCTTGCAGAATTGTAGTTCGATCTCTTTCTTGTCTATCAACTCACGAATGTAATGATGTCGTATCTCGATGTGTTTTGATCTGCTATGAAACATTGGATTCTTCGTCATTGCTATTGTAGTATTGTTGACATGTTGTCGCTGAACATTGTAGTTGGTGTTTCTTGCTTATGTTGTAGATTGATCAATATCCTTCTGAGCCAGATTGCTTCACATGCTGCACTTGTTGCTGCAATGTACTCTGCTTCTGCTGATGATAAAGCTAATGTTGCTTGCTTTTTTGATGACCATGAGACCACCTTAGTTCCAAGCTGAAATACGTACCCGCTTGTGCTTTTTCTATCATCCTCGCTTCCAACCCAGTCGCTATCGGTGTATCCTGTGAGCTTGAAATCTTTTTCAGTCTTGTACATGATTCCATAGCTCTTCGTTCCATTAAGGTATCTACAAATCCTCTTTTCTTCTGTTAGATGATCCTTGCTCGGTTCACTCATGAACCTGAATACGATTCTGACAACGTTGATTATATCTGGTCTTGTATGTGTGAGATAAATAAGAGAGCCGACTAAGCTTGGATACATTGTTCCGTCGACTTTTGCTTTGCCATCGTACTTTGATAAATTCTCATTAAATGCCATTGGTGTAGCCAGCGGTTTACACTTACTCATGTTGAATTTCTTAAGAAAGTCTTCTGCATACTTCTCTTGTGATTTGTATACTTTGATTTGTATGCCAAGAAAGTATTTCATTGTACCAAGGTCTATCATCTCGTGCTCCTTCATCATAGCCTTTTTAAATTCTTTGATTATTTTTGGATGTGTGCCTGTATAGATTAGATTATCCACATACAGGCATAAAATGAGAAAGTTGTTACCTTGCGTCTTGATGTATAGTGAAGGTTCACTCGGACTCTTGATGAAACCATGCTGGAGAAGATAATTATCGATATTGTTGTTCCACGCTCAAGGTGCTTATTTGAGTCCATAGAGAGCTTTTCGAAGGCGGTATACTTTGTCTTCTTGGCATTTCATGACGTATCCCTGCGGTTGCTCGACGTACACTTCTTCTTCGAGTTCTCCATTTAGAAATGCTGATTTAACATCGAGCTGAAAGACTGGTAGTTGATGTTGTGCTGCTAGTGCTAGGACTGTTCTAATTGTCTCCATGCGGACAACTGGTGCATATGTTTCGTTGAAGTCGATATCTGGTTGTTGTGCATATCCTTTTGCAACGAGCCTTGCTTTGTACTTGTTGATGAAGTCATCATCATTATGCTTCACCTTGTAGACCTATTTGAGTCCGATGACTTCCTTGTCTTGTGCTGCCTTGATCATTTTAATTTTTTCGTTCATTGCCTCAATCCA
This sequence comes from Amaranthus tricolor, assembly GCF_026212465.1. Lineage (NCBI taxonomy): Eukaryota > Viridiplantae > Streptophyta > Magnoliopsida > Caryophyllales > Amaranthaceae > Amaranthus > Amaranthus tricolor. Next base: position 403,953 of record NC_080047.1, on the reverse strand, counting down.
TGTTTCTTCTTGTGCTGCTTCTTGATATGTTTGTGGCTCACTAAAGAAGACAGCCATCATTGCTTGGTCACAATGGTAATCTTGTAACCATGATAGCGGTTGCCGATCCCGTGTTGATTGTCGGGCTTCTTGATGTTGAGGAGTTGAGCGTGATGTTTGGCTTTTTGAGCTTGGGAATAATCTTGTACTTTCAGGTGTGCTTGCACTTGGAGATGATGGGTTTGCTGTTTGGTATGCTCTTTCTTCTTCACTTGGATCTCTTGGGAGAGTATCTCCTTCACGAGCTTCAATTTCTTTTCTTTCTACATCCATTCAACTGCTTCGTCGAAATTTACGTCTCTTGAAATGATTAATTCTTTGGATTCGGTCTTGTAGAGGCAATATCCTTTTGTTTCTTGACTGTATCCAATAAATGTGTATTTTTCTCCCTTCTTATCGAGCTTTTCCCGTTTCTCCTTAGGGATATGGGCATAAGCTACGCACCTGAACACTTTGAGGTACTCTACTCTTGGCTTTCTCTTGTGCCAAGCATACTGTTAAATCCTTAACTGCTTTTGTGGGAGATCTGTTGAGAATATATACTATCGTGTGAATAGTTTCGGCCCAGTATCTTTTGGGTAGATGTTTACCCTGTATCATGCTACGTGCCATCTCTGCTATAGTGCAGTTTTTCCTTTCCATGACACCATTTTGTTGAGGTGTGTGTCTTGCTGTAAGTTCTCTTTTAATTCCATGCTTCTTACAAAAGTTGTTGAATTCGTTGCTTGTAAATTATCCACCACGATATGTTCTAAGAATCTTAAGAGAATGCTCACTTTGATTTTCTGTGAGGGCTTTGAATTGCATGAAGTGGGAAAAAACTTATGATTTTTTCTCCAAGAAATATACCTAAATCATGCGAGAGTAGTCATCTACAAATAACAAAAAATATCTTTTTCCGCTAAGAAAAGAATTTTTTGTAGGACCCCAAATATCTGCATGAACAAGCTCTAGAGGAGTCTTGGCCCTCTAAGATGCCGTAGGAAATGACAATCTATGCATCTTGCCATATATATAGCCCTCACATATTTTTCTTTCATTTTGTATTGATGGTAGACCAATTACCATTTCTTTTTGTTTTAATAGTTTTAGATTATTAAAATTTAGATACTCAAATCTTAAATGTCATAAGATGGATTCATCATTTTATTGAGGTTAAAGTCAATTTTTCTTCAAATGGCATTTTTAATGATGGCATTTTTAATGGGAATATTTTGTTGGGAACCATTTGCACAGTTGTTATTATCTGACCCTTATTTTTATCATAAATTTGACATTTGTTGTTCTCAAATTTAACACATTTTTTAATTAGTTGGCCTATACTTAATAGATTTTGTGCAAGTCCGGGAACATAAAAAACTTCATGAATTAATTTTGGCCTATACTAATGATGACCCTTTTCCGACAACATCTTCTTTTTTACCGTCGCCAAGTGTGATGTGTGTTTTAACATTTTCGTCAAGAGTGACAAAATAATTTTTATCGTCAATTGTCATGTGATTTAAACAACCACTATCAATATACCATATGTCATAAACTTTTTCTTGTGCATTTAATCCAGTGTAAAATATGTGTTCTACGGATTATTATTTTCGGAATAGTTTTCTTTTTCCTTTTTTCGAGACCAACAAGCTTTTTCGAGGTGAGTGTGTTTTTTACACCTCTTACATTTATAACGGCAATCATTAGTATTATGGTTAGTTTTCTTACGTAATTTACAATGAGGGCAGTTTGATTTTTTACTCGACTCCCTTGATTTTTCAAATTTCCTCTCCCCCTGCCACGATTATATGATGTTTCTCCTCTTTCATAATTTTTGCCATGACCATTTTTATTTTCACCATTATAAAATTTTAATTTAGCTTGAAAAGCTTGTTCTAGTAGTTCTTTGTTAAATCTTTTTAATTAATCTTCATGTGCAAGTAGTGATCCCATTAGTTCAGGGATATTAATTGAGATAAATTTTTTTTGTTAATCTCTCCTATTGTTGTGGCAATAATGTTATATTTTTGTGAGATCCTCCTTAATATTTTTCGAATCACATTTTAATCGTCTATTTTACCACCATTTGATCTTATTTGATAAACTATATTTGTGACTCGGTCAAAGAATGAATGTATTGTTTTATTTTCTGTCATTAGTAAATTATCAAATTCTCTTCATAGAGATTGGAGTTTAAAAAGAATTACCTCTTCGGAGCCCCTGTATTTTGTCTCCAGGATCCTCCAAGCCTCCATAGCTGTTTTGCAAGCATGAACGTTGTAAGTATTGTCTCGTCAACTCTACGATATAATAGGGAAAGAGCATAGTTATCCCTTATCCTATTTTGTTTATCTTGTTTTATTTTTATTTCATAAACTTCTTGTAATATTCCAATTCCCATAAATCTTAGAAGATAAATATTAACCTCATTTGCATGACCCATTATTCATATTTTTCTCCCTTAAATGTGGGAACCCAATTAACTTGGGGGTAATTAATGGTTGAGGTTATTTTTTTTTTTAGTTAGGGGTTTATTTTATCGTGGAGTATAAAAAATTGGTTAATGTGTTTTGGAGTGTTTGGAGGTCTTGGTTAATTTGCGCTCTGATACCAAATGTAGGAAAATTTAGATAGAAAAGTAGTGAATTGATTTATTTGGAGAGGAAGGTGCGCAAATATGTAAAATGACTATCTTTTTCATTGTCCAAAAATTGATTATATCAATCGGTATTTATAGTGATGAAGTCTTACTTTTTCTAACAAATTCTATTATAATATCTTAGATATTTTTATTTTTTAATTACCTTTTTCTAGAAACTTCTATTATAATACCTTAAATATTTTTATTTTTTTAATTTTTTAGTTTAAATATTTTTATGTTTAATATTTTTAAAATCCGATATTTTTCTAGATTATTTTATCACAAGTCACCAAATATCATGGGTATCAATTGAGTAGCTGAAATTCTCGACTGCTTTGATAATATTGTCCTAAACTTCATCTTCATAAAATATAGAAGGCACAAATAATTAACATAAGATGCTATAAATGACATATTACTTCTAAATATGGGAGCGACGACTTAATTAGCTTCCGTAATCAATTAAACCTCAGTTCTTGTTCAAGTTGCAAAAGCTATCAAACTTTGAAAAGGCCTTTTTTTCGCTTGTACGCCAACATTATAATATCTCTTGAAAACGTTTTCTCAGCACCATATTGCATTGGTACATATATTAGTTTTTGACATCGATTTTCTTGTCATCAGTTTATTAAATTGTTGACTATACAATATACAAGTATACAACATCAAAATACGTATAATTTATAATTTTAATTTTTTTGCTGGTATTGAATTGAGGAGTAATCACTTATAGGAGATATAATCCCCTTTCGATATAAATACCCTAATTCAGTCGTCATACCATAGAATTACATGTTTGATAACTCATAAGTGCGTGCTCTTATGATTGTACCATTAATAGTTGCAAATATATAGATCGTTGTTTTATTTAATTGTTTGTTTGGCAACAGCCAACAAGACGTACATTACATAATTTTTAGGGATATATATACCTTCAACAAAGTAAGAAACGAAGTAGTAGTAATTAATTAGCTTAATAGAGAAAGGGCATTGCATTCATTTTTGAACATGTGCTCATCGATCAGTAAGGTCTCTCACCGATATGATTGCCCGGAGGATCATAATTACAAGTCACAAAAAACTGACCACTACTACATTGAACCCTACTAGCACATCCAACACGAATCCAGTTATGCCAAACAACTTGAGTATAATGTCCACATTGTTCACCTGCACAACTATTTGAATCATAGTCATAATCACCCTTTTCATTTACCCATAATTGCACTGCATCTGTCCCACTAAAATCACCTCGCCCACCAACCGCGATATTCTCTCCGTATGAACCACCAGAGTGTTGGAGTGCACAATTTTTGATTCGTTGGTCGGCGTATTGTTGGGCGTAGGCGGCCACTTGGTCTTCCTATTGTATGTTTTCTACGTTCACTTCTGCCCTAGCGGCATTATGGGCATCAACATAGTCTTGTGCCCAATTTTGTGCATGGCATATTGTGGTTAGGGCTAGAGTTGTTATTATGACTATGAAGCATGAAAACGTTGCTAGGGTTTTGCGGGAATTCATGGATTTTGTTTTTTTAAAAAAATTTTTTTGTGATTTGGGATGATTCTATATTTGCATGGTGTAAGGGGTTTTTATAGTGGTTAGTTTTGGGTCTTGAAATTCCTTTGCAACAAGAAGAATATTGTGAGTTGAAGTTTGGTAGGCTCCATGAAAATGGGCCAATTTTCCAACGTAATCATGAACGGTCCAATAAATGATTTAGGCCTAATGTATTTGCATCAACCAATACTTTATATTTAGTAAAAATAAGTAATGTTAAGTAATATAATATTTTAATGCAAACAAAAATAAACTACAACTCAATAGTTTAACTTTTATTGTCTTACTTTTATAATCAAATAATCTTGTTTTCTTATTTCCAAAGAAAAATAATCTTATTATCTTAATTTAATTTTAACTTTATTTATAAATATTTACTCTCAATATAGACATCACCTTAAAAATATTTGAAAAGGTCTAAAAGTATTATTAAAAAAGTAAAAAAAAAATTAAGCCCTAACTAATTATAGAAATATAAAGCGGAAAGCAGTGATATGTGCTGGTCCACAATTGATCATGAAAATACGCCAACTTACAAAACTTGTCGATGCTCCACTATCACCAACGTTTCCGACACTCCCCATTAACCATTTAGTCAAGATAAGTATATTTTGAAAATTTGAATAAAATAAAATTATTTAACAACTTAAATTCAAAAATAAGCTTCATGAAAACTTAATTTCCAAAATAAGCGTCTGTACATCCAAATCTAATCTCGGTTTAAGTCGATGTTACTAACAGCGAAAGAACAAAAAAAAAAATTAAAAAGCATAAGTCGCTGTTACTAACAGCGACTAATGGCTTTTACAATTTTCCAGTTTCCTTCTCCCATTTCAGTTCACGCGTTTTTCTTTTCCTCAATCAACCCACGAGATCTCCTTCTTCTTTCCACCATTAAAATCAAATTCAATCCTTCAACTAAACTCATCAAATTCCAAGTTTGTACCACTAATTAGTTCTGTCATCTTCCTACATCAACCTAAGGTACTTTTTTTGTGTTTTTTTTCCATTTTCGAAAAATTAGGGTTTACTGAATTTTAATCAACTTTCACGTTAATGTAAGTTCATAAACTTGCAATTTACTAATTCTTGTTGATCTACAGCTTATTGAGGTACGTTTGTATTATAATATTTTTTATTTGGTGTTGATTTTAAAATGTAAGTCATGTATAGTGGTCGTTTACACTTAAACTCTACGAATATGTCGAATGTAGTTGTTATTTACCTTGATCTTCATAATGAGGTTGTTTGTTCGTAAATGTGTTGTTGAATTTAAATTCTATAGTGGTCATATATTTATGAACCTGATGGTGATGTTGATTTTGTATGCATTGTTGTAGAAATGGATTCATTTCGTATGACTGTTGTATGCTTTTGGAATGGTTCAATTCGACCAACTAGTAACAATGTTAAGTATGTTGGGGGTAGACGTAAACTGTTTGCATGCAATTCATACATGGATTTGAATGAATTCAAACATTTTATATGCTCTAAGATTGGCATTGACACTACAAGAAAAACTGTTAATTTAAGTTTTAAGTACAATCTGAGTGGAGACTTGTTAGCTTTTCCGGTTGAGTATGAGGAGGCTATAGATGCAATGTGGGAGTATTCAAGGTCTACCCATACTCCTTGTTTAGAGTTATATGTAGAAGGGGTACCCCTAGGGAATGAAGATATCAATGTTGTGGAACAAATGCATTCATGAATATAATTTCTTCTGCTCCTTCTCATACGCCCTTCCCCACCCAAGAAACCCAAAATCCCTTTACGTCATCTTCCTCTTATCCTTCTAATGAACCCAATCAACTTCAATTTCAAGTCACAAATGATGATACTTTTAACTTAGTTAATACAAATGAGCCGTGGGGTGATGTTAATAGTGAAAGTAATGAATTCGTAGAAACTCCTTCTGAGGACGATGTGGGTGTTGACGAGGAGGCTCTAGCTAATAACATGAGCTTAGGCAACATTCCAACAATCGTAGGAGGCGTCGTAAACCGTCACAGTTAGACAGGGTACAGGAGAAGGATTAGCATTAGAATATTGTTTGTATATATTGAACATTTGTACATACTCAATATTTGTAACATTTGGTCTTTTGTGTATAAATTGTAACATATATGTAGATGTATATATTTTTATCATATTATCACACGTTTATTATGAATGAAATGATGTTAAGTACTGAGACTTTTCGGCGATGAATCACTCCGCCAAGAATGCAGTATGAATTTAATCAAAAACAAACAGACAATCATATTCAAATAGGAAAAATGCTATCGAAAATTCAACACAATTTCATTCAAGTTCAACAAATCTATATCAAATTACATAGTTCATTCGTTAAGTTAAATTACCGTCGCTAACTAAGATGGCTTCTTAAACTTTCTCATAATCCTTTCAGTCTCGTCTTTCCTATGTGCCATATCATCTATTTGTCTTTTTAGATTAAATACCTCATCTTTAAGCGATCTTGTTTCTCTTTTTCAAGCCGTATTATTAAGTCTCTCTGCCATTTAGTACCCTCCGGAACAATCCATCTAAAGTATGTGCATCCTAATCCGTCAACCAAGTAGAAAGGGCAAGCAACAAAATCACGCCCTGGATCGAAGTCACTCCAATTTGTATTAATCTCAACTTCATAACCACAATCACAAAGCTCTTCAATACAATGCTCCTTTGACATCTAAGGAATACATATAACATAGTAACGTAAGTGAACTTTCAAAAATAATATTAACATTTTTAAATTGAGAGTAAAACTAACATAATACTTTATGTTACCTTTATAAATTGATTCAAAAGAACAAGAATGGTATAGATTACATATAATGAAGTAGGGAAATGATGGAGTTATTTATAGAACATCATTACAACGGCTATTTTCAAGTTCTTAACGACTATTTTTCTAATTAACAACGACTAGTTTACTTCGTACAAAAAAATAAAATAAAATAAATAAAAGGCCTAAGTCGTTGTTACTAACAGCGACTTAAGGAGTTTTATTTTTTTTTTTTAATTTTTTTTTTGGTCTTTCACTGTTAGTAACAACGATTTTCACCGAGGCTAGGTTTGGATGTACGGAAGCTTATTTTGGAAATTAAGTTTTCACGAAGCTTATTTTTAGAATTAAGTTGTTAAATGATCTTATTTTTTTCAAATTTTCGTATATTTTTATGTTGGAATTAGTAGGAATTACCCATGTATTATTAGATAGGGCCCACATAGCTACATGTAATTAACCTAATTATTAAGCCCAATTATTATTGAGTCACAATACAAAATGTATATAAACAAACTTGGTAAGAATCATGGCAGGGGATGATAATTCCAGTAAACACAGTGGTGGTGGTGACACCACATCTGATTCATTTAACCCTTATTTTCTTGCGCTTTCCTTTTCCCTCAGCATCATCTTCATGATTATTTATCCCACATCCTCAAATTAAATATGATGTGCATGCTTTATAAGCTATTGCAGACTTTCTTCCCGTAGCCATGTATATAGTTTTGGGACGGTATATACTTCTTGGCTTGTGAAGTGTGTGCACCTCGTATTTTCCCCTATAATTGCTGGCATTTACAATAAGTCCAGTCTAATTTAATATTTAAGAATCTTAATGTGAGTGTTGTAAAAATAGAGAAACTCAAGAACCGATAAAATATATTCATGTCAATTTTAGATATATTCATCTAAATAAATATTTTCTAAATATTAATTTTCTATAATATTTAGAAAATATTTACTAAAAATTAGGTATGATCAAGCCGATCAATAACTATCCTAGGTACTAGGTAGTGTTGGAGCCCATTTACATTCTTGATGTCAAAGTTTGAAAAGTTGAAATCATTAAGCGAAAAAATAAAAAAATATACAAAATAATTTAAGTTTTATAAATATTCCAAAAGTAAGCGTGAAAATCTCAAACCTGTGGTTTAGAGCTATTCGTAGTTAGTAACTCCGAACAGCCAAATAGAACAAAATAGTTGTTCGTAGTTAGTAACTGCGAACAAATACTTTGTCCTGTTTGGCTGTTCGCAGTGACACAAAAACACGCATCAGTTTCTTTTTTTTCCCATTTTTTCCCATTTCTCAAAACCCTACCTTCACATTCGACATTCTCCTTCTAAAACCATTAATTCAATCCATCAATTAGTGTGGGATACTCTACCTTGCTCAAAGATAAACTTATTTGTGTTTTTTTGGTGTATATGTAGTTTTTTAATCAAATTTGCTTATTTTTTCAAATGTAGGTTACTAGTTGTTAAATTAAGACTATTCTTAATCAACTAAGTATTGAAGGTAATTTTTAATTGTTTTATAGCTTTATGTTGTTTTTTGAAGTAATGTTGTTGAATTAGTTGAATTCAATGTTGATAATATTATTAGAAATGAAGTAATATCATTAGTAATAATTTTTAGACAAAAAAAATTATAATCAAATGAATATAATGTACTTGTATGGGCATGAAGTTGATGATGATGTTGATTTTCTTTGTATTAATGTAGAAAATGGCATCATTTTGCGTTACTATAGTATGTTTTTGGAATGGTTGTACTCGAGAAAGTAGTGGCAAAGTTCATTATGTTGGGGGAAGACTTAAGTTGTTTGCTTGCAATTCGAACATGAATTTGAATCAGTTTAAACGTTTTATATGTTTTAATATTGGATTGGACCCCACTAAAAGTACCGTAAATATAAGCTTTAAATATGACATGAGTGGAGAATTGTTACCCTTTCCTGTTGAGGATGATGAGGCTATAGATGCTATGCAAGAGCATTCAAAGTCCACCAAAATTCTCTCTTTGGAGTTATACGTAGAAGAAGTACCCTTAGGAAATATAGTTGCTACTAATCCTACTCCTACCCCTATGCCTATATCAACTTAGATAAACCTTAAATCCTTTCGTTTCTTCCGCATCTTGTACTTTTTCTCAACCCCCTACGAATCAAGTTCCAATTGATTCAATGCCTTGATTCAATGGTTAACTTAGGAGAAACTGCTGAGATGGGACCTTGAGATGATGGAAATGAAAGCAATGAGCTCATTGACGATCCTTTTGAGGACGATGTGGATGTCAATAAGGATACGCTAGCAAATGACATGACCCTAGGCAACATTCCGATAATCATTCCTCCTACACCTTATGCTCTCTGTCCACCTTTTGACGAGTATGAGGAGGATAATTCATGGAGGACTTGGGCTTGTGATACCACATACACCGAAGACGGAGAGTTTGAGAAGGGTATGATGTTTGATAGCAAGAAATCGTTGTTGGAAGCTATCAGAGTGTATCATATTCGCAGAAATATGGAGTACAGAACGGAGACCTCAAACCAAACTGTCCTTACCTTGAAGTGTAAGCGGGGTTGTTCGTGGAGACTTAGAGCTACGTTTGATTCTTATTTATCTTCATAGCGTGTAAGTATGGTTCTTATGTATTGGGTAGTGACACTGTTTCGGCTGGACACATTCACTTGACACCTTCTGTCATTAACAATGTCATTAGAAATTGTATTGCTAAAGACCCATCCATTAAGGTATCTGTCATACGGCAGATGGTTAAAGATCGTTTTTGTGTGGATATAAGCGAGCGTGGTGTGCAAATCAACAAGCCTTGTTGTCCATTTACGGAACCTGGAAAGGTTCTTACTCACTCCTTCCACGCTTTTTAGAAGCTTTGCAACATTCCAACCCGGGGTTAGTACTTGAGTGGTATTATACGGAGGACAATGACACAGGTGTATATATGAGACCTAGTATTAGGACCTTCCAACGTGTCTTTTGGGCCTTTAAACCTTGACGACCCGTGGGAGCGTATCACCGAGTATAGCTGGGGCTCCGCAGCCCTTGGATACCTGTATAGCAGGCTATGTGGTGTTGCCCAAAAGAACGTCAAGGAGATTGCGGGGCCAATAGTCATATTACAGGTAATAAAATTAATATTTAACTCTAATCCGGTGTAGTTGAATTACATACTAATTACATTTTCAATGTTCAGCTGTGGGCGTGGGAGCATATTCTTATCAGCCAACCTTACAGAACCGTTGGCCGTGGTGATACTGCTCCTCCACCACAACCCCCACCAGATGTTGCGTACGGTTCAAGGTGGAATTTTGCACACTGAACGCGCAAGCACACCGGCACCGGTCTCGGATTCTACCGAGATCAGTTAGACCTGCTACAACCCAATCAGGTAAATATTTCAGTACTCATTAACATTTGTACAATTTAATTAACATATCACTTACATTTTCATAACATGTATTTTAGTTTTTGTGGGACCCATACCCTGCGGAAGCCTACGCAGCTGTACCCGAACACTTGCGGATTCATTCAGGTGCGTGGAGGGCTTCTGTGCCACTCATATGCTTCGACATTGTCGAAGTACATCTACCAGAGCGCGTACTGCGCCAATATGGGTTGGTACAGGGCATTCCACCGCCTTGTGACACTGAACCCCAGCTGCACCAGATTTCGCGCAAAAATCAAGGTGCGGCAAACTGAATGGACATCAACTAGCGTCACATTGCTCGTTGGGATGGTAGACTAGAGCTGTTGGCAGAAGGTGCGCCAATCGATGTTCATGGCGCACCTACTACACCAGACTACATGTCGTGGTTCCTCTCCATCACGCACCGATGGATGACACCACGTGCCATCTTCGCAGCAGCACATTAAGCACCTGCTGCGCCTACGATGACCCAATTTGTAAGTCTTCATTTGCATTTATATGATTAAGTTGTCGATTAAATAATATAATGTTACATTAACTAAATATTAATTGCAGGCACAAGGTGCGGCAACAGTGATGCGATACAGCCACGAGGAGCCGGTGAGGGAGATTGCGCATGGCATGCTCGTCGGCTCGCAGTTCCAGCACTTCATACCGGAAGTCGCTGTAGAGTCCTCACCGACTACCGCCCATACGCTCGTCTCATCTCCTGCTTATGACTATCATTTGGAGGAGATGGACCATTCATACCCCGTTGACGTTGCAGGGACCTCGCAGGCTGGGCCATCACAGTACCAGTCCCCTCCACTGCCAGAGCGACACCCGAACACCTCTTACTATCGTAGGAGGCGTAGGAGACCAACTCAGTTGGATAGGGTAGATGAGGGTCGTGAGCGTTAACGTTTAACTTTTGTGTATTTCAAACATTTATATATATTTTGTTGTATATATATGCTTACGAATGATCGGAGTTTTGGCGATGAATCATGCCGCCTGAAACATACATTGACTTGTAATTACTTATTCTAATGTCTCTAATGCAAATACAACAAATAACAACTCAAAAATTAAGGAAAAAAAATATTAAATATTTGTTCGTAGTTACTAACTGCGAACAGCTCCAAACCTCAGGTTTGAGATCTTCACGCTTACTTTTGGAATATTTTTGAAACTTAGATTATTTTGTTATTTTTTTTTATTTTTTCGCTTAATGGTTTCAAATTTTCTCAAAGTTTTTGGAATGGGCCAAATTTGAAGAGAATTTGAAGAGTTTAAGGAGTGAAGAAGGAAATAATCTGTAAAATTAAGTTTTTTTAATTAAAATATTTTCATAATAAGCTTTGGAAAATTTTAAATTCTAAATAAGCGTTTTTATGTCCAAGTCTAAATTCAAGGTTTGTGCGTTGTTACTAGCAGCGAACAAAAGAAAAAAAATACTTTGAATGCTGTTAGTAACAGTGAACAAAGAGGGATAATGTCATAACGTTAAAAGGGACAAAAAAAATATAACAAACAAACATTGCACATTGTTTTTATTTTTTTGTCCCTTTAAACATTATGACATTGTCCATTTTTGTTTGTTGTTATTACAGCAAATTAAGTAATTTTTCTCTCTTGTTTGCTATTAGTAACATTGAACAAATCGGATCTTGGACTTGGACATAAAAACGCTAATTTTGGAAATCAAAATCTTTTGAAGCTTATTTTTGAAAATATTTTTTATGAAAAAGCTTATTTAATTCAATTTTTGTGATGAAGTTATATACTAGAAAAAGGTAGACTGGGCTTGCCTAAATAAAATAAAATAAAAAGCATATATAGTTATCAAGCATCTTTTGATTTACAAATTACAATGAATTGTCAACGATTTCCGTGCCCTAAATTATTTGTAATTGAAACAAATTTACGAGGACAACTAAATAACCCGTACCCTTCTGTCCACCCGTCCCGTACCCTTCTGCCCTCGTTACGGGTGGAAGAGTTATTAGTATGATACTTAGTGACACTATAAAGATGAATGTAATCTTACACATTTTTCCTTAAGTTTTTAGGATTATCTTGTTACAATGGTTTGGGTTTTTGTGCGTGAGCTGTATGAATAACAATCTATTTATATATTTATTAGAATTTAATATTTATGGTGGTGTGAGAAAAAAAATAATGAAAATAAGGAAAGAAACCAATAATGATTATTAAAAAAAAACTTTCATTACTTATAATTGAAAATATATTCTTTTTAATTGCATTGGCAAAGAAAAAGGAAAATTAATATACTCTGTTAGTGGTGAGAAATAAATTCTTATTGTAAAAATAAAAGGAAAATCAACCATTAGGTCCATTAACAAATCAGCTCATCAATAAAAATATTTAATCTTATTGGAAATAAGTTGATTTTTATTGATTTTTTTCTAAAAAAACTATGATCACTACTTTATCATTACAAATATTTTTAATATCATACTATGAATTGATAAGGATCCTCGTTGATTAGGCAACAAAAATAATACCATATCTATATGGATATTATTTAATCTACTAAGCCCTATTAAGTATTAAAATCAACTTAAGGGCTATAGTAATGAATAATGATACATTGATACTAGTGAACTAAATAGCGTCTAAAGGTATAACAAAAATTCATTTGAACAAAAATTGTTTTAAAATTGAATTTAAATATTTATTTGAAAATATATTACCACTCCCTCCTATTCTTCCTAATAGTTGTCCCATTTATTTTTGAATTGCTATTGACTTATTATTTTTACATTGCATTTTATTTTTAATCTATAAGTTAAAATATATTCAAGTGAGATATAGTTTCATTCGTCTCAATGCAAAAATTATTGATATCAACTTTTTATAATTATTAATTATGCGAAATTAAAGATATTACGAGTTAAAATAACATTTCGACAAGTATAAAAAAGCAAATGGTATTACTAAGAAGAATAGAAGAGAGTACGAGCTATTTCAATGTATTGCCTCAAAAATGTTTACACGTTTCACTCTTGGTTTATTTCTTAGCTAATGAATAAAGATAAACATTATTTTAAATATTGCGGGAAGTAACTATTAGAATTAGGGGATGATGCATGAAATAAAAATTGAGGAAAACTAAGAGAGAAAAAGCTTGGAGAGTCATTATTGTGGCTTCTTATTCATCTTGTAATCTCCCGGTTTATAGTGAAAAGTTTATTCTCGGTGCCGGTGGATGTAGCAATCACATAGATAGTGAACCACGTTAATTTCTCCGTATGATTTTCTTTATTGTTTGTTTGAATCTTTATTACTTTCTATTATTATTTTCGATTTTTGCTTCCGCTGTCGCACAATATAATTCTTATGGACAAGATACACTAAATTCGATATAATATACAATGGTGGTAGTCAGGTACACTGTACATGTGAAGAATCAAAAAATAATAAGTTTAGGAAACGTGTAATTGATTTACAATTCATGGACTAAGGTGTATTATTTTATAATTTAATCTATATTTGGTTATATGTATTTTGTAAAATAAATTATTTTATGTGGTTTCAATTCAATTTATTCCCTTTGGGATACTCCTAGTATTTTTGGGTTTCAAATATTTACAAAAACAGATTTTTATAAAGCAAGTGATGGTTCCCAATTCCCATCCCCATGGCAGCCATGGCATATTGAAAATGTTGATTAGTTAATAAGTAAACGTCTGAAAGATAAAAAGCCATCGAGTGACGATATATGAAGAACAATGTCGTATATACCATTAATATTAAATACTGATAGACTTCTGAAGTTACGTTCTATGACGAAGGTAGACGACCAAATAACCATATATACAACATGCAGATTAATTAAACTAATAATGGATGCATGTGTCAAGTGTCCATATATTTAAATTTGATGCATCGGCTACAAATTTAGATTTTCTTAAAACTAAAATAAAAAGTTAAAACAATTTTAAAATACTAAAATTAAATAAAAGCTCAACATACTTTCTAATTTTATTAATATTGTTTTTATAAAAATAACTTAATCAAATTGTTAATATTAAAAAAAATAAATAAATAATAATAATAATAATAATAATAATAATAATAATAAAAGTAAAAATTTGAACGGTTGAAAATTTTAAAATAAATCGTTGATTATTTTGATAAATTAAGTTAGTGATAATTGATGTTTGATGAATCTGTAAAAATTAAATGATGTAAGAGAAAATATTTTAAATTTAACAAGTTGTTTTGAAAAGCGATAAGAAAAGAAAAGAAAAAATTATAATTAATAGATTTTAAACATATTACCATTAATATGTTAAGTAAAACTCCCAATTCTACCATAATAGTACAATTATTCTTACATGATTTTTTAATATGAGGCTATTTAAATTTAAAAACCCTATGAAATTAAACACCCCGTCCTAGATGCATGATGCAAATCCGAATTTTAATATCCACAAATTGGTGTATCTACGTATATTATTAATTAATTAGTAATTTAATGGTGGCTTTTAGGTTTGAAATTTGAATGCATGCATCGCTTGATTACTAGTTTTAAAAATTTTTCCTATTGTAATTATTTATATTATTGTAATATATTTCCTTCAAATTTTTGATGTCTTAATTTAATTTTTATCGCCAAACTTTGAGAACTGCCATCATTAATTAATAATTTCAATTTCTCATTGAGTATATCTATTAGAGTGTATAACATATCATGGGGCCTCAACCATCAGTTTAAGTTTTTCGTTGAGTTGGTTTCTTTCTATTTCTTTTGAATTCAAGGTCAATTTTTAGATCATTAATTTGAATAGTTCCGCAATTTGATGTATTAGGTACATACTATCCACGAAGCATTCAACATTACTAGAAGTATAATTTATGCACATGATATATGTACAATTGCCTCAATAATTAATACTTTCACGGTGACCTTAGAAAGTAATATGATGGCTTAGTTTTCCTATATAAACCCATTCAATTTCCTCAAAATTTTCACAAATTAATTGTATTTCATTTCATTAGTCTAAAACAACAATTTAAGGAGAAAAAAAAACAATATCCGACCCATGGATTCCATGAAATTCCTTACAATGCTAACATATTTGATCATAGGAACCCTAGTCTTACTCCAAACATGCAGCCATGCACAAAATTCACCCCAAGACTATGTTGATGCCCATAACCAAGCTAGGGCAGCTGATGGTGTAGGTGATATAGAATGGAATGAGACGGTAGCCGCCTATGCCGAGAACTATGCCAACCAAAGGGCAGCAGATTGTGCCCTTATCCATTCAGATACCAATGGTTTGTATGGTGAAAACATAGGGGTTGGTCCAGAGTTGACAGGCATAGGTGCTGTAGAAATGTGGGTAAAAGAGAAACCCAATTATGATTATGATTCAAATACTTGTGCTGATAATGAGATGTGTGGCCATTATACACAAGTAGTTTGGAGTAATTCAGTTGGTCTTGGATGTGCTAGAGTTCAATGTAACAATGGTAATTTTTTTGTTACTTGCAACTATAGTCCACCTGGTAATTTTATTGGGGAAAAGCCTTTCTAAATATTAATATTCTTTCTGTCTAGTTAAATTTGCTACATTTACTACAAAAAACTCTCACTTTAAAAATGCAAATGTAGCAAAGTTGATAGAACAGAAGAGTATATATATACCAAAAAAGAGTGATTCAATAAAAGAATGCCATGTGGATTTATGTTTGTTTTTGTTGTTATTATGTATGTTACTTTTGTCATCGTTGTGTTTTTCTATCAATAAATTTGATGTGTTTGTGAAAATAAAGCATACTGTAAGTTACTAAAATTATATATGATATATCATATATGTAAGGAAATGATTACCTATGAAATAATAATATATGGAGTTTATTTGTATTAATTGTTTATTGATTTGAATATGAACTTATTTAGTCCCAAATAGGTGAATAAATGGTATAAATCTACCAAATTGAATCATTTAACTAAATTAAAAAAATATAAGCACTAACTAATATATGTATATAATTTTTATATGAGCAGTTTAATGTCTTTAATTATGGATAAGGTTTATCGTCTCCGATCACTACACCTAAGGAATAAAGTAAATACCTTTTGTTGGTAGAAGATTGACTTGTGAGTTGTGATGCTAATTTCCCCCACACTTTTGATCACTTGTTAGAAACCCACAACCCCTCTTATAAACAGTGAAACAACTACACCAAACAACCGGGATTTTAGTTGTTACTTGATAGGGAGTAATTCGACACCTTACTTGCAAACCAAATTGAAGTGTAAGAGGTCGAATAATGCTGAAGATTTTAGAGCAGTTGAGAAGGCTTCTAATGATGAAATCCTCTAAGAAACTCAGCATGAGACCCTTCTGACCGCCTAGTATGCAATCCAACACAAAATCGGTCATACTTGTGAGAGCTTATTCATAAGGCAACAACAAACAACAAACATCAAACATCATTATAGATCAATATAACACCAAATCCAAAAACCGCACAATCCAATGTTCAAAAACATCTCAAGTTCAGTAATCACGTCTTTTTACATGCCATACATTACTTGAGCATTATTAATTAGTTTTAAAGAATTTTTCAACAACCAGTCATTGAAATTTCAATAAATTCAATAATCCATCTTACTACCAAAATAGGCAAATAGCAATCTCCTAATACTGAATTCCATTGTCGGCATATAGTTAAAATTTTAAAGCATATAGCTGTAACACCCCTGAATTTACAACCCTTAAACGAAATCAGAAATCGCGAAGGAAGGGAGGAAATTCGGGTGTTACATATAAAAGAAAAGAAAATAATTTAATTAATCTTTAGCGTTTATTTAAATTATTTTCTTTCTTTTTTTATGTAACACCCTTGAATTTCCAACCTTAAATTTCCAACCCCTTAAACGAAACTAGAAATCGCGAAGGAAAGAAGGAAATTTGGGTGTTACAATAGCTGTCAATTAAACCACAAACATTAGTGGTATAAGATTATAGGAGTAATAACCAATGGTTTTTCAAGTTTTTAGTGGAAGAACGTGACATAATCAAGCAAACATTTATATAAACAGAATCCAACGAGCTACTCCACCTGTCCCACGGTTTTGCTACTTTTTCTATTTTGATTCGTCGCAAGAGATTTGCTACATTTCAATTTTTGGCTATGACCCACACTCTTTCTTAAATTTTCATTCTTATTTAATTTATCTTTTCATTTCATCCACACATTTTTCATACTTTCCCATAAAATATCACTTTTCTCTCTTTTTGGTATTCTCACATGTACTTGTAATAAATACCGTGGACGGACGGAGTAATATCCTACTGTTCAACATACTTTACTGGTGCAACATGAACATGTTTAATCGTAATACAATTTAAGCATTTGAAACATATTAAAGTTTAATTATACATAAACAAAACCTAAGCATAAATATAGACAAGACGCTTCAAAAACTGCTCAATTAAAGTTCTTTGACTAAGGAATAAACTATTACCTTGCTATCGACCAAGAAAGATCCTTTGTAAGTAATAAAGGTATCAGAGAATATATTGGATCATCATCCTGTAAAACCAAAATCCAAAAAAGAGGAATTTCATTTAATTCATGAAATGGAACATAAATGAGCTTTATAAATCCTTACTTAAAATGGAAAAAAATGACAAGATCCCATATCCCCCGCCCCCCAAACTCTCTCCCAAGCAGAAAAATTACATGGATAATGGTCACGCCCCTCCATCATCCAAATCGGATTAAACATTTTTGAAAACAAGTACACAACTATTCATAACTAATAAGGTGAAACCCTTTGATATTCAAGGTCTTGTGCATGATTCATGAGTACACAACCATTCCCTATCATGAAAAATGATCTCATTATCCAACTATAAGTCAAAGTGCACAAAAGAACATTCAAGTGGCGAAAAAAAATTTCTGGCACAACCTTGATTCTTATTGCAACTAGAAGTAACAACCAAGAAAGAGAGAAGCAACATTGACTAGATAAAATGCTTTTACATATAGATAAAAGCATAACTAAAACTATTAAAAAAGAATATTCAACAAGGGGAAACAAGAAGAAGATAAGTAATTATGCAAAATTCTCAAGGCCAGAATTTCTAGAAAAAGAAGTGGCATAATGGAGATAAGATTTCCAGTCCAGTGCCCAAGTCATACAGAACATCAGCTCAAAAAAATTAAATCACGTATACATCAAATAGTTCAGAAAGTAGGCTTAAAATCAAGGTACGAAACACGTCTAAAATAAATACCTCAAACTTCATATATTTTTACATGCAAAAAAACATTCAACTTTTAGAAGTGGAAGACAAGCAATAGGATATTTCAATTAAAATCAAGGTAGGACACAACATAAAAAATATTTGGACCTTCATGATTCAACTGGTCCTTGATATAAGTTATATAGATGATATATAAATGATATGCAGCACAAAATTATAACAAAGCTCTCATTGATGGGATTTTGGAAGGGGCGAAAAGAAAATTTAGGCAAGTGCATACCTACAGAATTGTCAACCTTCACTGACTCACCGAGAGCATTGCAAGTAAGGACTTTATCGAGTTATGTACTGCTCTACTCAAACGACAAAACAGCCAATAACAGTTCACCACTGAGAATATGGTGAAAATAGCTAAATGGAAAAGAAATACAAAATTCGGGAAGGATAAACAAGATCTAATTAAAAGTCAAAATTCTGCATAGGGCTAGATGATGGATCATGAATATCAACTCACATTCAAAGAGAACAAACATCACACGAACAAGCAGATAATAATGTGAATTCAATAAGATTGAGTAGAAAATCTTACCCAGGGTAATAGCTATCATAGAAGAAAAAGGCCAAGAACACACCATAATAACATAGCTAGTGCACACACCTCCAGACATACATCTGCGTTTGTACAGAATCAGCTGCAATCAATATGGAAAACAGTAATAGAGAAGGTAATTGCTGTCACGAACCAAGATGAACAAAAAGTAATGAATTATCTTCAATTTTGTCATTGATGCTATTGCAGGCTAGTTTTCTCTCTTGAAAGTGAAGAAAGTCAAGTTCATGGTTGCCATGCCTATGTCTGCATATGCGGATATTAACTTCGTCATTGTATTATATATCATTATTTAGCAATAATGACCAAGGAATATAACAGCATGATCTTACAGGTACAACTAAATTGTTAGTCTGCAAAAAAGATTAAACACCAAGTTGAAAAATCTCATTATTTTCATGTAAGAATCTAAAAAGAAGGAACAAGGCACAGGTATATTCATTGCCATCAAACTGACAGATCTAAAAAGCAAAAATATACTAACATGAAGACTAACAAGAAAACCAGAATATCATGCCAAACCCTACAAACAAAATTTCATTGAAGAACCTATCAAACTTAATAAAAAAGTTCAACTAACGCTTAAGAACCACTTAACATATCTTGTTCACCAAAATTACAAAGATATACCTGCATGTAGCAAAGGAAAAGAATAAAAAATGTACTACTTAGTTTTATAGAGAAAATACTCCACATACATCTTGAGACTTGAAATAATCTATTGACACTAGCAGCACACTTCATTACAACTATTGCAAGACATTTGAAGGTGTCAAACACAAGTTGTCGTGTATTATCATACAAAATACAAAGCACATGTACATAACTACCTAAGAGTGTGACATGTGTTTGCTTTAGGGAAAACATTTTCAATTTCCCCATTTTCTATTGGTGCATTGGGAAAAACTTTTAAAGATAAACAGTAAAGGAAAAAAAATTTCCCACACTATCTTAATCATTTACCTTCAAAAATAAGGGGAAACAAGCTTCCTACCTCTCTTAATCATAACACCTCTTGGAGTTCCTTTTATGAACTTACAAGCTTTCCATCAAACCTAACACAAAAAAAAATTCATTGTGTTTTCCATTGAAAAATCTAATCTTTCAAACCAAAAGAAGCCTAAAAGAAAAAATGTAGGAAACTCTAAAGTACAGAATAATTAAAACCTTGATGATTGCTCAAAATAATTAAACCTTCTCGATGTGCATTACATATGCATTCAAGAAAAAATAGTGCAGTGCAGTACCAAACAGAGATACTTGGTAGATTCTAAATTATGACCAATTACAATTCAACGTCTTTCTTCCATTCCGTGGTATAAACACGTAAATTATTAACATATTATTACTCATAGTTTAAACATTACAGTACAATATCACTTGTCCCTTTTCTAGTAATAAATCACAAATGACAAAGAGCAAATACAGTGGCCGAAAAATGTATATAGGTATCGGAGCTTGAGCTAGTCAGTCATCACTAACTTGCCTGTATAATGTTGCTTGTATATTCTCTCCAATGGTTGGCAGTCTACAGTCAGGATGAGGATTTGTAGTCCCGAATATAATTTTTGTATTATCTTCAAGCCAAAAAGAAATAGGAAAAAAAAAGGTAAATCAATGCATGTCCATCAATATCTAGCATAAACATCAATAGAAAAATCAAATGCCAAGTATACATATGTTTAAATGATGAAAAACCATACCAACGTAGCACCATATATCTCTTCCTTTTGTTCATTTGGTGTTCTATCTCTTGAAGGTTGGGGTCTGGGAGGTTTTCATAGACTGAAAAAATTATGTCGTCACTTCACATCCTTGTGCTAATTAAGAAAACAGTTTCAGATATCATAACACAAATGCAACAAGCACCCAATTAGAAAGCAATAGCTCATAAACATTCAAGTTAAGGTTGAGAAAAATTGAGTTTGATTGATTAGCAAAGCTACCATAACTTATCAAATTGCATCTTCTTTTATAGATATAAGTTGAGGTAAATAAATGAAAGCTTTTATAAGTATACTTGTCAAGAATCTTTGTTTTACCACTTTTTATGGGGACAGAAAAAAAAAATGTATCTCGAACTAAAATAAATTCTAAATAATCAGAGATAAAATGCTATTTTAAAAAATTGAATCAAACTAGATAGCATATGAAGATGGAAATACAGATCATCTCTTTTTCTTTCCATTCATAAGGTCACCTGTTATAATCACCAGTATTGATTATCCATCCAGGCAGTTTAACATCCATAGACCAAAGTTGTATGTTGCATTGGATTTTGCTCAACTGCCTCTCAACTTAGCTACCATGCAACCATTAAACACAAATAAAAAACAATAAGAAAAGAATCCTGATGCATGCTTATTACACCACTCAGAGATTGTACTCCATACTTTTCTTCAAGTGATATGAGGTAAATACCATCAAGAACATTTGGGCATTTAAATGGGTCCTATACTCAATATAGCTTCTAGTTATCATCAGCCATCACTAGTAAAACAATATAGCTTCAATATTATATCAAGTAAATATACCGACAGAGATGTCGTCTTTCACTAATTCAAAGACAACACTGCAAGTAAGGACAACCTTTGCCTTGCAAACAATGATGCTTTGTTCAAGTTGCAGGCCACCCAGAAAAGACAAGCTAAACACGCAGCCAAAAAAGGTGATGAAAAGATGAGCAATAGTCCAAGACCCTACCCTATTTAAAGGGTCCGGGTCACCCTATTTAAAGGGTCAGGGTCAATTTATTCGGACCCTAGGTCTAATAAAAACATAAAGGGTCCGGAACCCAGTTTGGAAATTTAAGTGATCAGATTTAAGACCCTTAATATCCACATAAAACCAAAAAAAATTACGATATGTGTCCAATTTCTCTAGACCCTTAAGATCTACCTGCAAGTTGCAATAGTATATTTACCCTAAAATTAAGATCCAAGGGACCTAGACCCTAAATCTCCATCCATGATGATAACAATAAAAAGCAACTAATTATTCGAAAATTGGAATCATCTTGTCATTACCCTAAACATTCATTCCAAATCATTCAATGAATTGTTGAGCTACTAAAAGGTGATTTAACAAAGAGATCGAGAATGCATTAGTTACCTTAGGGATTGAAATTCCTCCAAGAAACTCCACATGAGCAGCTTCCAACTACCAGGTATGCTATCCAATACAAAATCAGTCATACTTGTGAGAGCTTATTCCTAAGGGAACAACAAACATCATTATCGCTCAATATAACACCAAATCCACAAATCAACAATTGTTCAATAAAATCTCAAATTCAGTAAATAACAAGTCTATTAACATGCCATACATTAGTAGAGCATTATTACATTATTTTACAAAACGGTGAAGAGAAATAAATTTCCACACTATCCTTATCATTTTCCTTCCAAAAATGAGGGGAAACAAGTTTCCTACCTCTCTTGCTCATAACATCTATTGGAGTTCCTTTAATGTACTTAAAAGTTTTCCATCAAACTTAACATTAAAAAAAAAAAAAAAAAAAAAAAAAAAAAAAAAAAAAAACATTGTGTTATTCACTAAAAAATCTTATCTTTTAATTTTCAAACCAGAAGAATCCTACACGAAAAAATGTATAAAGCTCTGAAGTGCAGACTAATTAATAATCAAACCTTGTTAATTGCTCTGAATAATTAAAGCTTCTCGATGTGCATTCAATATGCTTTGAAGAAAAGCAGTGTAGTATAGTACCAACTACCAAACACAGATACTTGCTAAATTTTAAATTAAAACCCATTATGATTCAACGTCTTTCTTCCAATCCGTGGTATAAACACGTAGATTATTAATGAATTATCAATCATGATTTAAACATTAATGTACAATATCACTTATCGCTTTTCCGGTGATAAATGAGAAATGACAAAGAGCAATACAATCGCCTAAAACAGTATAAAGGTATAGTAGATTTAGGTTGTTAGTCATCACTAACTTGCTTGAATAATGTTATTCTCTCCGATGGTTAGCAATCTACAGTCTAGGATGAGGATTTTGCAGGCTCGAATACAATTTTTTGTATTATCTTCATGCAAAAAAGAAATAGAAAAAAGCAAAAGGTAAATCAATGCATGTCGATCAATATCTAGCGTAAACATCAATAGAAAAATCAAATGCTAAGTATACATATGTTCAAATAATGAAAAATCAAACCAACCTAGCACCATATATCTCTTCCTTTTGTTCATTTGATGTCCTATCTCTTGAAGGCTGAGAGGTTTTCATAGATTGAAAAATACATATCAATACTTCACATCCATGTGCTAAACAATGAAAGAGTTTCAGATAGCATAACACAAATGCAACAAGCACCTAATTCAAAAAATAAAAAAATAAAAAAGATAAAATAATACAAAAAATATCAAGTTAAGGTTGAAAAAAATGGAGTTTGACTCATCAGCAGAGCTACCACAACTTATCAAATTGCATCTTCTTTTATAGATGAAAGTCGAGGTAAATAAATGAAAGCTTTTATAAGTACAGATAACTAAAAAAAGGTAATAAACAGTTACACTTGTCAAAAATCTTTGTTGTACCAATTTTTATAGGGACAGAAAAAAATGTACCGCGAACTATAGAAATTATCATAGATCAAATGTTGTTTTAAAAAATTAAATCAAAGTAGATAGCATATAAAGATGGCAAAACAGATCATCTCCTTTTCTGTTCATTCACCCATTAGAGTCACAAGTACTGATTATCCATCCAGGCAGTTTAACATCCATGGACCAAAGTTGTTTATTGCATAAAATTTTCCTCAATTGCCTCTCAGCTTAGCTACCACGCAATCGTTAAACACAAATATAAAACCATAAGAAAAGAGTCCTGATGCATGCTTATTATACCAGTCGGAGAGATTGTACTCCATACTCGGAGAGATTGTACCATTGAACACAAACAAAAACAATAAGAAAGGAGTTCAAATACAAATGTCAAGCTCCTAGCAAAAAAAGATTTAAATGTTCATTTGATCCAAAAATGAACAATATTTCATTATTTTTCAATTTCCTCTCACATCATATATCAAATTCAAGGCGTCAAATAGATATAAGATATATCATCATGGAGCTATTACTTTAAGTCGTCAACAATGATCAATCATGGCATTTCCTTTTCAAAGTGGTTGAACACAAATAAAATCAAAGTCACCAGCATGGAATTAACCATGGGCATCTTTGTAATTTGGCTAAACACAAATGAAAAAAGTACTTGAACATGGTATAAATCACGGATATCTTTGAGTATTTGCTCTCAAATCTTATATCAAATCCAAAGCATAAAATAGATATTAGATATAGCATCATTGAGCTATTACTATAACCATTTGCCTATCCTTTTATTTAAGGAAATTCCAACATTTTCACATGTACCCAGTGTTGGGGTATTTAATATTAGAAATAGGATCATTGAGGTATTTTCATGAGGTTTCAACAACAAGCAACTTTAAATCCACAACTTCCTGTCCAAAATTTCGAAAATGTTGTTGATCAAAATTTGGAAATGGAAGTTGTGAATTTCAAAGGCTCATTGGATTGAACTTGTGATAACAACATCTGTTAACATGGAGAACGTGAGAAGAAGTAGAAATGAGAGAGTATGGCGTAAGAAACAGGGAAAAGAGAAATGGAAAAGAGGGAAAGCAAGTCAGGAGAACGGAGGGCTGAGATTACAAACAACGGAGAGTTCAGATCAATTGAAGGACATGTGTAATGATTGCAGCGTTAAAACCTAAAAACCTAAAGAACAAATATTGGAAAACCTTAAAATTGAGCATCAATTACAAAAACGAACAATCATTAAATCCACAACTAACAGTCAAATTCCAATCAACATAGCAGTTTCATTATAGGTTACTAAGCACATAATGATGAAGCAGTTGAAGAGGAGTTTAGATATATTTGTCAATCTCCTAGCAAAGAAACATTTAAATGTTTATTAGATCCAAAAATGAACAACATTTAGTTTTTTTTTTTTTTTTGCTCCCAAATTATATTCAAATCCAAGGCATCAAATAGATTCTAAGATAGATCATCATCGAGATATTACTTTAAGTTGTCAACAATGATCAATCATGGCATTTCCTTTTCAAAGTGGTTGAACACAAATAAAACCAAAGTCATCGACATGAATTTAACCATAGGTATCTTTATAATTTGGCTAAACGCAACAGAGAAAAGTACTTGAACATGGATTAAATCATGGACATCATAGGAGTATTTGCTCTTGAATCTTATAACAAATCTAAAGCATAAAATTGATATCAACATATTATCATTGAGCTATTACTATAATCATTTGCCTATCATTTTATTTGAGGAATTCTGATGCTTTCACATGTTATATCTAATTGTTGGGGTATTTAATTAAAATTAAATATAGAATTTTTGAGTTATTGTCATGAGGTTTCAACAACAAGCAACTTTAAAACCACATCTTCCAATCTAAAAATTTTGAAAATTTTGTCAATCAAAATTCAGAATGAAAAATGTGGATTAAAATGGCTCATTGGATGGACTTGTGATAACAATATTGTTAATTTGCTGAAATATTGTTAACTTAACAATATTGGACTACAAATAATAAGAAGATTTATGAATTTAGCAGTTTTATTATAGGTTTGCACACAAGCATGAAGCATTTGATGAGAAGCCTAGATATTTTCAATTTTTTATTTGCTCTCAAATCTTATATCAAAACCAAGCGTGAAATAAAAATAAGATATAGCTTCATTGAGTTATTACTTGAAGGCGTCAACAATGATTCAATCACGTATTTTCCTTTTCAAAGTGGTTCAACACAAATAAAAATCAAAGTCACCAACATGGATTTAAACATGGGCATCTTTGTAATTTGGCTAAACACAACAAAGAAAAGTACTTGATCATGGTATAAATCATGGAATAAATACATCTTTTGAGTATTTGCTCTCAAATCTTATATCAAATCCAAGGCATAAAATTGATATTAGATAAAGCATCATTGAGCTACAATTGCCTTTTCTTTTATTTGTGTAGTTCCAATGCTTTTACATCTTACCTAATCTAGCATCAGTGAGCTATTATAAGGAGTTTTCAACAATAAGCAACTCTAAATCGACGACTTCGAATCCAAAATTCTGAATATGTTGTGATCAAAATTTTGGAATGGAAGTCGTGGACTTCAAAGACTCATTGGATTCGATTTGCGGTAACAAAGATAGAGCACAAAATCTATTTTAACACATAAAAAATCAATGTGGAAAAGCAAGAAATGGGAAAAGAAGGCAAAACAAACCGATGGAAAGAAAATGGGAACAAGTGAACATGGGAACATATTAATGGAGGGCTCAGATGACAAGCAATGGAAGGTTCAGATTACAAGAGAACATGTGTCACCAAATAAAGGTTAACTGTTCATCAGAGCATCTAACGAACAGGAAAACAAAAAATTTGTTGTAATAGATGTTTCATGGTCTTATGGATTTATGATATTGAAATTGAAGATAAGGTAATTATATGAGTTTGTACCCCATATCTACTTTCTAATAAGTGTAGAAATAATTGTTTTACATAGTTTTCTCAATGTCTTATGTTTTCATGATGCTTCTATGATGAAATTCATAACCTTGAACATTAGGAAGATGGATAATAACAACACATTCATGACTTTTTAGAACACAAAAAATCATCCACCTCAATATTTATAGTTCCATTTCTCACAACGAGGTTCTCTAATCATACTTGCCCTCCCCAATAAATCAAATATAACCCGCCTAGATCCTCTATTGACCTCTTGCACAGTTGTACATCACCAAATACATGTAACAAAAAACCCAACGGAAGGTATGATATATTCCAACAAAATGATAAGAGTATATCAGATCTGATAAGACATTAGACCGTTATACAAGAACAACATACCATTGCCCAGTGGCTCCCGGTGGTTCAAATACATGCAATCTTACCTGTTGGTGATAATATTGACAAAAAAGTTGTTTATGATTGACCCGCTAGAAGACCATAGACCGTTATACCATTTAATAGATTACAAAAAACATTAACCAAAAAAAACTCCAAAACATAAAAAATCAAAGATATAATGGTACTTTTGATAAACCAGTACCTATGCCAGCAAGTCGATGAAACATGCCCCTATTGTCGGTAGACAACGAAGTTTTAGAGCATTTATCTATACCGTTTGTCTTCTTTTATCGAAATTATCTAAACAGTAAACACAATCATGAAATTGAAATAGAAATTTCATAAAAATTTGACCTAAATCAGGGAAAGTTAACTAAAAACTAGAGAAAAATGTACCTCTGAATTATTAAGAAAATTACCCACGTAATGATTACTATAGAAATAAACGAAGATTACGACAGACAGTAAACGGCATACGGCGGTCGTTTGAAGGCGGAGGGTAGACGGCAGAAGACGGACAATAGACGGAGAGCGCAGTCAGAAGGTTTTTCTTTCAAAACGCGGGAATGTTTTGAAACAGAGGGAAGGAAAGAAAATAGTGAGAGGATGAAATATATAGGTTAGTTGTAGCATAAACCGACTTAAGAATATCGGCTTCTTATTCTTACCGACTTAACGGGCAACGGCTAAAAGTAATAATATCTGCTTAGGGTTTAATTTTTTTAAAATTTTCACTTAAAAGAAAATCTATAGGCTTATTGGTAAATTTAAGATAAATTAGAGTTTATTGTAAATATGAATTTAGGTCCAAAAAATAATAATAATTAATATTTATATTTAAAACTGATCTATAATCAAATGTTTTTATAGAGATTTTGCAAATGAATTATCAGCATGAGACAAGTCAGTCCACACAATAATAGATTATAAATAGTCTAATTAATATCTTTTTTAAAAAAATTAAGTAAATAAAAAACTGTTTTTTTAGTTTTTTTAACTAAATATTAAGTCAGTTTATATCAAAGTGTCTCACGATGAAATGTTCTTAATAAAGGATTTGTTCAACCCATATCAAATTGTCTCACAATGAGACTACTTTAATAAAGAATTTGTCTAAAAAAAATTCATACTCAAACTTTCATTGATAGATCTAAACTATTCACTCGGTCCCATTTAATTTGCAGCATTTTCCATTTTGTTTAATTCCACTTAATTTGCATCATTTATATTTTTAGACTATGGCCCACCCCTTCATTTAATCTCATTTATACATTTTAATTCTCTATTAATTTCAACCACACAATTTATTTTCTCTCTTCATTTATTACCATTATCTACCTTTTTCTTAAAAAAATAGTTTTCTCTTTGCTTCAAATTAAACGGGACATAGAAGTATTAGAGTTTGGATCGCGTGCAATATCTATTTACATTTGGACAAATTATTTATTGAAACCGTTTTATTGTGAGGTAGCTTAATATGAGCTAACTTAATTTTTATTTTCTTAAAAATTATTGAAAAATACAGTTTTTATTTAGTTATCTACTGGGTAAATTTAACTCAATTAATTTAATTTTTAATATAAATAATTTTGGCTTCTTGGATGGGCCCGTCTCACGATGAAACAGTCTCATACAACACTTGTGCGAGTCTTCTATGAGACCGTTTAATTGTGAGATCGGCCCCTACAAGATAACTGTTGTCATTTTAAGAGAAAAAAATAATAATTTTTTTTAAAAATTCCACATGGTTGCATCGAACTTTCATGAAACGCTAGTGGTAGCACTTTTGTAAAATTTTTCCACATGTTAGCATTCGATTTAATGCCTTATCTAACTACCGTAGCATTTTCCGTTAAATTCTTGTTTCCATTTAATTCACCATTTTTAATGTTTCTACCCTTATTGAGTGTTGGTTATTGTCTTTATTATTAGCCCTAAACCATTTTTATACTCTCAAATGTTTAATTCACCATTTTGACTTTTAATTTACCGTTTAATTTATCAACGCTCTCAAATGTTTAAAGCAAATTATGAGGACAATAACCAACACTTAATAAGAATAGAAACGTCAAAATGGTGGAATTAAACGGAAATTGACAAGAATTTAACAAAAAATGCTACATTAGTTAGATAAGGCATAAACTGAATTGCTACCATATGAAAAAATCTTACAAAAGTGTTATCACTGGTATTTCATAAAAATTCGATACTACCATATAAAATTTCCTTTTTTTACAATAAATTATAATTAAATCAGTTTATATTAAGCCATTTCAAAGTGAAAATGATCTTAATAAAGAACTTGTTGTCACCTCTCTACCTTGGATTTTAAAATTTTCACTTCGGCATCTCCTATCAATCTCATAAATACCCACATTGATGAGACGTTTAGGCCCCTTAGTTTTACATTAATTTAGAGCGTTGTTATATATCGTCACCCTTTTCATTTTATTGCCACCCTTTTCATTTTTATAATAAATAGAATGAAATCAGTTTATATTAAGTTATTTCAAAGTGAAAATGATCTTAATAAAGAACTTGTTGTCACCTCTCTACCTTGGATTTCAAAATTTTCACTTCGACATCTCCTATCAATCTCATAAATACCCACATTGATGAGACGTTTAGGCCCCTTAGTTTTACATTAATTTAGAGCGTTGTTATATATCGCCACCCTTTTCATTTTATTGCCACCCTTTTAATGAAATTACGAATTTGCCCCTGGACTTAAGATTTGTTTAACAAATGTAAATCGCACTTAATAACACTATTGTCACTTTAGAAACATTAAAGTTAAAGTTTAAACGTAATCCCGAACATTTTTATCGCAACCCTATATATTATAAATTTTCAGACGCGCCCTTGTATGATATACGAATTCAAAAACGCTACTATCTCTCTAAAAACTCTCTAAAAACGTTCTTCGATTTTAAACAAGCTGTTAGTTGGAATCGATTAACTATGGCTAACGAAAGCGACTATGAATCGGATCTGGTACGTACTTTAATCGATTTGAATCGGTGTATTTTTTTTTTTTAAAAAAAAAGGAAGTCGCAAAAACTGGGCGAGTGAACCGTGGTTGAGTCGCACAAAACGTGCGAGTGAACCACGGTTCAGTCGCACAAAACGTGCGACTGGATCACGGTCCAGTCGCATGTTTTGTGCGACTCAACCACGGTTCACTCGCACGATTTGTGCAACTCCACCGTGGTCTGCTCGCGGTTTTTGTGCGACTGTTTTTTTCTTTTTTTGTTTTTTTTATTATTTAAATTATTATACGTTTTAGTAAATTATTATTATTATTATTATTATTATTATTATTATTATTATTATTATTATTATATTATTATTATTATTATTATTATTATAATATTATTATTAATAATATTATTTGTATTTTTTTATTATTGTTATTATTATTATTATTATTATTATTATTATTATTATTATTATTATTATTATTATTATTATTATTATTATTATTATCATTACTATTATTAATGTAAGTAATTTACATTATTAACATTACTATAATTTTGTTATTATTTATTTAAATAATTTATAATTATATGTTATTATTATTATTTTCTTGTTATTTAATAATATTTTTTTTTGTATTTTTATTATTTTAATATTAATTATTTAAGGAAATTATAATTTTTAATTAATATTAATTTGTATTACTCGTATTTTAATATTAATTATTAAAGTAATTTATAAGTTTTATTTATTATTGAATGTTTTTATTATTAATGTTTGTATGTATAATTTTTTAATGACTTAATGTATGGTTTGTTTCATATTTCAAATTTGCAAAACTTTGAAAACTTAGGAGACAACTAGATTATTCCGGTAGCTTTGTTACGGATACGAAATTTGATTCCTTAGATGAATTACATAGTTGGGCCGATGCGATAGCAATAACAATTGGTTTTCAATTTACACGTGCTTCTTATAAACAAAAAGAAGGACGTTCTAGAGTTAGTGTGTATTTAAGATCTCACCGCTATGGTTATATTAGGGGTGATTTACATAATCTAGATAATGCTGCCCGACCTGGTTCTAAAAGTAGAAGTTGTGGGTGTAAATTTTTGATTGTAGCAAGTAGTCGTAAACCAGGAGAAAGACCTTGGACGGTAAGGGTGTTAACTGGTGAAAAAGAAAGACATAATCACCCGTTCTTAGTGTACAGAGATGGTCATGTAAGGGCAATTAGGATCAATGTAGATATTCGGGAGCACATACGACAGCTTAGTGCAACTGACCTTTATCATGACTTCTATTAGAGAAATTTTACTGGTTCTTTTACCAGTATGAATCAGATTTATAATGCTAAGCAATCAATAAAGAAGGAAGAGATGGAGGGTAGGACTCCCTTTCAACATTGTCTTTATTTGGCCACAGAACTTAATTACGTGGTCTGGACAAACTTGGATAATGAAGGGGGATTGAGCAGATTACTAGTTGCAAATCCTAACTTTATCCAAATGATACGTACGTGGCCGTATGTTGTGTTCATAGATACAACGTACAAAACAAACAAACAAAAGTAGGCACTGTGTGAAGTAATAGGAATGACGTCAACCAATCACAACTTCTTGGTTGCGTTCTGTTTGATGCCAGATGAGGCGGATGTGTCATATTTGTGGGTGTTGTAGGGATTGAGAGATATTTTTGGCACAAATCATACTCCTAGCGTCATTGTAACTGATCGAGACGAAATTTTATCTGCAGTTATTCATGACGTCTTCCCAGGTAAAAAGGTTTTGTTGATTAATTATTGTCGTTCTATTTATTGAATATGTCTTAATTACGTTCAATGTTGTGTTTAATGTAGATGTGCGTCATTTGTTATGCATTTGGCATATTGCAAACGACGTTGAGAACATGGTGGACAAGTTGTGTGGCGGGAAAAGAAATCAACTAGGGCAGGTATTCAGGAAAAGTAGATGGAACCCCTTGGTTGAAAATTCTACAATCGATGAATTCGAACAGAGATGGCAATCCATCGTCACTACCTGGTCGGTTAGGAACAAAAAGGTCGTTCGGTATTTGGCTGGAACATGGATTCCATTTAGAGAGAAATTTGTGTGTGCGTGGACGAATGAATGTTTACTCATGGGTAACCAGGCTACCAGTAGAGTTGAAAGCCAATACTCGTCTTTCAAGTATTATCTTGGTAGCGGTAATAGCTTATTTGATATCCTGTTTAAAAGGGCACACGCACGGATTACAAACTAGCAAGCCAGGATCCGACAAGCGCTACAGGAATCTATGAATTCTGTAGCAAGGTCGTTGCGACAACATTTCTTCAGACCTTTATATTGCCATGTATCTATCTTTGCCTTGGAGCAGTTGCGGCTTGAGCATAACCATATGTTAGATTTGGGTGATTATGTACTTAACAAATGCAGTTGTGTACTTCAACGCACCCATGGATTGTCGTGTGCTTGTTATTTATATATGTCCATCGGTTCACAAGGTGCTTTGTATTTGGATGACATTCATCCATTCTGAAGTACTTTGACGTACACAGAGGTAGGAGATGACACCAACGAAAGAGTACGACGCGCGAACGCCCATGAAAAAGAGTACTTTCAATCTTTGGTCGATGAAGTCTTAAAATCTAATCCCGCAGTTGTACAACGCTTGTCTCAGGTACTTGAGTATGAACTACACCCTGATGGAGCCGATATACTTGAGCCTTACGCAAGTCCACCTAGAAAAGGAAAGAGCAACCACAAGTAAAACCTTTAGAAGAAATAAAAGCTCATTTGAACATAGTAGATTATCTTCTCATGGTCGAGAGTCTAGATCTTCATCCCACGGGAGATCCGGTGGTAGATCTAGTGGTCGTGAAACACAATCCTCAGTTGGAATTAAGTTTGGTTTCAACTTATCTGGTACATGACTTTCCTTTTTGTTATTTAAATTAGTTTGTTACAGCTTAATCTTACTAACCTTATTTTGAATAATTGCAGATGATCTAGAAGGTTGTGATTTTTCATTGTTTCCATGGCCTAATCACATACCGCACATTCTTCCTCCTTACTTGTTTGATTGGATTGATGTCTTAGGTGATGGTAAGTGGATTTAGAGCTATTGTCGCCACAGAGTTGGGAGGTGAGGTGGCATGGCCTCTTTTACGACATGCTATGTGTATGTAAATACAAATGAACAGAGACCAATACCTAAGTTTGTATCTTTCGCAGGAGTCATTAGACGATGCTATATTCAGAATTGGTTCACACGACAATGGACCTGCTCCTTATATTCACTGGATGGATGCACTGATGGCATTGTACTCTGCAACAACGTTTCTTAACATTGGCATTGCTTATTATGGTTCTGTTAACGGTAATCCGCTGTACAACTGTTTGGTTCTTCCGTTAAGGAAAGCATCGGGCGTGCATAGTGTAAATAAAGTTATACATATATGTTGGGTGAATAGAGATTATTTTGTTCAACTATTAATGAACGACGATTCATCTCCATTGCCACCAGTCCATCAACGTTGGAGAGAAGCAGTTGACAATTTTTCCAGACATATTGAAACACATTTTACTAGTAGGATGATGCTTTGGAATAAACTATGCGGGCCACGACCACCACAATGTAATGACACCGTTGAAGATGTTGTAAATTTAGATAGTACATAGTGTAACGTGATGTGTAAATCATTATTCAGTTTTACTAAAGAAATTGTAGATGGTATTCAATTTGTAGATAGTCCATAGTTATACTATTGTGTACGTCATTACTATAGAAATTATAGTTGAAATTCATTATGCATAGTAATATTGTAAATTAATAAAAGTATTGATGTAAACATGAATTAAATTTAATGTAAAAATCGTTGATGTAAAATTATAAACGCATTAATGTAAATTAGTTTAAATATAGACTATGAAGGTCCATGCCCCTTAAAAGCTTGCCATTCGGCAAATAAATCTTTAACATCAGCAAGGTATACATCTAAAGCATGTCTTTCCCGGGGGGTCATTTCCGCATTAGCAGGCAATCTCTCCAATGGAGCGACTCGACTCAGCCATTCATTCAGAAACTGAAAAAAAAGAAAAGAAAAAGGGTGTGAATAAGATATTAAACAACATCTAAATAACACAACGACATTAAATAAAACAAATATATTCAAAAAACTAACGTATTCCAATCTACTTTTAGCTGGACCAAAACCGGCACTCGATCCTTCGCCGGGGACAACGTATGGGTGGGAGCACACTCTGAACCAGTCAACGTAACTAGGATCAACCTCTGATGGAACAGATGCCCGATAAAGTGCCTGTTCATCAAAGCGGGCACTATAGGGGAACCTACTCCATGCCTCCAAGTACACAAGTGGAGAAGCAAAGGTCACGGAGTAGGTACCGTGTGCCGGTCATACAACCTGGGCTGGTCTCAGAGGAAGGGGGAATAGCCTGCACAAAGCCGACCTGTCGCACTGTGATATCAAAGCAAGTGATACCCCCGATGAAGGTGGTGCGTAGGGATGGTCATGGGTCCAAGACCCTGTTGGACCCGCCCCGGACCCGCCCCTTTTTTAAGGGTCTGGGTCTTAATTTTTTAGACCCATCGGATCCGGGTCCGGGTCTGGATCCAAAAAAAATTTGACGGGTCCGGGTCTGGGTCCTAAGGTGAAGACTCGGACCCGGACCCTAAACTTTTAAATTTTATTTTATTTTTATTTTTTTTATTTTTATTTTTGTTAAAATTTTGATGATATTTGCACATTTGTTGTACATGTATAATACTTTGATTGCTCGCCGAGATTAAAGTTTAATTACAGTGTTTATTGTTTAATTCTAATGGTTTTGGAAATTATACAGGCGGCAATATTCTAATTTTGGTTTGTTTTTAGGTACTGAAATAATTTGATTGCGCATTGAGATAAAGTTTCAATTATGATGTTTATTGTTTAATTCTAATGGTTTTGGAAATTTATGGAGTGTGACACTAATTATGGACTTGTTTCTGGGTACTGAAATGAATTGTTAAATTGGTGTATCGATTGATAACTTTCTGTGACAAGTGTTTGTAATACGATAATAAGTTGCTTACAAAAATATAAAAAGACTCGAAAAAGGTTCAATTTTGACAAATCAAAGAGGCTTTGTACAAGACCCATTAAGGACCCTAGACCATGTCAGATCCGTAGGGTTCGGGTCTGGGTCTGAAAATTTTGGACCCTTAGGGTCCGGATCCGGGTCTGGATCCAAAAAAAATAAAGGGTCCGGGTCCGGGTCTGGCCAGACCCGCTCCAGACCCGCCCCATGACCATCCCTAGTGGTGCGTGGGTGCTCATTCAGCAATGCCCTTGGAGAAGTCATGTACGAAGTCCATTCCACCTACATACAAGCTAAGTTAACATATAAAAATAATCTAAAATTAAAATAACATGCATAAGAAAGTGTGATGTGATGTA
Source organism: Amaranthus tricolor (assembly GCF_026212465.1). NCBI lineage: Eukaryota > Viridiplantae > Streptophyta > Magnoliopsida > Caryophyllales > Amaranthaceae > Amaranthus > Amaranthus tricolor. Next base: position 368,274 of record NC_080047.1, on the reverse strand, counting down.
CAATACCTGAGTTTCCGTCATGGAGTCCAGTATACTCCTGCAGTCCCTCAGCCTGTTGATCTCACGACCTGGCTTGGGCGTGGACCACATCTCCGCCCTAGTCTTATTAGGCACATCTGCTCGGCGACGATGAGGGCGGAAGGTGGGAAATTACTCGTAGATCCATGTCTAAAGCAATGTGAGGCAACCCGCAATGGTCTTGCAACCAGCCCTAGATGCCATTCCCAGTTGGCGATACATGTAGGCCAATGTCACCGCACCCCAGGCGATCTCATCCTGATCGACGTTGACGGCAAGTATTTGATGAGGTCACATGCCGGTTCTGGTCTTATCCGCCAGCAGGGTAGAGCCGACAATAGCCATGTAGTAGGTTGTCGACTAAGTATCCATAGCCTGGGACCGATGACACAAATACATCACTTCAGCAACGTTGACGCAACCGCTGGTGAATATCCCTTTCCGTCGTAGCTCGGACATGGGCTCCCCAAATAGATTAGTAATACCGACCTTCCACTCCCCTTCAGAAGGCTCAGCCGGTAGAGAACCTTCAATACCTATGCTTAATATACATTGCACGTCTTGCAACATAATCGTCATCTCCCCCCATGGCATATGGAAGGTGTTCGTATTCGGCTGCCACCTCTCCACGAAGGCCGATATCAAAACACAGTCGATGTGCTGGTGCATAACGTACGATAGCCGGCCAAGGGGAGTAGCAGGTAGAACGTAGTAAAGCGCATCGGTCATATCCGCAGTCCGATGATCGCCTCCAACGACTACTTTCTACTACGGCATTTTAGAACCGGAGGCATACGCTTAGAGCCGTCAAAAATAACTTTAGCTATGTGCCTGCCATAGCTGGGTATCAGGCGCGTATCTGTGAGCCCTCCGGGCTGGGGCGATGTGACCAACCAGTCCGTTCCAATAGACTGTGAGCGTCTGCTCCTCCGTGACGACTCATTATCAACGAGACTATGTCCGGCACGCTCAGATGCGCCTGAAGAACTAGGGTCGGCAAGTGCGAATCTCCCGTCGGGCCCGCGGACAACAGTCCAGTCCGCTGGGCGAAGATCAGGACCTTGGAACTGAACATCATCAGCATCATTATCATCATCACTAGAAACTCTTCAACGACTCTGGAGGCTGCTAGCCTGGTCATCAAAACGAGTACGCACTTGGTTCAGCATACTCGACCGTTGGGCCTCACTGTGTCTGGCAGCCTCTTCCTGCCTAGCCCTCCTAGTAGAACCCGTCACCTCCCTCTCATAAGGGTCCCCTCTGAGCAAGGCAGGCCTAGAACTATTCCCACTCAGTAAGGTTCTAAAAAAACCCTTTCCTTTCCCGTGAGTATCAGCCATTTACTACAATTTTTGATAATTTAATTAACTATTATTAATAAATAAACATAATCAAACATTACGTTAAATTAACCATATGAACAAAAGACAATAATTAATTAACAACAACAATATTTAACTAATCATTATCAACAAATATAATGTAAGAACATATTTATTATTATTATTATTATTATTATTATTATTATTATTATTATCTATATTATTGTAATTAATTTTCTAAATTAACAATAATCATATAATAATAATAATAATATTAAAAAAAATAATAACATTAATAATAATCATAACAATAATAGCACAAACAATAATAATAATCATAACACTAATAACAAAAACAATATTTAAAAATAAAATAAAAGAAAAATTTACTAACAATAACAATAACAACAATAACAACAACAACAACAACAACATCACCAACAAAAATAGTAAAAATAATATTTAAAAGAATATAAAAAAGTTAATAATAATAATAATAATAAAAATATTTTTAAAAAATAAATTAAATATAATAATTAAAACAAAATTAAAAATTTAATAATAATAATAATAACAATCACAATAATAATAATAATAATAATAATAATAATAATAATAATAATAACAATAATAATATAAATAAAATTAATAATAATTATTCGAAAAAAAACGAAAAAAAAAGCTAGTCGCACGAAATCCGCGTGCGACTAAGCCGCGGTCGAGTCGCGGGTTTTATGCGACTGATCCGCGGTTCACTCGCGGATTTCGTGCGACTAGCTTATTTTTTTTTTTTGTTTTTTTTAAATTTAAAATAATACAATTCGAATAAAAATTACCTCGATTATTTGTTTGCGGAATGAATTTCTTAGTTTTTGCTCCAAAAATTTTATGTTGTAATTTTGTTTTTTAAGTGAGGTTAAAGTATATATAAGAAATTTTAAGTCCAATTGCAATTTTGTAATTTTTTAAAGTCTAGGGGCAAATTCGTAATTTTATTGGAGGTGGCGATAAAATGAAAAGGGTGACGATATTTAAGGATTGGGTTAATTTACTCACAACTTCTCTCTCTAAGCCTTATTTACTAAGTATCCACTGGTCAACCAAGCTTGATAGTCCTTCCGTCTCATCCACCAGCTGAACCACCTTATTCCTTCAGTTGTCTCCAGCCGAACCACCTTTTTCCTTCAGATATATTGGACTTTAAATGGGTTTTTTGAGAGATCAACCATGACAATTTTCCTCTATGGTTGCAAACCCTAAACATATCTCGAACTTCAAACATCAGCAGCATTCCAATCCAGGTTGTTAAAATCGTGATTTAGATCATAGAATTACACAGTTTTGACGATTCAAATACACGCTAACGGTCTAAATCATTACTAAAATCGGAATCAATTAGAATCACAAGTAGAATCCCTAGAATCAAACAAGATTGTAGAATCGCAATTAGATTCATATGATTCTACTCATTCTGCACTATTCTAAAAATACTGCACAAAATCCTTTTGTTTTTGCTTTCTAAATCAGATTGGAACTCTTGACCTTTGGTCGTTCTATGAACAACACGCGTCATAGTTGAGAATTTTAGTTATTTTTAATGAAATTGATTGTTACCTTTGAGCTGTTATTATAAATTAGGTTTTTGCTTTCATTTGATGTTACTGACCTTTATATTAATGATTGAATTGGTATTCACAATTAATAATTATTGAGTGCGAATACTATTAAGTTTCTCATTTGGTGTTATGAAGTTATTACGGCGATAAATCTGTTACATGATCCAATTCACTCTATTGCATGTTGTTTAATTTATAGAGGATAGTTATCATTGTATTTACTCTATAGCATCTACACATATATTTTATCTAGTTCCATACTCAAAAAAAAAAAATCATACAGGGCACAATAGAAAAAATTTCAAATAGAACTAGGTCAATCAAGGAGACACAAAAATTGATGTTTCTCGGCAGTAATCAAAATAATGCAAATGATATTTTGTTTGTGTATTCAAAGCTACCCATTAAAGCTAACCTATTTAGAAACCTTTTTAACAAAGAGTTAAATATCGTATTGTGGGTATTGGGTAATAACCCAATAACATAAATCTAAACTCTTTCCACCGTCGGTTAGATATTATTAACTTTTTTTCATAATTTTTTGTAATATATATTAATATAAATTTAGGAAAATTCCACATGGTAGCATCGAATTTTCATAAAACACAAGTGATAGCATTTTTATAAGATTTTTTTTCACATTGTAGCATCCAGTTTATGGCTTATCTAACTGTCGTAGCATTTTCCATTAAATTCTTGTCAATTTCTATTTGATTCACCATTTTGACGTTCTACCCTTATTAAGTGTTGGTTATTGTCTTTATAATTTCCTCTAAAACATTTTTATGCTTTCGAATGTTTAATTTACTATTTTGACGTTTAATTCATCGTTTAATTCATCAAGGCTCTCAAATGTTTAGGGAAAATTATAAGGACAAGAACCAACACTTAATAAAGATAGAAACGTTAAAATGGTGAATTTAACGGAAATTGACAACAATTTAATGGAAAATGCTACGGCAGTTAGATAAGGCATAAACTGGATGCTACCATATGAAAAAATCTTACAAAAGTGCTACCATTGGCGTTTCATGAAAATTCGATGCTACTATGTGGAACTTTTCTAAATTTTATTAGATAAATATATTGCCACTCCTTCTGTCTCGTTCATTTAGTATTATTTTTCATTTTGAATTGTCCCTCATAAAGATGTTCAAAACAAACACAAGAATCTGATATTCACCAAATATAATAATCGAACCCGATTTAACCCGACTCAAAGTAGATTTTCAATTATGTAAAAATCATGTATATGCAAGATTCGATTTTAAAATTTACGCGAAATTAACTCGATGATTCCAATGAACACACTCCCTCTCATTTTGCGTTTTTATCTTTGAACAATGTTAATATCATTTATATATTCTAAGTTAAGTTCATCTCTAGAATTTGTTCTATCTTTTCTTATTATCATGTATACACAGGTTATTGGAGTTTTAGGAAAATTATCAAGCAAAAGGGATATGGTGGCTCAGTTAGGACTTAGGAGGATGGGAAGCCAAAGCTAGTGGGAGTAAGTTTAGAAAACGTAGGATTAGTTTTCTCTTCAACAATTATTTTTATAGGAAGTATGCAAAATATATATATATATATATATATATATATATATATATATATATATATATATATATATATATATATATATATGTATGAAAGCATTTTTGTAAATTTAAATTCAGAATCATTTAGCTTCGCTAAGACTTGTAAACTTTTCTCAGACTCATGTCTTAAAGTCTTTAGCTTGGATTCAAGATCATCATTTTTATTCTGAAGATCAATGAGCTTTTTCATTTGGCTGATATTTTGTTCTTTCAAGACTTTGAGACTTTGACAGTCTCTTCAAATTTTAATGTTTCAGTCTTAAGCGATTCATTTTTCTTTATAAGGTCTTCACAACCTTCAGCATAATGACGAATTCTTTTTTCTAAAATATTTTTCTCATCTTTTAAGATCTTTTCAATTTGAAACATGTCAAATAGAGCTTTAACTAATCGTGTTTAGAACAAGTGTTAAGAAAGTTATATGTACACACACAGAATGAGAGCAATGCTTATAACTAGATAAATGTTTATGGTTTTTGGGGGTTGGTTGAGCTTCAACTCAGCTTTTATTAGTGAGCGTAGGCTAGCTTACGACTCTTTTGTTGGAGTTAATTTCCAGCTTGAGTTTTTATACCTTGTTTTCTTTTGGATATACTCCTTTCAATTCAATTTAGTTGTTTCATTTGGTTTGAGCACAAATATTAAGAAAATAAGGGGACCACCTAAAATAGTATATTAATGTGCAATATTAGGTATATAAGAAAATGAGGAGTATTATATTAGATGGATAAAGATACACTATAGTACAATTATAATTATTCATAATTAAAACTATTTAAACAAATAAACAACTTTACGGAAAACAATTCTTATAGCAACTTTTACAAACATAGAAAACGCCAAAATTCTTTAAAATAGTATTACTCCATTTTATTACTATTTTTTGAAGTTCTTTAAAAATAAAGAGTTAAAAAAAAACTTTGAAAAGAAAAACCGCGCTCAAAAACCCCACACCGAGCCAAGCAAAGGAGAGAGAGAAGAAAAACCGGGAATAGCCGGTGAAAAACCGGTAAAAAAGCCAAATAAGCCGTACCATAATAATTGCAGTATGACAGTTGGTAAGCATTTAGTGCATGCTCCTTTCCCTCTCTCTTTCTCTCTCTTCTTTTACTCCATCACCATTTTCTGATTTTCATTTAAATTTTGATTTTGATTTAGTGTGAGAAAAACTTACTCTTCTTCCAGTAACTGCTCTTCCTTTTCTAATTTCTTCTTCTTTTTCATAATTTTATTGCTAGATCCGTTACAATTTCATCATGAACTTCTCCTGCATTATCTACTCTTAGCGTACAACATTTTGAGGTATAATTCTCAATTTTCAATTTTATTATTATGGTTTTATGAAATAATCATTTAGTTTCTAGTAATTATTTTGAAAATTGAAGTATTTGAATTTCATAACTACAATTTTTTCTTTTTATTAGTAATGTCATTGCTTCTTTTTGAATTCCCCCTTTTTGATTTATTGAATTTGGTGTCCGTCATTATCTTCTTGTTTTTTGTGCTCTTTTTTTCTTAATTATTATTGACCTAATTCATATCAATGTTTTTTTTTTCCGAATTAAATTCTGGAATTGTTGTAATTATTGATGAAAGAAGATGAAGTAATTCATTTATTTTGTCATACCAACAGCATGATAATGTAATTCTCTCTCATTGAAGATGAACAGTTTTATTCAATAATTTATGTCAGAATTTTAGCTTTACTCTTTCATGAACTGAAGTCTGTCCATTTTCATGTGCTTCTTCATTTTATTTTCTCATAATGTAGTTCATTCCATTGAAGTATCCATTTTAATACTTATTATTATTTTTATACTGATTTTTTTCAGGTACAATTCTAGGGTTTCCAGAAAATTAACATATTTTTGGTGGTTAATTATGTATAGAAGTTGGCTAAACATCAAAGGACTGTGATTAGGTTAAAAATGGTATTGAAGAAAAAATATAGCAATTGGCGTTACAAGGCAATGAATTGGGATTAGAGTTATCTCAATTTGGAAGTTCATTAGATGATTGTGACTGTTTGAAACAAAATAGGATCTAATTGTGTTTGTATAATCAACTGATAAATACTTCTGCTTATGTAGGCTAAAATTAGAAAGTGAGTATATAGGTTTAATTAGATTCTTGTTGGTTTGTGTTAAAAGAAAATGATAGAACCAGAGATATTTGCATCTAGGGTAATTTCTCCATTCAGAGAAGAAATTGGGGATGAAGAATTATCTGTTCTACCAAGGCACACAAAGGTGATTGTAACTGGAAACAATAGAACTAAATCAGTTTTAGTTGGATTACAAGGTGTTGTTAAGAAGGCTGTTGGTCTTGGTGGTTGGCATTGGCTGGTATTTTTTCTTTACTCTCATTCGTACTTTATTTTTATGCAGTTAATTTATTCATTATTTAAATTATATTATGTACATAGTATAAGTTTGTGTATTGGGTAAGTTTGATCAAGTACTAATAGGACTAGTATATCCATCTTTTGTGTTACTTAAGATTCACATTGTTTGTAATTACATGTCTTCATGGATCATATAATTTATAATAATATTTGTACTAAAAACTTAAAAGTTTTTTCTTTTACTCTTCAAGCTTCACTTGTTCATTATTCTAGATTTAGTGAATAATTCTTGTTGCAAGAATTTTGAATATTATTTTATTGAGTAGAACTTAATTCTTTGGAGTAGAGCTGACTTCATAATTTATTCCTTATGAACCATTGTACAAAATCTTGAATGTGATTTCTATAATATACCTAAATTTATTACATGACCTTTACTACGATGGTGATAACCACAGAAAATTTTACAATGCTGCCGCGTTTCAGTGAAACAGCAATATTTTGCTTTAAAGTTAACTGTTTAACATGACGTGATTATAGACTTTTTTTTTTTTTTTTTTCATCTAGACTTTTAGTAGTGGATATTTCATTAAGTATACTAATTCCTTCAAAAAAGAAAAGGAAAATTCAATGCAATGAAAAGATGCATAAAGAACTCTTGTCCACTATGAATCAACTTCCTTCTTTTACTGTTGTGTAGTGGACCAAAGCTTCCAGGCTTCTATTTTTATATGGTTTTGTATATTGGAGGGGTTTTTTATATGTTACATGTATATAGTATGCCTTCTTTTACTGATAATTTAGATTGTGTTTTTCGTTACTATTTTTGTGTGTGTTTCATGATTCAATGAGAATTCTCTCATGATTTGTTCAAGGTTCTGAAGAATGGCATTGAGGTTAAATTGCAGAGGAATGCTTTGAGCGTTCTAGAACCACCCACCGGAAATGAAGAAGATGATGAGCTTGATCACTCTTGTAGCAGCTCAGATCTTGGCGAGAAGGACCATGATTTCGGTAAGCTGCTAAAATTGTTCAGATTCTTTCTTTTAAAAGCCAAGAATTACATGCAAGTGTTTTTCTCACTGTTCATATGCTGCAGCGAATAGTATGGAGTTTCACAAGGTGAGCAAGCCAAGAGTTCGCCATACCAGACCATGGGCTCCATCTGTTGCAAAATCAAACCATCGAAGCTGCTTTAAGGATCTCCAATCCAACATTAATACTGCTCACTGTGTAAGCTGCTTTAAGGGCGTCCATTCCAATAGTCATACCGCTCACTGTGTAAGTGTCATAGCAGATTTATTGCTCTTTTATTTAGAAGATAAACAAATGTTTTTAAGTGTTACCATTCATAAGGGTCTGTGATTGTGAGTTGAGCTAGAATGTATTTTAATTTTCAGTTCTTCGTCACTCGATAATATTTCATCATGTGCACAAATGATGTTTATTAATTAGTGTCAATAAATTCGGAAATAACTTTTTTTTTATTATAATTTATAAGGGCAAGATTGCATATAATGATAGTGAGGTAAAGAAATTTTGTCCGTTTTATTTTACCTTAAATTCTGAGTCAAAAGTTGAAAGTGTTTACCTTTAGGCAAGTATGCTTTATCCTCTACCTTGGAATATATATATATATATATATATATATATATATATATATATATATATTCAACATGATATTGTACCTTTAGGCAAGTATGCTTTATCCTCATCAAGCTGGATGTAATAATATTGTTAATAATGGAATTTGCCTTGGTGTTGGTTTTGGTAATTGAAGGTTTTTCCCCTTGTTTTTGGCCCTTACATAGAACTAATTGCATACTATGGCAAAACACAAAATCTTTGAAAATTAAAGTTTTGTTCTTTAATCAGGTACATAAGAAATGTGGTCTTAAAAATACTATCACTGAATTACTGATGTTTTTTTTATTCTTGAACATGTCAGAGACTGGACTTTGCTAAGCTTGGAAGTGATTCACTCTGGAGATATTTGAGCCGATTTCATCTGGTTAGTAACGATAACAAATTCATCGATTACTTTACGCTCTGGGAATGAATATTATTGAATTTTCTTAAAGTGAGTTCAAAATCTTTAGGGGAGCATGAATTGTAGCTCAAGGGAGCAGATGGTTAATACCGTGCAACGCCACTTTGCTTCACAGGTTTCTATCTATGTTTTCTGTTTTTGTACAACTTAGTAACTTCATATAAGATTTAAGCATATCTTATACACTACAAATACTATTTATGGCGCGTTTAGAGTAATAACTCATTGATTTTGTTTGACATGACAGGAAGTCGATGAAGTACAAGTGATAGCTGAATTCATCCGGGCAGCCAAGAAACTGAGGAGCAATAACTGTAAGGGATGAAAATTTCCGGGTGGTGATCACTGATCAGAAAATGGTATATGTAATTATTATATTATATGAATATATAATCTTAGCCTAACTTTTAGATTAGATCATCAAATGTGCGGCTCCTCATATTTTCCCTTTGCTGAAGGAGCCCTCTTATGCGTCTGTATCGTTAAATGTTTAACCTTGTAATCTGGTGTGTAGACTTACTAAGTTACATATTATCTAGAACCTGAATTAATCTGCGTGATATGGGTGTATTGCACACTTCTTCATGATTATGCGTCTTCTGATACAACTTTCGCCTGTAGATTTTTGATCAAAAGGGTCGATTTTATTTCATAATTTTGTTAAAAGTGCTGGATTGTAAACGAGTTGGCCTGTGAATCAAATTAACAGGCCAAGATGGACTTTTAACAATCTGCAAATCAAAACATTGTGTATAGAAGCATTATTAGAATGTGAGTTGTTCACATTGGTCAAAAGAGATTAAATATGTGCATCAAAATAAGAATAAAAAAGGGACAAATTTATAACCTAAAGAAAATATAGCAAATTAAAAACCAATTAGAATATTATATAAAGGAAACTAAAGTAACCAGGCGCATACTTGTATATTGCAATTTGTTTGAATGATAATTTTGTGTCGTCTAATGCTTGATTTGGGAGCAAGATTTCCGGTCAATTATATTTATGTATCTTACTTTTAGTGACTATGAACCATGCTTTTTTGACTTTTGTTTCTCAAATAATTTATTTATAATGGTTTTGGTCTAAAGGTACTTCTACTGTTCCTATTAATATATTACTCCCTCTTATTCAGTCCAACCGTTCTATTTGACTTTTTACACTTGTCAAGACAACTTTTTAACTTTTAATATCTCAAATTATTCTTAATTAAAAATTATAAAAAGTTAATATTAATAATCCTTTTATTAAGATGAATTAAACAAGATCTTATATGATTATATTTTAACTTATAGATTAAGAGTAAAATACAAATTAAGAATGATAAGTGAATATTGCTAAAAAAAATGAGACAATTAGGCTGAATAGGAGGTAGAAATATTTTTATTATAATCCATTTCTTTTACTTCATAACAATTTTATTTGGAGTAATATTTACATCAGTTTTTAATTTTATCTATAATTTAATTATCTCTAATTTTTTTATTCATATTTATGCAAACAGGAGTACTAGTGTAGCCTATTAAGGGATATTGGGTTGTAGGGTGCTTCATGATGTGATATCACCACTGCTAATAATAAAGTTGAGCCAATTGGCAATCTTCTATTGGTAGTTGATACTCCATCATTTGGTGCTGTAACTAATCTTTGTTTTGTAGCAAGACTACTTCTTTGTCTCATTTGCCCAATTTCAAATTTTAGATATGTCAATCAACTTGTTATTATCCTGTTAATCGTCTATAAATGTATAACTCAATATCATCTATCTTTAATCTCATTTATTCATTAAAATTTTCACCTATGTACATAATTTATTCATCATCTATTTTAATTTACTTTTTTCAATAGTCTAACTGAATTTTAAATTTTTTCTCTTTCTTTTTTTATTTTTCTCAAAGTCGACTAGTTTTGAATTTAAATGCAATAAATGCATTTAAGTCAAATGCTTTGTTGTAATCACGTGCATTTTAATCATGAAAATGACTCATTAAATAATGTACATTTTTTATTTATGTAAAGTTCTACATAAAGTTTGCTACCAAAACTCAATCGAAAACGAACTATTTGTAAGTTTTATCAACAAGCGTAAAATTCCGTACATCTAACCCTCTTAACCCTAGGTAAAAGACGCTAAATGACATTATGATAATGAAATGTCGTTATTGATGTTTTGTTAAAATCATGTGTATGATTTGAAGTAAAAATGATTTTTTCACTCACAATTCATTATATAGTTTTTTGAGTTGAAATATTGCAATAATATTTGAATAATTTGGCATAATTTATTTTTAATATTATTTGGCTTTGATTTTTTTTTAATCATGATATGGGCTCACTCTCATTGTGACTCATAATCTGTTGATAAAAAAACCATGAGATGTTTATTTTAAAAAAACTATCCCATGATCTTTTTTGGTCATGAGTAGGGTGCGTGATTTTCTGTTCAAAGTATAATTTTATTGCATTTGATGGTCAAAAAACCACCATTGGCATAGCCCTTATCAGAGTTAAATCGAAAATAACCTCATTGTTATTACAAGGAAAAGGTTGAATACATCATATGCTTTCAACCCTTCCTAGGTAGAAACATTGTTATCTTGTTACAACTAATCTAGATTATCGAGTAGATTAGTGACCTCATAATTGTCTTCAATTGCCAAAATTTATGAAGAAGGGTTTTGACTTATGATACGTTGATTTATTTTGACACTCCTAGTTTTCAAAGAGAAGAAAAGTGTTGCTAGCAATGCCAAAATCAGATTATGGGGACTTAAAACAACCTTAGTTTATACTTAATGGAGTAGTTACATTAACATTTCTTGATCTGCTCATTTTGACTGCTTCCTATGAAAAATTACAATTTAGACGCATAATTTACAGGCACCAATTACATCAAGTTTCAAATTACATCGGATTTTTATTAATCTCAAGTCTAATTATATGCAACGGAAAATTAGTTTTAAATTAGCAGGCACATTGTTTCTAGCAATGATTACAATGGAGGGATGTATTTAGTAGTATTACCTGTGTTGGCAAGGCTTTCACAGATTGTTTGGAATCCTGCAGGTCAGTACTGAATGTCAATGGCTTCCATCTTGTATTTTCATCCTTCATTCCTTCAGAAACAACAGTGTTGCACCTGCCCTAAACAAGAAAGTCCATAAACGTTTATAAGGGTGGACCTCAAATTTATTTTCTCCCTTGCAAAATCAAACTATGTACGAGTTTTGTTATGATAATTGCCAAGTGTACTGTCAAATTTTGAGAAGAAAATGCATGATACATGCCTGCTTAGGTAGACGTCAACTTCCCAGCCACTTAAGATACAACAGCATTCTTCTGTTACTGTTAGATCTCAATAGATGATAGTATGAATACAGATAAATAAAGATAATTTACTAGTTGTGGAGTAGTTATGATTAAGATGTAATTTACCGTTGTTCAACGTGGCCCCTACACTTTGGATAAACATGTAGGAGGGAAAGGAAAGGAAAGGAAGGGAAGGAAAGAAAGGGAGTAAGGGGAAGGAAAGAAAGGGGGGAGAATAATGAAGAAAGCTTACCTTGTTTGTTTAGGAGGGAAGCTGAAGACAAAAAAAAAACTTATTTTAGTTTCAAATCTTCCACTTTTTGAGAGATTTGTTCATTAACAAAAATTAAGCAATAAATCCCCTTCTCTCCTTCATTCCAAATTCCCCCCTCCAATTCTGTTCCAAACAAAGGAAAACAAGCCTTCAAATCCGTCCCTTCTCCTTTCTCTCAATTCCCTCGATCCAAACATCGTACTAACTATAATGTATCCGGTTTCCCTAACCTCAGGAACACCCAGCATTCAATCACCACAAAGCTAGACTAGTTACCAAGGGCTTTCACCAACGATCCTGACTCAGTTGGATTGATACATAGGTATGGACCGTGTGGTTATTAAGAGGCAAGCAACAAACAATTTATAAAATACATAAAAGATACCAGCACAAAACTCGCTTCTCTGATAACAAAAAGTAGTTCAATTAATGAGACATTAATAATTCTCTTAATCCACTTGTTGCACTAAAAAGTTCACTGATAACAAATTAAATGGGGACAAAAAGAACATACATTTGTGATCTAAGTACAATATCCTAAATGCACTAAAAAGTTCACAAAATTCTCTCAATCCAGTTGTTATTGCAAAACTAAAGAAGGTAAGATTGCCACTGCTTCACCATTGATTGCATGTAAACTGCCATCTTTAAGGCACATAGTGGAAAACTTCACGCTAACCCAGCACAAACATATAACCAAAGAATTGAAGTCAACAATTCATTTAAATTGATGAAATGAAAGTTATTCAAAAAGCTCTGTACTTAATTTCAAAAAAAAGCCTTGCACTTACAGGTAGTTCTTCTTAAAAGCTCTTATATTTGTTGCTTGTACCTCTCCAAGAATCTCTTCTCCAACATAGACAGGTTGTCTAAACTGTAAGCTTTGGGAAACATACACGGCACCAGGCTACAAGCATACGAATTACAAAATTACGAACCAAAACCATCCAATCTAATTGCATGGTCGTAAGGAGTAACTGGTAATGGCAAAAAATCCAAACTGATAGACGTTAAGCAGACACTACAGTGTCTTACATTTGGTTAAGGATCACAACATTTCATCACCCTGAAAGTATTAACACTAAGTATTAACCCTACCCTAGTAATAACAAAGATGTTATTTTTAATTGTCTCTTGGGAGGTATTTAATTGCAACATCACATAAATAAGTGCACGAGATTTGGGAGGTATTCTACAATCCCAATATAGTCAAAAATTAAAAAACTATAAATCAGTGGTCCCAAGAGTAAGAACAGAACCCTTGCTAAAGGACCATTTACCTATTATATGAAAAACTAATATATTCAATGCATGCCTCGGCCTGGAGAGCAGAGGTTGGGATAAATTGGGAGTTCAAATTTACCTCAGACAGTGTTAAATAAATAAATTTGGCAAACACAAAAATGGAACCTTTTTAATCACTCAAGAATTATGCTACCTGAGCACACAACCAAGATTCAAGAAAAAGTGCATAGGAGAAAACAAGAAAAGGTGCAATATGTATGAAAAAAGATTAACTGTGCTCACAAATATGTACTATGTATGCATTAGAGAGCTATTTATACTTTAAGAAGGTGTACTTGAACAACAGGTAGAGTTGCTATTTCAGAATGGTCATATTGATGATTCATGTCATCATGTGTTTATTGATCTGTAGCAGAGGCAGTTCCCATACCATAAAATTTCCTACAGAGCAAAAGCACCCTGTGGAATTTGACCTCTACATAGAACTTAGTGCATTACCACTTGCCAGTCATTGTAATTAATCATGTAAATGTTTCTTTACAGGTGATGAAGTGATGTGCTCAAATGCTTGTACATAAAACTGTCAATTTACCGAGTTGTATAACTGTGAATACTTTAAAGTTTAAACAATTAACCAAAAAGCAAGCATGACAATACATATTGACTGAAGAAGTAATTGGAGAGTTTCAAATTTCAAGCAATTGAATTGTACTCAAATGCTAGCAATACAAGCACCTTATTAAGAGTGTACCAAAATAAAACAGCAGTCTTAAGAGTAGAAGTGCTTTAAAGGGCAGAATTTTACAGTTACTTACAAAATGAGAGGAAATTATTTGAGGAAACAAGGAAGCAACTAGCATCCCATGAACAATTCGACCTTGAAATCCAGGAGTTTTAGCGAACTCATCGTCAAAGTGCAGAGGATTCGAGTCCTGACTGACTTTAGAGTATTCGACAACATCTTCATTCGTAAAGATCCTTCTCTGCTGTAAAATATCTCCTATTTTCAATGTCGACTCTGTAACTGAGCAGAACTTGTACGAAGAAAGAAAGTTTGATGAAAGGCGGTTGAATAGCACCCCCCTCATTTATCAATAGAAACAAGTTCCTACACGAAAAACTACAAAACTAATGTTCGGTATATATTGAATCTAGCAAAAGAACAAATAAATTTTAGATTTGAGGCCAGCAGGTGTTACTCAACAAGCTAAAAAGGTGCTCCTAATACCTTATACTCTAAAGAAATTAACAACTAAAGTACCCCTTCAAGCCTGTATCTAAGTATGGACACACTCATAATTTGGTATAAGACCCTTAACCCAGAAATGAAGTCTTACTCAGGCGAAGTAGCTGAACGAAAAAGAAGACCGAGAGTTCTTTTTGTGGAAAGGAACTTAGTAGGATGCCAATAGAAGCTCCAGGGACACTGATAGATCAGCAAAAGCCCTTACAAATAAAAATTGATTATTCATTTTGTTTAGGGCGCTAGTTACCAAGCTAAAAGCAGGTAAAGCAAAAAAAAAAATCTTTTTGTTTTTGCAATTCCCCGATCATTTATCAATTTTCTGCCTCGTCTCTTGGTGTTGTTGTCTCATGCTCCTCCACGGCTTTCTTTCCTGGCATCTTGCTCAATACCGTGCTCTCAAAATGACAATTAGAACCAAAAATTTGCATACCATGCCTCACATAAGTAAAAACCCAACGAACACATCTCATTTGGGAGAACAATATCCTAACTAGATATGTTAACCTCCAATTTCTTAAGCGATGATGTAAGCAACATATCAGTATGATACTTTATCAAAACCAAAAGAGGTTTTTAAACAATGAGCAACTAAAGGCGCTTTTGTAATGAAAAACTCACAAGATAAATAAGCTATCTTTCAAAGTATAAGATCTAGAGGCAAATAGCATAGAAAGGAAGGAGTCAGGGAGAGACTGCATAGTTACCTGAAACGCCAAAATTATCACCGAACGGCGTTTCGGAACGTTCGTACAAGAACGGTACAGAAACGAGAACCAGAGCGCCGGCGGCAAGGTTCCGATCGCTAACAATAGAACCTTTTAAGCCTCCTAAACTGGTGTTGAGAATAAGAAAACATTCAATCTAAGGAACTAAAACCCTAAAAAAAGAGCACAAGAAAAACAAGAGAGGAGGATGAAGAAAAGTTACCGTTATCAATGGTTGTTGACATGTTGACTTAGAGGTTCCCTTGATTATGAAATATGATACATTTACAAATGCGCCGCTCCCTGGTTGTTTGTGTTGTTCATTCGATTGTTATGTACAAATACGATATTTAAAGCGAATAGAGGGAGTTTGATTCATGATAGAAAATTAAAATGGAATTCTTTTTATAAAAAATTAAATTGTGATAGAATAAATTAAAATAGAAAATAAAGTTAATTAATACAAAAGGAATATAAGTATTATCAATTTAATATTTTTTTTAAAAAAATTACTTAGAATAATCCAACATATTCGTGATTTTCTTATAATAATCTCACTTATTGATTAACAATAATAATCCCACCTATATAGCAAGTTTTATTTTTTTAAAAACAAGATAAATTAAAATAAAATGTCTAAAAAAATGTAATATTTTAAAAAATTTATGATTTTTTTATTTTTTAGAATTTTTTATGTAAAATTTAAAATTTTTTCTCTAATTTTAAATTAATTTTCACTTAATTTTTTTTGGTGAATTACGGACTATTACCCAAGTTTACTCTAGTCAAATATCCCTCAAAGTTGGAATTATTCATGGTTAATCAATAGGTGAAATTATTGTAAGAGAATCATAAAAATATTGAATTGTTCAAAGTAATTTTTCCTATTTTTCATTGTAAAAGACAACTCGTACTGTAATCCGTATCAAACAATCTGAATGATAATATACTACCATATCACATTGGTTTGTAATCTTATAAGGTTACAAATCATTTACAATTCACAAAAACTTGTGTGAGACGCATCTTATTGAATCAATCCAATTATTTATTTTTTTATACCAATTTCACAAATTAATATATCAATTTCAAGAGTTAAAAGAGCAATTTAAAGACTTAAAAGACCAAATTCAAGGATTTGAAATTGACATTTTAAGTCGTGGAATTTGACAGTTTTAAGACTTAAAAACTCAATTTTAAGACTTAAAAGGCCAATTGCAAGACATTAAATTCTCATTTCAACTTTAAAATAGAATGAATCAAACATTAAAGTTGATATTAAAAACTTTAAAATTGACCTTTTAAGTCTTAAAATTAGATTTTTAATTCTTGAAATTGTCGTTTTCAGTTTTAAAATCAGTATGTCAGAATATTTTAAAAAAATTATTGGGCATAGACTAATTGTACGGCTAAGACCATCTCACCGGAGAGTAACCGTTTACAATTCAAGTTGACATTTAATACACATTGTCACATATAGATTCATCTTTCCTTCTTTGTATATCAAATTACACTACTGTGAACTGTCCACTTTTCTCAACAATTTGCTAATTAACTCTACCTAATTTTGATCAATATTATCTATGACAAACTCAATCCATGACTCTTTAGTCATTAGCTTACTTAGAAGAAGACATATGCTCGTAAGTCATAATTGAAATCTTAATCTCATAAAGATTCAATTTTCTAACCAAATTCCTAAAATCATACCACAAATATGTTTCCCTAAAGTTCAACCTATATACTCTTTCCGTCCCATTAAATTTGCAGCATTTGTCATTTTGATCCCTCCCACTTAATTTGGATCATTTATATTTTTGGACAATAGCTCACCACTTTTTTTGATCTCTTCTATACATTTTAACTCTGTTTTAGTTTTATCGTCACAATTAATTACTACTATCTACCTTTTTCTTAAAAACACAATTAGGCTCTTTGATACAAACTATAGAATATAGAGAATATGAGTTATTCTTATATTTAAATTCAGGATTTCCTGTATAATCAAAACTATAACAAAACAAGTTGTTCATAATACCTAACATCATTTGTAATAATCAACATTAGACTTCTTCACACAAATCATTTACTTAAACGAACTTAGATAAATTTAGCATTAGCATCCACAATATTATCATTTATTCAAAACCATAGTAGTAAACTAATATGCAAGGCTCTGAATACATTTATAATGGGCAATCAAGAGATACTTGAGCACCGCGGTCTTCGATATTTTAGAGGTACTTAGCGATTGATTAATTACAAATCTTAATGTGATGTCTTGAACAATTGCTTATGATGCTCCTACTATGGATCGAATCTGTACTTGAAAAATCGAAAGTTTAGTCCAAAAAATCTCAAGTCTCAATACTATTAATTTCAATTTGTTTGTATTAACTGCACCACCTCTAAGACTCTATTATACTAAAATGTAATTTCTTAGTCACAAAACTTTTCTAGCAATTCATACTCAAAAATTATTTTTATCATGCTTAATTATTTTTATAGTTAAAAATTTACTTACTATTTTCCTTTAATCGCTACTATAGTACTATATATTATAGTAAAGTTCTTTTAAATTTATATATACAATTTAATTTCTATTTATTTATTATTGAATAATGTACATTATTCTTAAAATCAAAGTAATTTTTTAAATTTAAATTGAAGGGACATAGTAGTTATAATTGTGTGCCCGAGTTTATTTCCGAGTTGAACGAGTACAACATAAACTCGAATTAGTAAACTCTACACAAGTAATGAATCAACTAATCTCCTATTCCATTAATAAAACTCGATAAACACATAAAATTCTCCATTAATAGAACTTCAAATAATTTCATCGTCTTCTTTTTTATTCTCTCTAAATTGACAAAATCTCTCTCTAATGAGAGTGAATTGATGGAATGAAATATTTGTGTTTGAGAGTGAAAAAACCCTTTCCATGGATTCTATAACTTCGCCCTTTACTTCACCCTCTTTTTTCTTTTGATCGATTCCCATTTCTTGTTTCTACTGCTGACTGCATTGCTAAATCTCTGCTCTTTGCTTCTTTATTAGGTAAAAGAATCTCTCATTCTGATCTATTCATTGTTCTTTTTTTCTTCTTTGCTCGTTTTTGCTGACAATGTATGATAGAGTTGTCAATTTGGTTGTTTTAGGAATTTCTGTTTGTGGGTTTTATTTAATTTTGCAAATAACCTAAATTTTGTGAAATTTGAGCTTCAAATTGTGTTCTAGATGATGTTTGTGAACTGGGTTTTTAGTTTTATAATGTAGGGTATTACTAAACCCTTTTGTGTATTAGTGTATTCTTGTTACGTTGTGTAAAACTCACTACTTTTGATTGTTAGTGTTTTACTCTGAATAACTGTTTATTGTAGTTCTATCTTTTGCCGACATTATATCTTTTGATGGCTCTAAACTGTGATTTGGGTTGTTCTTGGAGTTTCTGTTTGTGGGTTTATTTCATATTATAAATTAAGTTGAACTTTTTGAACTTGAGTTGTTAAGTCATGTTCTTGATGTTGTTACTTGTAATTGCATTATATGCTGGATTTTCTTGATTGTCAATTAGATAAAGAGATATATTTGTTTTATATTTGGAAAAGAGACTGTTCATGGCTAAATTGCTGACTTGTTGGTTTCTTTATGTGGCTTTTATCAATTTTGTCTATTAATGGGCTGTAATCTTGACTTTATATTGAGCCTTTATAGATAATTCAAGTAGTGGAGGTCTTAAATTCATGTGCAGTTTGATGTTCTAATGTGTTTATTACGGATTGCTTAGTTAACTATATGCTTCCATGTTTGAGAGGACGATCATGGACTCAGGATGTACTTCTTCGCGGGAGTTGTTAGAGTTTGATTGATGTATAACACTGCATCTTCAACATATTTAGAGTATAGAATATGTCTTTGCCTTAAGCTTTAATCAGTATACACTCTTGGTATCAATTGCTTGACATCTTTGGCAGATAGCCATTAAATATTTTTCAGTTATGAATTTCTATGGAGTAATGTATGGAACATAAATTGCTTCCGTATAAGGTATTTTTAAATTTAAATTGGAGTTGGTAAAGTATTGCGAAAGGAAATAGCATCCTTGCGATAATGGTTATGATGTTGCATGTTTCTGCAGCATGTCTCTGCACCCAACTGCTCTACCTAGGCCCTAGCCAGCCAGCCTCATTGGAACTCTTTATAAGATCATTTAGGTGATGGTCATATTTAAGGGTTCTACAAATTTAGTACGAACTGAACCTTAGTTGGAACCCTTTTTAGAGGCATTAGGTTAATGGTCCTATGTGTTCATGAGTATTTCCTGATATCACATGCCGTGAATCTATTAAAGTTATCCCTAATTTCATAGGGCTAGATTTTCTCCAAAACTTGGTACCGGGTATTTTTTTTGTTTTGTAAGTGACTCCCTTGACAAAGTGTTCTTTTCTTATTGCGCCAAATTGCATTATAGGTAGTTGGCTTGGTAGAAGCTAAAGTTGTAATTTACTAATCTTTGGCGCAATGATCTGTCGATGGTATTCTTAATAAGCATTTAAAACGCTGTCCCTTTAATTTCAATGTGTCTGGGAGCCATGTTTTTTATGTCAATGTTTGATATTCGTCAATGCCGTCCTGGAATTAGATAGTGCATGATGGAGTTATATTTGTTCTGTTGTCAAGTTATTCTAACTTCATTGTAGATGCCTGTTATATTACTTACTATTCAAGAATTAAGATTTA
This sequence comes from Amaranthus tricolor, assembly GCF_026212465.1. NCBI lineage: Eukaryota > Viridiplantae > Streptophyta > Magnoliopsida > Caryophyllales > Amaranthaceae > Amaranthus > Amaranthus tricolor. Next base: position 347,804 of record NC_080047.1, on the reverse strand, counting down.
CTCCTTAGCTAATATCTTGATCAAAGGAACATTTGCCTCTTCAATGGTCGGTGAAACTTTTGATTTGACACTGAAACTAAATTGTATGGAATTACGTGTTGCTTCTGATCAGGGCGAGATCTTGTGAACACCTGTACAGTTTAGCACTCAATGATTTTAGTAAACTTATCTTCTCCTTATTTTTGAAACACAAAATTCTTCAATGAAACGGTCTTGGCCCATATACATTTAGTCTATTAAAATGATCACTTATAATTTTAAAGTGATGAATTAGAGAAATGAGCTAATTATATGGGTCTGTTTCATGGTGAGACGGGCTCATACAAGACGGGCTCATACGGGTCCGTCTTGTGAACACCTGAAAATGATTTAAAAGTATGATTTGTATCATTTTGATGGTTGGAAAAGCTTTTATTGGGTGATTGAATTATGCCTGCTAGTTTTGCTTTGGCTATTTTTCATTGTGTAGTGGAAAATCCATCTCAGCTTCAAGGAAACATGTCATTTTGATAGCTATAGAGCCTTTCATTTTTCTAAAAAATTATGACATGACGAACTTCAGAAAATCTTAGTGATGAAATATGTTTGCCAAAAAAAATTCTGAGCAATGGCTTCACATGTGCAAGCTTAGTTAAAATTTCAGTGTTTCTCTCATCGGCAGAGCTATTTGTTTTCAGGAGGTGTGCTGCTGTACCTGATTATCTAGAATATCACAATGTATAAACAATCTCCTAGTAGGAATTATAGATCCAAAGGAATTAGAGTGAAGCACATTTTGCAACTCTGTGTCTTGGTGGCTGTTTGCTTTTGGTTACTTTACCAACTCAAAATTTCTCATGAGAAGAGAAAGGAATTTGAGTCAAACGATGAGAAGCTTGCAGAAAAGGTGCGAAGTGATGGTGTGATTCGAAGATTGGGGAGAAAAGATATACCTAGAATAACAGAGATAGCTAAAAATGGTGAAAAGCACGAGGAAGATGAAGAGGATGAAGACAGTGAAGAGGACGAAAATAAACACCTAGATGATGAATCAGAACGAGAAGATAGTTTAGAGGAAAGAATAAGTGGAGATGATGAGATGTATGAACATGAACCTGAAAAAACAGAAGAGGAAGAAGTAGACGAGGAAAGAGAGAGGGATGAAAACCCTGCTGAAACTGAAGAAAATGAGGATACTCATGAAGAAGAGGAGGAGAATGATGAATCTGGTAAGGAAGATCATACTGAACTCGAAGAACATGATGATGATGATCGGGACCTTGATTCAGAAAGAAGCTTCGATGAGGCCCAAGGAGTGCTATACAAGGCAGATGATGCATCCAGTGAAGTTGCTCATAATGTTCAGTCTATCAATCAGAAAACTGAGAATGTCACGATGGGCCATGGACGTGAAATTTATGGAAAAACTAAGTTCGAACAAGGGCATGGAATCAAACTTTCTGATAATACGGATGAGTATATTAAAGATGTACTACTAAAAGAAAATGTCAACAGTGCAGCTTCCGATGCCACTACTAAACCGAAGATGAGCGAAGTCAACGTGACAAAGCCTGGTGATAGCTCAGTTCAGAATTCAACTGTTACCGATAGTGAACTTTCCGCAACGCTGCTTCCTAATAGAACACAAACAGAACTTGATTTCAATCTGTCCCAAAATGGCACGGTTGATTTTAAAGCTACAGTCACATATGACAAGAATCAACAGGAAACTACTGAAAACGCTATTAAAATTGAGAATGTAAATACCAATACAACATCAGCTTCATCTGAGGCTTCAAATAATAAAAGTTTCACAGACGCTGCTGAAGATAACGCTGTAGGTGATGCAACTCAGGTTATGAAATCAGAAGACGGAGGAACTGGTGACACAGATGAAATTTCCGTGTTTCACTCCAATGACGGTACAGATGCCATTCAGCATGACCCAATTGATGCTTCAGATACTACAATGCTTGCACATGAGGAAACAGAATTCCACACAGATTTGAACACGCTGCCCGAAATCAAAAGCAAGGTTCATGACACTGAAGATGCTGTATCAGAGTGAAAGTCCAGATATTGCATGTGAGTACTTCTACTGACTACTGAGTAATCTTTTTCCCGACCCTATAAAAAGCTGTAATCTTAGTATTTTTTTTCTTTTTTTTACGTAAGTATGTTAGTAATCGAAAACAATGATTTCAAGTTTGTGGTAAATGTAGGCGAGTTAAGTTTGTTCAACTACATGTCTCTTGTTGGACTCGTGCCCGTGGTTGAGAAGCAAAACCTTTTTGTTGGGGTATAAAAGATTCCTCAAATTAGAGAGGGAAAGTATCAGGTCAGGCCCTTAAACGTTACAGAAATCGTGATTATGGGATTGAAGCCATAAGCAAGCCAAAGTGATTCGAGTAGTCGTCTTACTGCATTTTTCTTTTGATGTATAGAGACCGAGTTAGGGCATTGGTGTAGACTGTAGAGGGAATTCAATCAAAGGTCATAAGTTCCACTTCCATACAACTTATCTGAGCATTGACTAAACCAGTATGCACACCTACAGACCACTATACAGAGAATCAATCAAAACTCTGAGAATTTATGGAAATTATGAAGCACATTGGGAGCTTCCATTGCATTTTCAAGGAAACTCATTGAGATACATTTTCATGGAAACTCGTTGAAACTTCAAACCTAGTTAGAAATTGGAACTTCCACTACATTCCCAACTCAATTTAGTCTCCTTCAATTGACTGGAATAATACCATAATAGAGAATGAAATTAGAAGTTGACGGAGTAAGTAACGTATTATGAGGTTCCAACCATCAACTTAAATCAGAAATCAGTGTAACGAAAGGTAACGAGTTTGAATCTCATTCGTCACTCATTTCACGTGGAATATTAGATATGAAGAGAGTCTATGTTGTATCCTCAATTCTAACTCAAAGTGTTCTTGTGTGAGGGACATGATAGTATGATAAATATGTTATGGGAACCTTTTAAGATAAAATACCCCTTCTTAGTCTTCACTATTATTGTCTCATTTAGTTTTTACACGTTTGCTAATGTATATGTTTGATTCTAAAATATCTATAATTGTGTATTATTAAAAATTAGAAAAAAAAATTTAAATTAATAAACTTACATCAAAAAGAATTGAACGAAAGATTATAAATAAAATTTATAAATTAAGAGTGATTAATGAATGAATAAATAATCAAAATGGAACAATTACAGTAAATAGTATTAAATTGAGATTTGAGAACCATCTTATATATACATTGATATTCTTGATCATTATCATGTTGTGAAATGCATAAGAAGTTTACAACTCTCGAAAAAAAGGCATTATTTTGTATGATGCTTTCCACTCAAATGGGAAACAATCCTACATATATACTGATATCTTCCTCTATGATATCTAACAGTGAGAAACTCTGAGGAAGCCTACCAATATAAAGTTTAGGCTTCTACTAAACTTTTTTATTATTTGAGCAATCTTTTGTGAAAGATTGAAACAATTAAGCAAATTTAACAAAAAAAAAAAAAAAAAAAAGAGATTCGGGTAAACTTAATTCCGAAAATAAGTGTTTTTATGTTCGAACCTAAGGTTAGGTTTGTTCGCAGTTATTAATTGCGAACAAAACAATTGGTCAAAAAAAGTCAAAATTATTTGTTTGCAGTTAATAATTGCGAACAAAAAAAGGATAAAGTCATAAAGGACAGGAAAAGTGGAAATCATGTTTGTTCGCAGTTAGCAACTAAACAACAATGTTTATTTTTTAAAATTAAGTTTAGCCAATTTTTTTTTTTATTTTTTAATTAAAATTGCTTACTTATTTCAAATTTTCATCTTTGTTCTCCATTGCACCACGATCTCTCTAATGCCTGCCAAATATTGCTCAGAACATGTCTTTTACTAAATTCACTGTTTAAAAACTATATTTAGAGGATATGTATTAACTTAATAAAGTTCTTCTAATCTAAGGTGATGCTCATAACAAACTCAAGTGAGAGCATAATTTCCATGTAAATATTAAGTTGTTAAAGTAGATAAGATGTTATGATAATAATATTCCAGTTGAAGAATAATTTAGCCTACATCATGTTATTTAACTCTATTAGAAAAACATAATTATAAATCATTATCAGTTTAGCATTAAACAAACATGCATGCAAGAGGTCCAAGAAAATAGGAACAAAAGTGAACACTCCGTACCAATAAACAGAGCTAATCACGCATCTAATAACTTTTCACAAATTATAATTAATTTACATGTTCAAACTTGCTAGGAAATAGGCCATCTTGTCTACTATGGCCCCATTGGCGCTCACCAACTAGGCAACTACTTCTAATCCTTATCTTGAAGGGTATATCCATTATCTTATAATTTAGAGTAATATTTTTTCAAATAAGTTACAAGGTTTTATTTTAGATGAAAACAGGACGGCTAGGAATGGCAATGGGTCAAATTCGGTTCGGATTATACATACTCTAACTTTGCTCCGAATAATAGTCGGATTTTTTTTTCAGACCACCTCCACTCAGAGTCGAATTATGCATACTTCAAGTTTGCTCCGACTCGGACTCTCGGACCTTCAACGGAGTCAGATTATTATCAAACTTTATCATTGTGATATTGTACAAATGATTTTAAAGCATACAAAGTTAACAAAATATATTTTTCAAATACAATTTAACAAAAAAAATATGTACTTTGAATTCAAGTTTAACAAGAGAAATAGTCCTAATACTACAATTTAACAAAATTTTCTCGCATTTTGATTTGGCGCATTTTATTTCTCTTGATCTGATTTTTCATATTTTGATTGATTAATCTAAATAAAAATACCAAGTAGTTTTTCAAAATCAAAAATTACAATTAGTATGAGAGAAAGCTTGAATTAGTCACGTTTAGAGTTTTAAAGGAAACAAAATATTAGGGTAAAAGTCAAATTCAAAGTCGGATTTCCTTCAGGGTCGGAGTCGGGTCAAAGTGTCGGATTTTTAGTAAAGTCGGAGTCGAATAACTTTTTCCGTGGACTCAAATCGGATTATTTTTCTCGAATCGAGTGAGACTAAGGTCGAATTCAGACTGAATTGCCATCCCTAAGGACGGTAATAGCTCAAGGTCTTCGTTTAAGCTCACGGGTCTTTTTTTATAAGAAATAATTAATCCTTTGTTCTTGTAAATTTGCTACTATATTGACATTTAATTCAAGAATATGTCAATGTCATTAGGAATTGGCAAATACTAAGCGTAACCATAATAAAAATAAATTTTTTTTATCTTTTTACAATTTTATAGATTTGATTCTTTTGTAATTTTTCACTTTCCCTTTAATCCGACAATATGTCAATGTCATTAGCAATACAATAATTCTGAATTTAGTCATAGAAGTACATTCATAACTTCATCAACAAATCAACAGTGTTTAAATCTTAGCCTTTTTTACTCATATTATCGATATTATTTTCGACCAACTTCTTATCCTTCTAAACTCCTCAAAATTAACAAACATTTGACTAATCTATAATTATATGAGATTTTGTTTGATTCGTCCCAATACAAAAATTATTAATATCAATTTCTTATAATTTTCAATTAAAAACAATTTGAAATGTTAACTAATATTTATTGCTCACTCTGCCAAGCAACCTGGATCTCAGTTGTAACATTTTAAAATATACTAATAATATCATTTAATTATAGTCCATTTCCCAGTTTAAGAAAACTATGTACTGCTTCTTCTTTTCTTCTGTGTGCTTCTGATCGAGAGAGATTTCAGAGTAAGTAATTAACAAATAGGGTTACATTTTTGGTGATATATAGCCACTTGATAATAATTTTTATAACAATGAAATGTCATAATTAGATGTAAAATAGTAGAACGGTAACCTCATTAATTTTTTGGTTTACGTTAAGACAAGTTTAAAATATGTCGTTTGAGTCTGTTTTCAATTTAAATATTGAAAAATGATATACAAGTTATAATAAGTATACATAAACTAAACTAAGTTATAAGTTTTTGCGATAGACAAAAACGCATTGGATCTTCTACTTTCGAGCATTAATTTTTGTTTAGAGTTTTTTCAGATTGAAACATTGACATTTAAAATGATTCTCTATTAACAAGAAAAATCAAATCAACTTAATCGTTATATTTGTTGATCCAAAAAGTACTCCTATTTTTCTAGTCTATACATGTATGCCCAAAACAATTACTATAATTTGTAGGAGTACAATATACCGAAGCAAATAAAATATTAACAATATATACCAACTTTTTGCAATTTTGAATTCATAAGATAAGATGCTAAAAAATGTGGGAAATTTCAACTGTACATAGAAGAAAAGCCGTTACCTACAAACTCTATTTTTAACCACAAAAATACAGATGAGTACAGAGTAGTAATGAGCACCACAACAGTTGCAGAATCCGCCTCATCTGCAAGCAAAACGACAAAGCTAACAATATTAAACGACAAATTCTCCACTCTGTTGTCTTAGCTCTTTCCTTAGCTTTTGAGAGAATGGCCTACATGCATCCATACTCAAATCCATTGCTGCAGCTAAGGCCACAAATGCTGCTGCATCCTCTGTACATGTAACATGCTGTGCGCCAACTTCTACTACTGGCTTGTTACCTTTTCCTTCTCCTCCTACTGTTGAGGACATCACAAATCCCTTGTAAAGCAACCCCGGCCACCAGCCTGATCCCAGCCCGACTTCTGACCCGGATGAAGAAGTTGAGCCTGAACCTGTCCATGATCCAAAGTCATAACTGCTGTTTGGGCTACCGGTAGGGGATGGGCCCGTTGTTATATCGATGTTGAACTTTCCACCAGGTCGTGTTGGGATTGAAGATTGGGCTAGGGTAACCCCAGCAGGACCCATAGCAGATGCGATCGGGCCTGCATCAGGGAGAAGCTCAAACCTGTGTCCAAGCCCGTCAGACCCAGCCCCAGCCCGTTCTCTCCAAGCCTCAAGTCGGCCCCATGGTTTCCAAGTGCCTTCACCTGGGCGTAATATTAGCCATGCGCCTGGGTTCGATTTACTGACTCGGTCTGACCCTTGAGAAGGGACAAATGGGGTTACCATCGAGGCGGCAGCAACTGGGGACCCCGAAAGATCATGGACTGTAATGGACCATCCTTTACGCTCTTTTACTTGTTGCTGGTGGATATGATCCTTGTCAGTTATGAGTGTGCTTAGCCAGTTTCTTGATGTGCTTGGCTCTGACATTGCTGAACTGTTTACATAAACAGGACCAATTTCTTAATCAGTAATGGGCATTGAACACTGAATATTTACTAAATCTTGAAATCTCGATGCAAATTTAGTAGTATTAAAATCAAGATTGTAACAGGTGGTCCAACAATACAAGCTGGAAACCAATATTTGATAGGTCTTCAATTCACGGTCTTTCCTATTAGAAGCCATCATCATTCCCATATATTCCTTGTCTTGCAATCAATTTCAAGTCCAGTTGTTAATTCAATTTAATTGGCTTAATCAAAATGACACATATTTTTCACTACCCACATTTAAATTGACATAGAAATGCTAACAGCATATTGGTCCATTCAATTTGGTAAAGCTTTCACATCTGTCTTCTAAGAAACCGAAAATTGTTAAATTTTTAAATTAGCTTAATCAAAGTATATTTTTATTACTTAACTAAATGAATCGCTATGTTATGCGATCAATAAGCCTTAAAGCCAAAACAAGGCTACCTTGTTCATTTTGGATTTTCGATTATATCACACTTATAATTCTAAATCCTTCATATCATTTCCTACATCTTGGATCTTTATGTCCCTCGGAGTTTGTCCTTATGAGTTACTGGTTTACAAATGATTGGTCTTTACCCATTTCCGAATCATATTAGACTCGATTTTCTTTCAATCTTCTCTTCAATATAATCTCCTAAACCCTTTTTTATATCTTACTCCATTAAGAAATTTCGAGTCGATAAAACTTGTATTATAATGAACAAGGAAACAAATCAAAAAGTCCTAATTGTATACACTATACAACCTTTAATCACAAGAATATAGTTTCATTCACGTTCTAGGTCATTTTACAAACAATTGAATTTAATAGACAAAGACCACCCAATCAAGCAGAAATTAGGCTAATTAAAGCATTTAAACACTCCAAATACAGAACAAATCACAATTGAAGCAGCAAATAATTTCCTAAACAAGAAGAGAAAGAAATCACACACCTTGATCTCAAATTATTGTAGTCACCAGAATTCCTGAAACTGAACTTGCAAGTAAAAACAGGCTGTTTAATATTCCCCTGAACTTGAAAAACTTGAGGACCGCATTCGGGTTCACCATCAAATTCAAAAACAAATCTCGGATCGGGTTGAGCTTTAACACTCACATAAAGTTGTGGGTTTAATCCATTTTTCTTTTTCTCCCTTACTAAAACCCACCCATTTTGCATCATTGTACTCGTTTTCCCTTCAAGAACTTGTTGACTTAACTCCAAAGGAACCAAAACCGTACCCAAAAACTTCGCCGATGATCCAAACCCACACCCATTAGGAAACTTATCAGTATACACATCTATCTTAAGATCCAACCTGTAATTTCCACCACCATCATACTTTCTTGAAGGAGTTGATCTGGAATTTATTAAGCATTCCAAATCCGACTTAGTCAGATTAAAACAGGCTGACATAGTATGTACTTGTCCCTCAGGATGCGAACCATCCAGAGGGATTACAGGCACCGTACCGGTCTGTTCTTGAAAACCCTTAATTTTAATCTTACAATAACACAAAGACGAGCAGTTTAAGTTGGTTGTAGAGAATTTGATCCCCAAATTCCCGATCGCAATCCTGAAGAACTGACAAGGATCCATGGTATATTGGTGTATGAATGGTAAATTTTATAATTCTGGGTATTTAAACAAGCATTTGGTAATTGGTACGAGGATGAGAGAGGAAAGAAGAAGGTGTAGAAAAGCAAGTAGGAAACAGGTTGGAATTAAGTGGAGAATGGGAAGAGGAATAATAATAGAGATGGAAAATGAGTCATGTGTGTGTCAGTGTCTGTGAATGTGAGCTGTGAATAGAGAGGGTTAGAGTGGTGGCCAGTGCGCACGGACGCTAAATATTAAGGGATGCCAAGTGCCAATTGCTAATTGCCAGCTAATTTATTGTATTTGCCACTCAATCTATGCACCACCTCACTCGTACCTCTGTTACGGCTTTCAGAGTCGGTTAAAACTTTTATTGCCCGTGGAAGAATCTTACCTTCTTTCAAGAAAAAACTGGTATTAAAAAATGATACGATTGCGAACCTGGATCCCCCTTAATCTAGTCTGGTTATGGGCCACAGAATAAGTGCTGACTTGTTATATTAAAATAAAATTTTTGCTATATTTTTCTTTTTTATCTATTTAATAATACTTTAATAGTATAATATATATATATATATATATATATATATATATATATATATATATATATATATATATATATATATATTGTTTCGACAATTAAACGAGGAGGTGCAACAAACACTTGAAATACCTAAAGTGGAAGTGTTATCAGAGTCAACGGTCAACGAGATGGAAATGAGATGTAGCCCGTCCGTTGAAGTGACCTGAAATCCTGCAGCGCAACATAGTAGCCTTGCCCGGGAGGTGATCTCCCAAAAAACCCCTCCGACGTTCAAGTCAAATTGGAGATGAGAGATCGATGAATGAACAAATAGTAAATTAACTCAAGGATATAGATATAAGGATAGTGGTTGTTTGTATTTAGGTAGGTTCATGAAGATGATGGTGAGTAAGGATTTTGACAGAGTTTCGGTATAGTATTTTTTCGTAGGGTTGTAAATGGGGATGACAGCTTCTATTTATAATGATGAAGAAGCGGTTATTGCAGAGAATAGGTTGGACTTCATGGGTATCATGGCAATTGAGGGGAGGAAATGGTTAGTTACTGTGATGAGTGGGTAGTTACTTTAGGGTTTTAGGAAGTTACTTACTTGTTGGTTAAGCAAGGTAAATGAAAAGTTGTAATATCTCCTTGACTAAGAGTCAAGGTCAGCGAAAAGTCAAGGGTTATCAAGGTAATATCAAAATAATAATTAATTAATTAAATAAATTTAAATGTTACCATAACATTTAGCCCCATGCATAAAGGATGTTGTAAGTGGAATCACTGATAGAGTCGCAACATCTTTCTTTATGCGGAAAGGATAACGATCATCAAATATAATGTTCAAGTTTGGAAGGCAAATTTTCAAAGTTGACAATGTCACAGGAATTTCCCGCCTCAAAGTCACGGAATGGAGCCGTATCACTATACTTAACCTTAGTTTGGACAGGATCTGCCTAAAGGGGGTCCAAATTACATTTACTCTTGAAGCACAGTAAATGGTAGATCTCATCCTGCTGATGATATCTTGGCCTGGTCGTGGAATGCCAAAGAATGAATGTAATCTGATGATAAGTAGTCCCGGGGAAATGTTGTGTCTTGCATGTAAGTCAAGATAGAAGAATTAACCCCAATGTTTTCATCTTTAGCCAAATATCCAAATCATTGTTCGTTTTATAACACAGACACGGTGAAAACACTCTGAAAAATTAGCCCCAAGATTTCCATCTTGGGCTATAAAAGGGGTCCAAATCACATTTCTTCTTGTGATTCGGACATGGAATGAAACTTAATATTTTAGCCCCCAAGATCCCAATCTTGGCCTAAAAGGGGGTCCGAATCACTTTCCTTCTTGTGATCTGGACACGGAAAATAACTTAGAAAATTTTAGCCCCCAAGATCCCAATCTTGGGCTAAAAGGTGGTCCAAATTACTTTCCTTCTTGTGATTCGGAAACGAAAAATAACTTAGAAAATTTTGTCCCCAAGATCCTAATCTTGGCCTAAAAGGGGGTTCGAATCACTTTCCTTCTTGTGATTCGGACAAAGAGACAATAATTAGGCCTTAAGTGCCACATGATCCTCCCGATATATTGTTCTGAAAGGAATAGTAATTTGGTAGGTGAGCAGTAATTGATCATATAAATACGAAAATCAAGGTCAAAGTCTCAACTTTATTGACTCAAATTCTCGAATTTTCAATTTCTAGAAAGATAAAGGTAGAGAAAGACGCTCTGACAACCACAAATTTCTTCAAATTCTCTGACAGTTTTTCAAGATCTTCAACAAGGTATTCTTCAATTTTTCTTCAAATTCTCGATTTTCTTTGAATTTTGATTGAATATCTTTGAATTTTCTTTGAAGATCTTTAATAAGTTCATCACATCTTCAAATTGTTCTTGATAATCTTCAACTTTATATGATATTAATTTTTATTCTTTAACATAAAATTTGTATAACTTTCTTGTTCTTCCCGGAATATGGATGATAACACGGCTAACATGAACATTCTCGTTACTCCTGTTACTCCCGTATGTGTGAGGGAAACTCCCTCAGAGACTAAGGTGGAAGTGGAGGATGACTCGGACTGGACCACTTCTATATATATAACTCGGTATTTTTCACCAATAAGAAGCAGGAGCGAATCATCTGTACACCCTATATACCCTCCTGAAAAATGACATCCGCTCCCTCGAAAGTAGATGTAGCTTTACCCCCCAATTATCTAATAAAAATAAACCCTGAATTGGGCGGATTTTTGTATGTAGATACAAAAAAGGAGCACAGTGACGAATCTTTGGGTAGAAAGAGTGTTGCCGCAGTACCTCCTTCGTTTTGTATAGAAGACGACGGTCCTCTTAATTATTTCATTAATGCGCCCACAAGACGTCTATTGGATACAAAAAAGGAGGCGCTAATGGACAAGTGGGGTCTGCCTGACGGTGTTGATATTATCAAGCCGGCCAACCTAGATACAGTTAGGTTCCCAACACCTAACTGTATAGCCGTTTATGTCCCAGATTTTGAGTTAGGGTTAAGATTTCCCTTACACCCCTTTATTCGCGATTATTAAGTTTTTTGAATGTCACCGTAGCTGATTTATACTCTAACGCTTGGGTGTGCGCAACGGCTTTTTTGATTTTATGTTAAGTATTAGGGTTTGATCCCACCCTGACTACCTTTAGGTATATCTTTCGCGTCCGTCTCTGCAGCTCGGAAGACCACGGCACTGGTTAGATTATATTTTCTCACAAGCGAGGGTTTAGGATTGTAGGGAAACTCCCGGATAACCAAAAGGGTTACCGGACTAAGTTCCTATTTTGTACAATTCCCAGCCGTTGAATTTTAAGACTTCTTTCAACATGAAACCCAAAGTGAACGAATTTAACAATAATTAAATAAATAAATAAATTTAAATGTTATCTATATATATATATATATATATATATATATATATATATATATATATATATATATATATATATATATATATATATATATATATCCATCTAACTCCTTAGTATGATAGATATCTAGTGAAAATAAGTTAAAATTAGTAAGAATAAAATTAATAACATTAATATTCATTAAATAAATTTAATATGACGAAAGAAAATTAATCGAGTACAAATAAGTTTATATCATTAGTAACTAAGAACAAGAAAAATCCTTCTATAAAATAATATATTCCATATAGTAAAAATGTTTGGGGAACGATGGAATATTATAAAGAATAAGTTTTTTTAGTCAAGCGAATGTATTAATCTAATCTAATAATATTGTGATATATGGTGTGAAGATCAAGTAGAACCTGATTTCTATCCAAGGTGTGAAGAGCAGATTAATGTTCCTTAGGGTGCTGTTGTTGTTGTTGTTATCTTATTATCATCAGTGACGTGGATATTTTCTGTTATATCATAACTTACCACAATGTACTATGGTTAGAGTTTGTTAGTTTCAAGATTAGGAGTTTAGGTGTTTAGTTAGTTGGTGCTTTCCTATATATACTTGTACCCCTTTTCTGTAATATTCAAGAATGCAATAATAAGAAACACTTCTGTTTTTCTTTTCTTTCTTTACTTAGCATATTATTACAAATAATTAAAAATTATAAATATATGTCTTTCATCATCAATCTAGCATATTCAGTGTATCCCGCTCATAAAAAACTATGATCAGGGTATGGGGAAGGAAGGAAGACGGCAATTCATAGCCCCGAAGGAGAATGCGGCCAAAGAATACATTGGCTCCAAAAAATGCTAAAAATATAAGCTCTTGCTTGAAAACTGTTGATTGAAGTCAAAACCGAAAGCCCACAATTATAGTAAGAGAATTTTGGAGCTAAAAAAAGTAATTAATTTAAAAATAAAAGCATCAAATAAGTAATAATGTAAATTATATTTAAAGATTGTATTAATTTTTTTAAAAAGATAAACAACATCAGTTTTCTAAATCTATGTGCGCACAAAAAGTCTAATTTGAGAGGTGCCCTATAGCTCAATGACTATGTCACTCTCGGGTGAAGCTAGTCAATATCTAAATGACAACTTGCCTCAAAAACAAACAGGGGACAATGTCCCTCAACTCCGTCAATGACCAGCTCGCAAGCCTGATTCATTGACCATATCTATAACAACCCGACTTGTTGGTTGACTGAGTAAGACAAGTCATCACGGGGTTTACTTACCCAAAGAACTCAAATCTCAAATCATAACTAGTAAAAAAGGGTCACCAGGTTTAAAACATAACTATTTCAACTAATCCGAATCCAAACATCTAAACCAAAGTCCAAAATAATCATACAACTATAAAGTTCAAAATAATCAACAAAACCAAACCTACAACATACTAACTAAAAACCTAATACAAACACTACAACTTCTCACATACTCAATTTAATATATCTTCCATGTATACTCTAATCACCTCCGCTATCCCATCGTTTCCAGCTGGTACCGATCTATAAACAATCTAAAAGATGGAAACAACAGGGAGTCAAATGGAACTAAATGAGCAGAAGCAATCCAAAACCAAAACAAACACGATAAATCAAAATAAAGATTTAAATGCAACAACAGTTTCTTAACTCTTTGTGCGTATAGGGAGTCTAGTTGAGAGGAACATCCATAGCTCAAAGACTATGTCACTCTCGGGTGAGGCTAGTCAATATTTGAATGACACTACACCAACGATGACACTTCAGGATTAGAGCTTGATTCGCAGCTATTAGCTAAAAAAAAATTCCGCAGAGAAGTCGTATCTTGAAGTATAACAATAAATATTAATCACCAAAGGGCATTCGACACTACTAAACTACATATAACTTATTACATCTACTCCTAGAACTATAGTCTAACAAGGATTCTTATTCCACAATTCATGATTTTCAAAAGTATCTCCTAAATCATACAAGAACATCAAATATCTATAATCCTTCATTAACAACATTATATCCATATCCTAATCTTCGTAAATTTCATACTAGTCAACAATTCCACGATTTATTCTACTACTCATCAATCTACCATTAATTCATCATTTGTCCAAAGTTACATTTAAATTTTATAAATTTTCCTCAATAAATCCTTAATCACATTGTCCTTTATTCTCATACCAATCATCATTAGATTCATCCAATTTAAAAAAAACATAAACATTTTTAACCTATCAACAATATTCGAAAAGACTACAAACACATCCAAGAACACTAAACTAATCACAATTAAGTCCTTAGAATAATCTTCTACTAGAATTATATTCCGACGATTAGGCTCCTCATCACATTGGCCCATATTTATCATTAATAAATCTTTCTAACAAATCTTAAATCTCCATATCCATTAATCTAATATCAATCCTCAAGATCCATCTAATTCAATATGAACAAGCATACCGACGCTAATTCTTGAAATCACATATCACTTTCATGAGACTATAAGATTTTGATGATCAATAATAATAATTAACATAATGAAATTGAAGATCAAAAGATACTGTTTTTGATTCATAATGTCTCAACAAGAAAAGCAAAACGGAAGAACAAAAACCAAAATAAAGAAAGAAAAAAAATGGAATGAAATGGACCTTAGCTTGCGGCAGGAATCAGAAGCAACCAAATTAGGATTTTGTTGCACAATAAAACATAAGCCAAATTGATTTTGGCTTCCCTCATTTTCGGCAGAAATTCAGGGATAACAAGAGGATTGACTGTTTTGGTTTCGGTGCAAAAATCGGCATAACAAAATTGGTTTTGGTTTCCTTGTTCGGTTGTGCAGATTTCAGAGACAATCGGAGAATTCGAGAGTGATTTGGGTGGGATGTGAAGAACTTGATATTTTGTTTTCCTTCATGGTAGTTTAGGGTTTAGAAAATGAAAGAACAAGGATGATGATTAGTATCTTAGGCTTAAATTAAAAAAAATGAATAAGCTTTCAAACTAAGAAAATTAAGTCGATGAAAATAAAATAATATATAAAAGTACTTAATTACTATGTCATCTTTACTACAGCCCAAAAATTTCATCCTGAATCCATACTTATCGATACCTTCAAGAATCATCTACTTTATTCAAGGAAATCAATCATCAAGTATCTTCATTATCATCAAATATTCCTCAATAAATATATATCCAAGATAATCCATCGTATGTCTAAAGTTTATATCAACAATCATTTTCACTCAATTTCTTAGATTTGGATGTTCATAAATATCATGCAAATCCTCAAGATCCATCAAGCTTACCCAATGTATATAATCCTCTTTAAATCTACAATAAATTACAAAAGAATACTTTCAACTCCAAAATCAATTGTAATCCAAAAAGAATCTATTAATTCATCTCAAATATCTTTGTTACATGGATATATGCTGCTACATCTCCTCCATGCTCCTAGGTTCATATATATCTGGTATAACTGAATTGCCAGCTCACATGCCAGCTTATTCTTAGCTTCTAGATGCTTGTAATGTATATATATATTGCTTCTGTAATCATTCATATTCATTCAATTAATTCAATAAAAAAGGATCACTCATTCTCTCCTCTCTTTCTCTGCAAAATCCAAGAAATGACTTCCATTGAAGTCAATGTATTGATTCAATATGAAATCAAATAGTTCGAATTTGTCATGGTATCAGACGCCAACAAATTGCGAAATTGCTATTGCATATTCTTGATTCTTCTCGGATTTTTCTTCTGATGAATGATAATAAACTGCTATCATTCTTCATTGCCATTGTTGCCTTGATTTTTCTTCTCCTGTTGCGTGAAATTCACGTTCTTCTTTGCATGTATCTGGTTTCCTCTTTATCTCAATTGGTTGATTGATTTTGTTGCTTCAATTGATTTTCTTAATTCTTCATTTCTTTTGTTTTCTTGTTCTTGATCAATTAATTTTGTTTTCTTTATTCTTCAATTGCTTTTGTTGCGTGAAATCAATTGATTTTGTTTTCCTCTCTTTTCAGTAGCCTTTTACTGCTTCTTTTGCTTCATATCTTGTTATACTCCTTTCACATCCTCTTCTAAACAACTACATTACAATTTTTTTTAATCCAACATGTCTTCAGGATCTACACCTTCTGATCTAAATTTTGATCATACATCACCGTACTATTTACATCCGAGTGATGCAAGATTCATTCTAGTGTCTGCTCCTTTCTCTGGCACTAATTTTAATGATTGGAAACGTGCTGTAGTCATTGTTCTTTCTGCTAAGAACAAATTGGCATTTGTTGATGGATCTATCCCTAAGCCAAAACTCAATTCACCTACCTTCAAATGTTGGGATAGAGTGAATAACACCCTCATGACCTGGTTCATGAAAATCCTTGATCAACCTATTGCAAGAAGTGTCCTACATTTTCCTACTGCTTTTGATATTTGGAGAAATTTGCATGAAAGGTTCGGACAAACTTCAGGCACACAAATCTTTTCTATCTTTCAGCAGTTGGCTAATACTGAGCAAGGTTCTGACTCTATTTCTTCTTTCTATACTAAACTGAAAATCCTGTGGGATGAGCAAGATGCAATGCAACCCTTGCCTTCTTGTGTCTGTAATGGTTGTACTTGCAGAATCAATTCCAAACTTCTCCACATACAAGAAGAACAAAGGCTCACAATATTTCTAATGAAGCTCAGCTCTTCTTTTAAACAAGTTAGATCTAACTTGTTAATGCAATATCCGCTGCCTGCTATAAGCCATGCTTATACGCTCTTAATACAAGCAGAGCAGCACAGACAATACTCTGAGTCTACTACTGAGACTCCTCAGGCTTTCTTGGGCAACAACAGGTCTAATCAATCTTACAGACCTCCTCATTACCATAACTCAACAAGAGGTGATCCATCAAGAAAATCAAGACCGTTTTGTGATTAATGCAAAAGAACAGGTCATATTAGGGATAAATGCTTCAAGTTGAATGGCTATCCTCCTAAATCTGGTACTCTACCTCAAGGCAACTGGAGAGGGAAACAAGTTGCAGCTGCAGTGACACATCCAAGAATACCAATGCTTTCACTCAGGAACAATACTCCCAGATATTGAATCTACTTAGTCAACAGAAACAAGAAATTACTCCCACACTTAATGAAGACTCAACCAATGCTTGTTTCCTTGCTGGTGAGTTTTGTTTGATGTCATCTAATAAAACTATGTGGATTCTTGATAGGGGTGCAACTAATCACATGAGTTATGATTTAAATTTGTTTTCATCATATCATAAGATCACTCCTCATGTGAATATATTACAATACCTGATGGAACTACAGTCAATGTTAAACACACAGGTTCTGTTATCCTTAATAAGCATATTGTTTTACAAAATGTGCTTCATGTACCTAATTTCCATTTTCACCTTATATCCATCAGCAAATTATGTGAAGATCTTAACTGTACTATCTCATTCACAAATGATTCATGTTGCATCCAAGCCCCTTCTCTGAACAAGCCAATTCAGCTTGGTAGATTCAAAAAAGGACTATACTACTATCAGAATGATACACCAAGCACACCAACCTCCACTTCAATCACAGTTTCTACTCTCTCCTCTTGCCATTCTGCTCAATCAAATATAGATTTGGCTAAACTTTGGCATCTTCGATTAAGTCATGCTCCATTCCATGTAATCAAACATGTCCAACCTTCTCTCAATGTGTCAGATTATGTAAATACTTGTTTCTGTAAAATCTGTCCTGCTGCAAGACAAAACAGACTTCCTTTTGCTCATAGCACAATAAAACCATTGTACCTTTTGAATTGTTGCACATAGATACATGGGGACCTTATAAGAATAGTACTCATAATGGTTGTACTTTGTTCTTGACTATTGTAGATGATTTTACAAGAGTCACTTGGCTTTTCCTAATGAGAAATAAGGCAGAAGCAGTTAATGTTTTTCAATCTTTCTATGCTTATGTCTCTACACAATTTCATTCCCTAATTAAAGGAGTTAGATCAGATAATGCCCCTGATTTATGTGAAGGAAAAATGAAATTGTTCTTATCTTCCAAAGGTATCATACACCATAAAAGTTGTGCTAATACCCCTCAACAAAATGGGGTTGTTGAAAGAAAACATAAACATTTAGAAGAAACTGCCAGAGCTCTTTATTTTCAATCAAATCTCCCTATTCATTTTTGGGGTGATTGTGTTTTAACAGCTGCCTATCTCATCAATAAAATGCCACTGCAAAACTTTGGGTTTTGTATCACCTTATGAGAAACTTTTGAAAACAAAACCAGATATAGAGCATTTAAAAGCATTTGGCTGCCTATGTTTCATGACAACCAGTTCTTTAAACAGACATAAATTTGATAACAGGGCACATCCATGCATTTTCATTGGTTATCCAAATCTTCAAAAGGCTTACAAAGTATATGACATGGTTGACAAAAAGACAGTTATTTCAAGGAATGTCATTTTTCATGAACGACATTTTCCTTTTCATTTTTCCACAATTAACAATCCTCATTCTACACCACATTATCCTTTCTTTCTTCCTTTAAACTCCACTAACTACAACAACACTTTATTTGCTAACTTTCCTTCAGGACAAAATAATCCTAATGTCCTCAGTTCACATAACATTTCTCCTACTTCTTCCTATTCAAATCCTTCTCTTGTTGTTCCATCTCCTCAAATTCATCCTGACAACTTAGTAGATATGAGTTCCATCAGTGTTTCAGCTCCCACCAGACAATCTACTAGAATTAAACAACCACCAGCTTATCTCTCTGATTACTTTTGCTCACATGCTGTTAATAACAATTGGTGTAATGTAATACCCTATGGTCAACTCCCCACTATACATAAATGCTTCATTGCTCAGATTTCTGCTCAAGATGAGCCTCGTTCCTATTCAGAAGCCATTCAGAAGAAGGAGTGGTTACAGGCCATGCAACATGAACTTTCTGCTCTTCAGAAAAATAACACATGGGTACTAGTAGACTTACCCAAGGGTAAAAAGGCTATCAGCTGCAAATGGGTTTATAAACTCAAACTCAAATCGGATGGTTCCATTAAACTCAAACTCAAATCGGATGGTTCCATTGAAAGGTACAAAGCAAGGTTGGTTGCCAGAGGGTTTACTCAAAAACAAGGCATAGACTATGATGAAACTTTTTCACCTGTGATCAAGATGTCCAGTGTACGATGCATTATAGCACTGGCAGCTTCTAAACATTGGGATATATGGCAATTGGATGTAAATAATGCATTTCTTCATGGTGATTTGCATGAAGAAGTATATATGAAAGCTCCTAATGGTTTGGCCAATGCATCTGGCAAAGTTTGCTTACTACAAAAATCACTTTATGGCCTTAAACAGGCTTCAAGACAATGGTTTGCAAAACTAACTTCAGAGTTGATTTCTCAAGGTTATTCTCAGTCTAAAAATGACTATAGTTTGTTTCTTAAGACAGTGGGATCTTTTATCACTGTTGTGGCAGTTTATGTTGATGACATACTCATCACAGGAAATGATTCTCAGGGTATTTCTCAGCTAAAGTCTCATCTTGATAGCGTCTTTACAATAAAAGACTTAGGAAAACTACATTTCTTCTTAGGTATTGAAGTTGGGTACACAAATTCTGGGATAAGTCTCACACAGACGAAATTTACAAGAGAGCTTCTTTCCCACTGTAAAATACAAAACCTCAAGCCTGCTGTCACTCCCCTTCCTCAAAACCTCAAGCTTCATCAACTGGAAGGTGCATTATATCATGATCCTACATACTACAGAACAATGGTGGGTAAAATGAATTTCTTAACTCATACTAGGCCTCATCTGGCATTTACAGTTCAACATTTGAGCCAATTCTTACAAGAGCCTAGAGAATCTCATGTTGCAGCTCTTCATCATGCCTTGAGATATATAGCAGCTACTACAGGGCAAGGCATCTTACTAAATAGTTCTGGTCAGCTTGTATTGCAGGCTTTTAGTGATTCAGATTGGGCTGCCTGTCCCAATACCAGGAGATCAGTTACTGGCTATGTGTTGATGCTTAGGTCTTCTCCCATAACTTGGAAATATAAGAAACAAAGTACTGTTTCTAAATCCTCCAGTGAGGCAGAATACAGAGCTATGTCCTCTGTTGCAAGTGAGGTTGCATGGATGGTTAGGCTTCTAAAGGAACTACAAGTGCCTATCATCAAACCAGTGGTGCTACATTGTGACAATATGAGTGCCATTCATATTGTCAGGAATCCCATATACCATGAAAGGACAAAGCACATTGAAATTGATTGCCATTTCACAAGGGATAAAGTTTTAAAAGATCTAATTCAACTCACTTATCTTCCAACTTCATCACAACTTGCTGATGTGATGACAAAAATCTTGCCTTCAAACCAGCACAACAGGTTTTTGAGCAAACTTGGAATGATCCTCACCCCTAGTTTGCGGGGGGTGTTACATGAATATATGCTGCTACATCTCCTCCATGCTCCTAGGTTCATATATATCTGGTATAACTGAATTGCCAGCTCACATGCCAGCTTATTCTTAGCTTCTAGATGCTTGTAATGTATATATATATATTGCTTCTGTAACCATTCATATTCATTCAATTAATTCAATAAAAAAGATCACTCATTCTCTCCTCTCTTTCTCTGCAAAATCCAAGAAATGACTTCCATTGAAGTCAATGTATTGATTTAATATGAAATCAAATAGTTCGACTTTGTCAATCTTATTGTCAAATTTCTCTCATTCCAATTATTTACTATTTAAAACCAATAATTTCAATGTTTGCCAAAGTGATACCAATATCCGGAAATCCATCGATTTGATCTCAACATATAATTCAAAAAGAAACATCCAAGAATACCCAAATTACTCAATCCTTTATCATTAGAATAATCTCTTACTAACATTATAATCTCATAAATTGGTGTCAATTGTCTCATTTTCCAAATATCTAATTAAAACAATATACTTAGCAAGTCTTGAAATAGAAAATTGATCTCATGGTTGGAGATTCTTTAAAGTTAAAGAAAATAGGTCACATTAATAAAATTAAAGATGTATTATAATATAAGACTTAATAAGAAAAGTAAATCTATGTAGTATTACCTTCCTTGAAGATCCTGGGTGAAATAATAAATCAAAAGCCACAATCGGCAGGTAAAAAGAAAAGGATCCTCTTATTGTTGGTTCTTAATTTGCCTTCGAATGAAAGAGACCCAAGAAAGAAGTGGATGAACATATTAGGAGAAATTAATAAAAATAATAAAACTATTAAACTTTCAATAATCAGAAACCAAAATAATGAAGACTCACTTGCAATGGCTGTCAAAACTCAGAGGAATAGATAGGAGGACCACTGCTGGTCTTCTTTCGAAAATCAGAGGAAGAAGGTGAACATTGAAGAGGCAATCATTGATGCTGCTATGTTATTATTGGATTCGAAGGGTTCAAAGACTTGTTGCCATGGTCGCATTCGATCGAAGGCAAGGGAAGAAGGAAGTGTTGTCTTGAACAAATTCAATTTCAGGAAGAAAACAAATGTGGTTGTTGTTCGGGTCTTCAACAATGGGTTTCTATTTTGCAAAATAAGGGTTTCAGGGAAAGAGAACAAAGAGGATGATGGTGAACAGTAATGGCATAGAAAATCTGATTTTAAATTTCCATTATTTTAAATTGAATCATCTATTCTCCGCCTCCTCCTAAATTGACCCAAAATAATTCTATGCATTATATTTATTTTTAAATTCTCAATATTAATTTTCCAAATATTATACATAAAACCCTAACTCTATTATCTTTCCTCTAAATTACATTTTTCCCCCAAATTTAAAAATTAGTTTTTTTTCAATTCTCTTCTACTATCAAATTATGAAAATGATTCAATTTGACATGTTAAAACGAATAATAGGCGTACAACAAAGTTTAAACTTTGTAATTAAGGTTTTCAAACGTTTTCTGTATAAAAAGGTCACGGAAAAAAATTTGATAAACCTCAGAGTTACCGCGTGAATTTTTAAAAAGTTTTGATTACCACGTAACAACCAAGGTTACCACATGAATTTTTTTTTTTTTTTTTTTTTTTTTACCAAGTTTACTAGTACCGGTTGGCTAAATAGATTCTGGAGTACTGCTCAATGCTCATTGCAAATTGCATATTATTTGATTTCTAACAGTGATATTTCCAAGTTATTTTAGTCGCTATAATTGTGCTTTTTATGGTGATAAAAAACTTGCAATTAAATTTTGCAAAAATATTTTGTCAAAATTCCTAAAATTTTGCCAAATAATTACCAATAAATTCCAGTAAAAAATATCATAAATAAGAACGTGTAACCGATGTTCCGACCCTATTTTTCCAAGTACCCAAAATCCGGATACTGAAATAAATTGGGCCGAGACACGAACCATTAAGATAGATATCCGACTATCCGTGTACCCGACTTTTCGAATACTCAAAATACTTGATAACTGTTAATAAACACCCCTATATATGATTTCACCATAAGAGAATTTGAGTTTTTCAAATTCTATCGCAGTGGGACTATTGTGATTGTTCTTTAAAATTTGACTAATATTCCCATAGACCGGCCCATTGATTAAGTTAGTTGATTCTTGGTCAAATAGTATTTGACTTATACTTTTAGTAAATAATTAATTAGCAAATATAGTATTAGACTTATATTAATCACCATATATAACTCAGTTATGGGTATGGGTTGCCGAGAGATTCTATGGCCGTATTCTTGTTATCGGTATGAATTGTTGTTTTTCTTCTCTCCTCAGATCCTACTCATAATTTTTATGAGCGGGATACTCTGGGTATGATGATGATATATAACTCAGTTATAATTTATAACAAAAAATCGGTTACAATCAGTAAAAATCAGTTTTAATCGGTAAAAATTAATTACAATTTGTGAAAATTACTTTTGATCAGTTAAAAAATCAATTTTAATCCATAGACCATAAAAATAAGTTGATTAAAAAAAAAAGTGAAGTAAATAGGGCCTTAGGCTACAAAATAATATGATGATTTCAAAATAGATTATTAGCAAGTTTTGGAGAACAAATAGCTTTTTTTTTTCTCCAGAAATAGAATATTTGGCATGCAAGATTGCAAGACATATAATTCTATAGCTCATAACAAATGCTCATTTAAGGAGGTTTCATCGTCAGAAATTTTTAAATTGTGCTAAATTGTTCAACTTAATTAATTAAATCATCAATTTTCTTACTTAAAATACTTACTTTTAATTATTTATCAATGATAACATATAATTTTTGAATGTTGAAAATCAATAATTTATGCTTTAAATATTAAAATATACTCATTTTATGAAATTCATGCTCTTTATATAAATGTGTGTCTAAGACAATTTTATACAAAAGTCGTTCGTAGCTGATTAGATAGCCTTTTTCATAGTCTGACTCAGAATTTTATTTTTTGGACATCATGATTAATGCCGAATATTTGAAACAAACAAGTTTTTTTTAATAAAAATTTATAAAATAAGTTGGTCCTTAAGTATTTCCCTAAGTATGTGTCTCCGTGTCCAAAACTAAGGTAAGAAATTATTCGTTGATACTAAAATCGAACAAGAGAAAAAATGTTAAAATTAAAAATAATATACCATAATTTTTTTTTGTTAGTAACAACAAAAAAAAATAAAATTAAAAGCATGATTATTTGTCATTATTTAGTTCGTTGTTAGGAACATCAAACTACTTTTATGGTAGCCCAAACGGATAGCGGGTAGGCCCATTCTATATCATATTGGGCTGGCAATTGTTCACAAGTTCATATTTGGATGTTGAGTTTTGCCTCAATTTAAACGAAAACTCGAAAGTAGTAAAAATTGATATTAATATACAACTTTTGTTCATCCTATCTTATACTCATTACATTTGGTTGTGGTTTTGTGGGTAATTTTATAATCAAGAAATATATATTGTTGGCTATTTTAGCGGAAAATTCATTTTATTATTAATTAAAAATTAATTATTACAAAGATTTCTTTTAAATAGCTACTAATTAATTTTCGTGGTTGACTTTTAACTTATTACAACTAACACAACTTTATTTTATTATAGTGCTTGACTATAAAATCAACTTCTAGTATATATTATCCTATGGTGGTAGCAATTAGTTGTTACACTAGCATATAATAGTGATTTATTATATTCATCATATGTTTTTATTTTAATACTTAATGTCTATGAAAGAAAAATTAGATATAATTAAGTGGATTTTTATTTAATTTGCACATTTATTTTTATAATTTTTAAATTCGTGCAAATTAAAAATTTAAATTAAATAGACAGGTTCATTTTATATGATGTAGCAAATTCAAAAAAACATAAGATAAGTAACTCACATCTTCAAGCAATGAGCATTCTTTCGGGAAATTGAGTAGGAAAGGTGGTTCTGACTGTGATTGGTGGTGGTGATAGTGGTGGCGGTATCTTTAACTCTGGCCACAATATTGACTATAATGGGAAACAGACGAATGAAGACGTCAACGTTCATACTGAGATTGATAAAGATGGGGTTTTTACTAGAAGTTGATGCAAGGAATTAAATGTCAAATGTGTTGTACAATAAATTAACTCTTACGTGTTAAGGAAAAATATTATCGTTACTAGATATGTTTAACGGGGCATGTTGGGTGTATTTAAATACTGTTCACTTTAACAACAAATCATGAAGTTGATTCATGGCCATTTGTTACTCCTATGTATTTAAATACTGGCTTTGTGTATTTAAATCTCATAGTCAATGTTTTCTGTAGCAATGTATCAAACTATATTAAGATAACTTATGTGGTGTTGTGTGTTGACACAAATGTCACATTTTCAATTAGGTTAAAATCATATTCAAAATTACTTTAAAATCTTGAAAACCCATGGATATATAACAACTATATATAAAAGAAAATAATAGAAAATTAAAAAGAATTTATAAAAGAAAGAGAATTTATATAGACATTAATTATCATTATTTTTATTCATTTAACTGATCTTAATCTATAAAATTAAGACTTAAACATGATTGAGGTTGTGTTTGTGAGGCTAAATTGGTCAAAAAAGCTCTTAACCTAGCCCAACGTATTAAATTTATTAGGACTCAATTTAATTAATCCATTAAAATATAATTCTAATTATATGTCACGTCCTATTAAAGATCTTTAAATATGAGCATGTCTATTATTCATATATCTTCCACATAAATTATTTCATCCTCACTTCAACATCATGACTTGTGTTCAAATAAAGATGAAGATGAACGATACTTGGAAACTTTCTTGTGTATCAGGTTTAGTTTTCAAAATAGGTAAATTTGTTGAAATATAATTTATAATATTCTATAAAATGGCAACTGTAATATATCTTTGGAAAATATATCAATTCGATTATAACAAATTTACCAATTTTGTAATCTAAAGACTAAACTTATAACCAGATGCATACATGTATTTAAAATCTTTTAGTTTCCCGATAAATAAATTTGATTTTTATATAATTTTGCAAAAACACATACATGTATTTAAATTTTATAGCTTCATCCCGTAAAAGCTAACTAGCAATTCTTTGCATGAATTGACCTAAATATTACACAACTTTTATAATTTTATAATATTGTCGAACCTTCCTTGCAAGATGATCAATTTTTGAGGTATATATTTAATTTAGGGATTATGGGAGTCAAATTCTCAAATCAAATACTAGAAACTTGCCATATCAACTAGCTAATTAGTATCCTAGTTTGTAACTATATATAACGTACATTACATGCTTATCAACTTACCAAATCAAAGAAAATTTGCATATTAAACTGATTACGTGCTAATCATGTTTTAAGCAAGTCCTAATCTTAAATAAGTAATAAGCTTCCTAAATAATACAAATGTACAAATATATACATAATTTATACTATGAATTTATATTATCTTTTAAATTCATATTCATAACATAAATAGTGTACGTATATAATAGTATTCCATATAAATATTGAATAGCATTAGGTACTAACAATTTCTCCGATTAAGTAGAAAATTATATCGATGTTAAAGGATGATGGGAATAAAGAAAGGCCACAAGGGCAAGGAAGAAGAAAAATCAATATAGAAAAAATAGTGGATAAAAGTAAGCAACAAGTTACATTTTGTAAGAGAAGGAAAGGAATTTTCACTAAAGCTAGTGAATTATGCACATTATGTAATGCAGAAATTGCTATTCTTACCTTCTCCAGCGCCGGCAAAATCTTCTCCTTCGGCCATCCTAATGCTGATCAGGTTGTCAATCGGTACGTCCATCAAACTAAATCGGAGTCGGAGTCGGAGTCGGAGTCAGAGTCAGAGTTTAGCGAATGTGTTAGCAAAGATGGGGAGTTATGGTGGGAAAAGCCAATTGAGTGTTTAGGGTTGGAAGAGCTTAAGACTTATAAAGCATCTTTGGAAGAGTTAAGGAATAATGTGGCAAATAAAGTTAATGAGTTGATTAAAAATAAAAATAATAATAATAATACTCATAATGATGGTTGTGATTTAGAGCTTAGAATATAAATTAAGATATTGTATGATTTATTAAGGAATTAATATTGGTTATTTTGGGTCATGGTAGATGATTATGATAGGGAATAGGGATGGATGTATTTCTTTTGATTTTGAAAGGTTAGGGTTTTGAATAATTTTTTGTTAATTCTTATATTTTTATTTGTACATTATATAATTATTTATTTTAAAGGTTATTTTTATTATTCAATATTTCTTTGTACAAGTATATGTTTGCCATAGTATGATTCATTGGACGATTGGTATGTGTAAACATTAAAGAGTAGGATCATACATTAGTATGAGAACTTTTATCAATTAAAATGTCTTTTATGATTTTTGTCAAATTATTTATTTTATAAAAATTTTTAACCAGACATAAACAATTACATTTCTTCATCATCATCATTTTATAAATCCATATAAGACAAAGTCTGAAAAGGATGGGAAACTGAACATACTAATGCTCTTGAGGAGTGAAAAAACCCACAAAGACGACAACTCTGTTTATTTGCAGTTTCGTATTCCTCTTAGGTTTATAAAAGAATGGGCCTCCTGGCCCTCCAAACCCCAAGGTTTTAATATTAGTTTACAACTATACATTATTTGTTGCTATTTTTATTTAGTTCGTCTCATCATATTTGGTTCAACCCAAATTATTAAAAATGCTTTTTGTATAAATATGAATTTAAATTTTATTGTTTTTCTTTTTATGTTTTTTACTACTAAGCTCCTTGTATAGTCCCGTCTCACGGTGAAATGGTCTCATACAAGAATTGCTTTTTATTTTTAGGGAAAATTGTTAATAATAAATCAATTTTTGCTTGGTCCACCGAAGATAAATCTACCTATTATATATTATTAAATAAATCCATCTATTAGATATACTAGCTAAAACTAAACCAGCTTATTGTTTATGACAATCTTTAAAACTTCGTTTTAGGTCAAGAATTACGTTGGGTTTATTTTCAGCAATTATACCGAATATGTGGATTTATTTAAAAATAAACAATAGTTGAATTTATATTCAGCGAAGTAAGCAAATGTTAGATTTTTTTTTTCCAATTTCCCTTATTTTTAATGTTAAACATTTACTTTTTTTTCTTAAGCTTCAATAAAATTTAAATACAAATTCTTGAATGAGATGGTCTTACGGTGAGACTATATCTATTAGGCTGATTCATGTACATTTAATGTGTTTAAGTGATCACTTATTAATTGATCAATTACAGAAATACGCTAATTATATAAGTCCGATTTATAATGAGACATTCTCACGAGCTGAAAAGTAAAAACAAAAAATTAAATAAGACTTTAAAATGTGTTTTATTACAATATAATATAGTCTCCGATAACAATATTTCTACTAAAAGCCTTTTACGGTTATACGAGCTGACTGGCACTAGCTTCTAAGGTATAAGTTGTATGTATATCCTTTGACACGTTAAAAATGTGAGGCACAAACTAGGAGTATTAAATAAAAGAACATAGCAATTTCAACGCGAATAACACAGTAACAATCCGATCCACCTTTTAATCAAACGGAGAAAGATCATAATTAATACTAGCGGCATGTTTAGTAATCGATATTAAATGGTGGAAATAGTAAAAAAAAATAAGTTAATTTTGGTAGGTATATTTTTTGACTAATTTAATGCTCATGTTTATTCTCTTTCAACAATCTTATTTTGTTTACAAGATTCATTCCAATGCGTTATCATTTGAACATGTAGTATTAGGTAGTAATGAAAAATTATAAACTAAAAACTTTTTCATGATCAAACTTTCATTACCATAAAAATAATATCTTATATATCATAAAAATTTACATTATAAATCATTCTTATTACCATTAATTAGTATCTATATCTAATACTAAAATAGAGACCACCTAAGGACACGTGTCATGTTTTGATGAGTTTAGTTTCCACCTAAAAACTAGAGTAATGAATACGCTATTACCTCAAATAGCCTTTAATATCTAGATTATCTACTATAATAATCTCTACAACTAAGAATCTATATCTAATACTAAAATAGAGACCACCTAAGGACACGTGTCATGTTTTGATGAGTTTAGTTCCCGCCTAAAAACTAGAGTACCGAATACGCTATTACCTCAAATAGTCTTTAATATCTAGATTATTTACTATAATAATCCCTCAATTAAGAAATTAATTACTGCAGCGTTACTGACTTTTTATATCTCATTTAACTAATTATCATATTTTTTGAAGATCATTGCAACTTGTGATGAAAGATTACTTCTATCTTTTTCTCATAAGAATTCTCTATCTTTCTTCTATTCTCATATCTAAAAAATTGGGTTTTTAATTTTTAATTATTTTTCTCTATAGATTTTTTGGGTTTAGCTAAATCAAACCAAAAAGAGAAGTAAAGCATGTAACCAATCTCGATGAATAGGTCATATCTCCTGTATTAGTCTATTTTTATCTTTTGTTTTCTTAAATATTTTATTTATTGATTTTTGATATTATATTTTTCTATGCATGTGAATGATTTATTTATAAATTTAAATTTTAATTGTTTTTTTTGTTATTATTTTGATTGATCAAACTTGGATCTCTTTTTTTTCTAATTTAGCAAATTTTAATTTCTTTATTCAAATTGAGGGGATGTAAGTTGTATTTAGATATAGACGAAATCTACATAGAAGTAATTAAACTTGAGAAGGATTGATAATAACAATCATGATATTGTTTCCTAATAGTAAAATCTAAAATTTTATTTTCCTGATAGGAAAATAATGAACAAGATATAAAATTAGAATTCAATCATTTGATTATTACCTAACATAAATTTTAAATTTTTACCAATATGTATTAATGCATGATCAATGTATATTATGGTACACAAATCTATATTTTAAATTACGTATCAATATTATTTTTTTATTTATCTATTTTTGATATTTTTTATTCATTTACGTAAAAACATATATAAAAAATATGATAAAATATTAAATAAACTGTGCTTAGAACAGGCAATCACCTAGTTGTTAACTAAACGGGTGGTAGGTGTAATGGTGCATGCCAATTGCCAAGCATGGTCCTACCATTAAATTTGGAGGCCATTGACTAGTTGTACGATGAAACTAAATGTTCCACTGTTTAGGGAATCCCACTAATGACTAGAAAGATTATCTAGTGTTTGTTTTGATTCTTGAAATTAATTTTACATCTTTTCAATATTTAATTTTAGAAATATTTGAAAAGTTATCTTATGGATGATCTATTTAATTTATAAGCATCGTCAAGTAATTCACCGAATTTAAAATTTCTTGTTATAATTGTGATGTGGGAGACATATGTGATCTTATAATTGATTCATATTGAATAAATATTTAACATAATCTTGTTTCTTTTTAAAATTATTTCGTAGAAGAATAACCTTAAATAAAATTACAAGGAAGCAAAATTCTAAAAATGCTATCAAAATCAATTTTTTCTTTTATTTCATAAATTGAGAGAAGAAAGAAGGAAAGGCTTAGTGCATAATATTTTTTATTTATTTATTTTCTTCTTTTTTAATTGTATTATGTACATTTCATTTTTATGAATTCCTAATTTTAAGCATTAATATCTCTAAATAATTAAAAATAGAAAAATTATCATAAATAATACAATTTTTTTATTTTCCTACAATAATAGTACTAACTTTTGATTAAATATGAATGATACCAAATTACCAACTTAGGAGTGTGTTTTCCTATAGTAATACCGACATTTGTTTAACCATTAACTTACCTTTGTTTTTTTTTGTCAAATTGCCTACTATAGACAAAAGTTGGCATTATTCTAAGTAAACATTCCCTAAGTTGATATTATTCATGGTTAATTAAAAATTGGTATTATTATAGAAAAATCAGTAAAAGTTTATATTATTCGCGGTAATTTTTCCTTAAAAATAATTGTTAGTTACGAAAGATGAGATTTTCTTTTCTCTTCTATTCTTTGGCTATTTAATTTAGTCACATCACTTACAAGATAAGGAATTCTCCCACCCCTGTTGTTATTTATAGGGAAGTATTATGAAATCAACAAAAATAACTTATAGTTACAAAGAGTAAAATGTGTTAAAATTAGACATTCAAATATTTTAACAAGATCTCATAATACCATTTTTTTTTCTAACTCTAAACTCCAAATTAACAAAAAAACAAACTTATTATAATATATTTTTGCTTGTGTTTTGTTCATTTAGACCGTTCAATTTATTGTATTTTTCTACTTATGTTAGGTTATTCTTGTAATTTAGTCATCATAAATGAGTTGTGTTATCAAAATGAAAAATCAGGTTACACGATGCCTAATTTCCTACAACTTTTATAGAACAAAAGCTAGTTGATCAATGACAAATCCACTACAACTTCAAAGTTGTAGTCCACTACTAACATGCAAAAAATCCCTGTATATAACACCCCTTATTGTTGACTTTCAAGTAATAAAATTACCTCTCATTAATTACAACCACTTCTATACACAACACAACATACATTCATGAACATATGTCCTTGTATTGGAGGATGATCATGTTTTCTCTATGTACATATTTAATTTTTGTCCAATTAAACCACTTTTAGCATGAAAATGTGATAAACCTTTAAAATCCCTCCAAAATGGTATTTTCTTTTTTTATAATTTTTTTAAAAAAAATTCATTCACTTATATGTATGGTAAATTTCGGTTTGTATGTACCATATGCAAATGAGTGAGATTTTAGATATTTAGAGTTTCAACAGACCAGCTCAATTGAAAGTTACTAATTAAGCTTATAATTGTATTAACCCATTATATGTTAAGCGTGACTGTATGTATAGACATGCTCTTCTTATACGCGCGTTAATCGAACTTATGATCTTTCGTCACGTTGGCTTTTAATACGAAGGAACTTATTCAATTAAAAATTCAAGCTAATAGTTATAGTATCAGGATACATTGTATACTCTTTGGACGGAAATTAATTGAGATTTCAAACTTACTCTTACAACATAATTATTGACAAGAATTAAAAGCAAATAAATGAAGAGTTTGGTGCGTACACATTAAAGTACCCTAATAGATGTTGATGTATCACTTATACTTCAACAGTATACAGATCATAATAGGAGACATATAAATATGATCATATTATTATTATTATGATCGTCATTTTTTTATATATATGTATATATATATATATTTATAAACTTAAAACCCTTACATTCTTATTAAGTCTCTTTTGCACTCAACAGCATTCTCTTTGTCCCTCTATTTCATTTCTCTTAAGTCACCTTCCAAACTATTTATACATCTGGTCCCACCCTTTAATTAACTGTATGGACTAATGAAATAAGGTCATCATCATCATTCCTTCCCATTAGTACATCCTCTTAGCTTATTATTCTTCTTACAATAATATAATTCTCTTCCTTTTATTTTATTTTCTCATTACTACAAACCAAATTAAATTCATTAAAATGAGGGTTGGTTTGTTGGTTCTTGTATTAGTCTTTGCTGTTGTTGCTGATATGGTGATTCTTGTGTCGGTAGCGCGATCCTTAGTTTTAGATAAAGAAAGGGATCATCAAATGAGTTTAAATCAGTCTGAGAAGAACAGGTTTAAGGTTAAAGAAGGTGAAGTTTTGGTTGATATGTTTGTTGGAAATGTTACAGGTTTGGATGATAAAAGACTTGTTCCTACTGGCTCAAATCCACTCCATAACAGGTAGTAGGAGTATTCATTTTTAATTTCTTTATATAGTAAATGTTTTTAGGTTTTCAATTACTTTTATGTAACTAAATTAATTAGTGTATTATTGTTTTTCATATTTAACTATGTAATTGTTAATTTGTTATATATGAAACTTCCAATTTTTTGGGTCTTATTCACAATTTCTAATGAATGTGGAATTGATCTCTTTTATTTATAAATAAGTGTTTTTATTTATGAGCTATTTTACTTTTATGAATTAATCCATAAAAAAATAAAAAAAAATACAGCAATGACAATTTTAAGGGTATTTTGATTTTTAAGAAAACCGAAAATAAGAAACAATGGGAATCAAAGTCGACGAACGTGAACTTTGAATCTTATCGAGAAAATGCCATTCATTTGCTTTCATTATTAATATATAATTATATAAAAATAATGAAAAGAATAAAAAATCAATTACTAAAAATTCTGTGAGGGTAAATAAAAACACAATTATTTATATTTGCTAAACTAATTAAGTCAATTTGATAAGATTTTAGCGGTTGTTTGGTTGCTCCCTATTGTCAAGGGGGCTCAAATCTACTAATACTGTTCAAGTGGAGAATGCTTCTGTTTGATTTAACAGGACCACTCTCTTGGGTGAAGCCTCAAGGGATATTAATTCCAAATTTGAGTAGTTTGACTTAATTTTTTTTTTATTATTTTTTTTTTTATAGAAAATCATTATTTTCAAAGGTTCAAGAAATTCCTCAATCTTCAAATCTCTTGGAAAACACTAATTAATTAACCGTCTATTTTTATCTCCACTAGAATATTAGGAGATCATTTTCTAATAGTTTCTTCCTACGTGGTGAGCCTTAGGCTTTTTCTTCCCCTATTATCCCTTCTTCCAAATTATAAATATATATATATATATTTTTATCCGTGTCATATAACTAAAAATATAAGAGTTTTTTAAGGAAAATAATTCAAATTTGATGAATAGAGCAAATAATGTTTTATAATAAGCATCTACAACGTTTTTTGAGTAATAATTAATTAATGATATTAATTTACTAAAAATTTCACAAATAAATGTTAAGATTTGAGAATAATTGAGATTTATTTGAAATATCACAACCTATTAGTTACTTTTTATTTATCTAAAGTTAAAAGGTGGTGTTTATTATCAAGGTTAAATATCAATCTAAAATAACTTATTTATCATAAAGATAAGCATAAAATTATGTTAAGACCCAACTCAACCAAAAAATTAAGTTGATATTTAAAGTCTTATAGTAAGTGTATCATATATACTCTATCACACCTCGTTATACAAGAGAACTTTATGCAGCACAAATTAACCCTCCTTAAAATACTTTGTGCTAAATATGCTGGTTGAATTATTAGAGGAGGATAATTAAGATTAAACTCGTAACCTATTTTCAAGTTTGAATCTAATACTATATGACAAGAAGCTTAACCAACTAAAAAACTTAAACGGATCATTAAAACCTCTAGATAAATGTACTTCATGTTGAATTGATGAATATTACTTCATGAAGTTTAATTAATTAATTAATGATGTTCAATTGATGAATAGTTTAGATAAATTAAGGGATAGATACTCCTAGTCTGATCTCTTATGGCTATGAGGCAACAATAAGTTCCCTGAAATGAAATGAAATTGAAAATGTCCCTCAAATCGAAACAAGAAATTGGCATTTAGCAATGAATATAGTGAGTTTGATGTAAGAAAGTTAAGTTGTTACAACAGACAATTACAGTACGTATAGAAATGAGCATTGATTGATTTACTATCCTGATTCCTGAATATAGGAATAGGTAAAAAGAAAAAAGAGTGCATTTAATTCCATGGCCTCAGACTGATCAGGGATTCTTCAACAGGGTTTGCTCGTTGCCTTTATACATGCACCTACTTATACTTATTGCATTATAAAGCTGTTACATACTACTTTATATTGACCTTGACCTAATTCTATACTTCATAAATTCTATAGTCTGAATCTGACACTCATCGTCTCTTGGAGTCTTCCTATGGCCAAACTCATTAATCTTCTTTTTTTCACATTTTTAGTATTGTAGTTCTCGCTCCGATCATATACAACCCACATTCTCCTTCTATTGATTCTCTTGTACACATTAAATTAGTAGTAAAGTCTTGTGTAAACCTCATACTCAACATCAAGGATCAAACTTTGTGTATATATAATTTTGTATGAAAGTATATTATATTTCATCGTACTTGTGCGTGATAATGTCATTTTTCTGTATTTCATAACGTGGGTAATAACAATATATGGCTTTCTATAGCTACACCAAAAACAATATAACGTATATTATTTGGGACATGTATTGTTAGACTTATTCTAATATAATAATTATCTTAACTTTAAAGAATATGAATATATGATATGGTAGATAAAGATCATGGCCGTTGATTAACATGTGTAATGCGGTCTATCGCACAGGGTCCCATTATCGGAGGCGCCTTAAAAATCCATTTTTATATGTTTTTAATTTATTGTTTCAATTATCGCGAACACACGTATACTATCTTACACGAGAGCAACCAAGTAATTAAGAGTCAGATTTTATTATTGTAATCAATGGAAAGATTTTATCATATACTATTATTTGATTTTTTTCTTTAAATTGTAAGGTTCTATATCAAAAATTTGCGAGACGGCCCTGATAAAGATATATAATGATTCGCGGTGGGCCTTAGTTATGGTTTGTCGTAATTTTAAAATTTAAATTTTTAAAATGATTTGATTTTATATTAATTTGATCATTTATAAAACTTATGAAAATTCTAATATTTAGAGGTTCACTTGAAGCAGTTCTACCAAGATTATGATTGTTTAATGTCAGAAAAGTTCTGATTTTAAAACGAATTTGATGATGAATTCAAATTTGTGCTTCAACTTAAAGATGCAAGTCACATTTACTCCCTGTCCTATGAGCCTAAATCTTATTCATTGCTTACATTAAGTCATGGATGTATTTTTATGAATTAATAATGAAAATACTTGAAAAGAGAATGTTTAGATTTTATAAAGCATTATTAATAGAATAGTATCACAATTAATTAAAATCCTACTTTTACAACATAATTACATAAACTTTACGGCTTTACCTCCTACTTGAGCAATATTATCGTACAACAGCACTAGGAGTATATATACTTTTTCAGATATATCATGTCTAATTTTTCAGATACAATTTAAGTAGATTTATATAGGTAAAATCACTTTTACCCCCGTAACTTTTATACAGTACAAAATTTATAAATCTTCATCGAGAATCAATAAATGGCTGGAATAAATAAAATATTTCCACATTCTTCACTTTTTTTCTTAATTACGGGGTAGACCCAAGGAATCGTAGACTTAGGTAAAATCAAACCCAAGACCTTTTATAGAAAAATGGTTACATACTTAAATCTTCAACTTAGATAAAATCTAATTTTTTATTTTTATTGCTTAAATACCTAATTAAAAAACATGGATTATAGTATTTAAGTCATGTGCATAAAGATAATTTTACCTTTTTTAATGTGTTTACGATCCGTTTGGTTAGTGCTACTAAACGATAGTAATGAGAATAATTTATAGTGTAAAATTTCATCAAAAGTTCCATGTCATTTCCTTTGTGATGAAATTTTGACCAAAATTTTTTTTTTGTTTACAAATTTTCATTACCACCTCTCCTAAAGATAATGCATTGGAATGAACTTTATGAAGAAAATGAGATGTTTGAAGTTGGATAAATATGACTATCAAGATAGGCAACTAATTTTTCAATCAAAATTACACTAGTTTTCATTCTCATTAACACCCTTTATTACCACTTACCAAACGAAACGTTAATATGTTTCGAGTGAGATTTTACACTTGGGATTTTATTGCACAACTATTTAGGTCTTTAGGCTAATTTGTGGAGTATAATACTCCCAAACCGTTAAGATCAATTTAATCTCTATTATACTTTTTTGGTATAAGGTAAATCAAGAAAAAAAAAGGGCTAGAAAATATCATAAGATGATATCCTAGTTCTTCCTAAAAAAATAGTATATGTTGCAATGAAAAGAAGAGATTGAATTAATTTCGTTGTATTTAATCTTGGGTAGACATTAACGTATAGTCCCTTTCTAGGCTTATTAATGGATTTAATGTAATGTCTACTGAAAGCATTGGACTTAGCGAGGAGACAAGAGGTAGAGGAGATGATAAAACAAGGGCAGCTACCATGATTTATTTATCATTTTGCTCACTTTAATTTTTTTCTATTTCTAGGGTTTATATGTGTTTAGTGTTTCTATGATTTTGGCAGTGACTCTTATACTCTTCTTACATAAATTATCTTCTTCTGTCACCATATTTGTGATCATCTTATTAAAAGGAAAAATACAACACTTGCAAGTTGCACGTTAACAGATGAGTGTAAAATGGACTGAAAATTGAAGGAAAAAAAATTGCAAACCTTAAAGGTGAGACATGGCTAAAAGAACCAATAATATTTTATTTGGACCATAAAACTTAAAAGTATCTTATAATAGGAAAAATTCAAATTTTGAGGGGTCATGGCCCACTTAGGCTCTCCCATAGCTTTCTTTGTCTGTGCTAAAATAATATAGATAAATCTAAATTTTAATATCAATTGTAATTTTTTGTGCTCAACCAAATAAGAAAAACAATTTCTAGAAATTTGATAAAGTAAATAACTTCTAAAGAATTTCATCCGTGTTTCAACGAGAATATAAAATGTGTGATTTCTAGCTAAAAGATTTTGACAATGACTGTTAGTTGGAGTTGTTGACCGGTCAAATCAGCTATAAGTATTTTGGTTGATAAGTCAATTTTTAAGCAAGTTGTTATGAATATGTTTGGTAAAAATTATCTGTTAGTTAATAGTTGTTAATTAGATACAAATTTGGCAAAAAGCCAAAAAAAAAACTGTTATAGGTAGTTCTAAATTAAAAAATTACTATTATTTACCAAACATGTTTTTTTTTTTTTTTATTGTTGGAAGGGATCTCCTTTGCTAGTTATAAACTCCTCATACTAATTAATTAGTGTACTAACACAAACAAAAGTGTTTTTCAATTGAGTATCGACCTTAACAAATGATAATCCAAAAGTTCTTACTATTGCTAATCTGTCTCTGTTTGGCTTAGCCTTTGTTTGTATGTGTAAACAAACATTTGCTCGTTGTACTTAGAAGAAAAAGAGACCAAATCAGAAAACATAAACAGTTTGATAAAAAGATGGTTAAAGGATCAAGCAAACAAGTTTTGCTATATGCCATTGTCATCCTACATGCCCAACTTTATCAGCTGATCAAAAAAGAGTAATAACAAATTACATCCCAAATTAAACATATCATATACCAAAAAAAATGTTAGACACTAGATTCTAAATCACAATCATAACTTGACAACATGTTTTTTTATTTCGAGGCAATTGAAGTCGGTAACCAACCAAAATCGTACTCATTTAAGCTATAACTATTAATTAAAGAATAATTTACGAATTATAACCTTAAAGTTTGACGCTTTTGCGAATTATAGCTTTAATGTCTATTCTAGCGAATTACAACCACCAAAGTATCAAAGTGTACAACATTCGGGCTAAATTAAAGAATTTCAACCATTTTAGTCGTCGAAATTTTAGGTTAAGTGATTGGAGATTTGACCTGAACGCTATAGATCAGCCTAAACTTTGTAAGGTAAATTTGCAAATTATTCTTAATTAGATTATGATTTTATGGACTTACTTTCTTTGAATGTGATATGATAAAATGAGATTATTTAACAACTTAATTCCAAAAATAAGCTTCGTGAAAACTTAATTCTCAAAATAAGCGTCCGTACATTCAAACCTAGCCTTGGAGTAAATCGCTGTTACTAACAGCGAAAGATACAAAAAAATAAATAAATAAATAAAAGTCATAAGTCGCTGTTACTAACAGCAATTTAGGGAGTTGACCAGTCAACTCCTTAAGTCGCTGTTAGTAACAGCGTCTTTAAAGTTAACTGGTCAACTCTTTAATCTCGTAGGTTGGAATGAGGAAGTAACTAAGAACTGGAAACTTAAAACGCATTAAGTCGCTGTTACTAACAGCGACTTAAAAAAAAATTTAATTTTTTAAGTTACTCCGAGGCTAGGTTTGGATGTACGAACGCTTATTTTGGGAATTAAGTTTTCACGAAGCTTATTTTTGAAATTAAGTTGTTAAAACGTCTTATTTTATTCAAATTTTCTATGGTGTGGTATGTGGTGAAACTTCTTCCATAAGATGAAGTCATTGCATAGTCTGAAGAAGCAGCATGAGACATTTTTTTGTATTTGTGCTTGGATCTCCTTTCAATACTTTGAGCTTCGTCATTGCTCTTAAAGTTCTAGTTGTAAGAAGAGGTACTGGAAGCTGCTATACTCTGAAGGGCATGATTCACCAACCATATCCACCTCTACCGCTCCAT
This sequence comes from Amaranthus tricolor, assembly GCF_026212465.1. Taxonomy (NCBI): domain Eukaryota; kingdom Viridiplantae; phylum Streptophyta; class Magnoliopsida; order Caryophyllales; family Amaranthaceae; genus Amaranthus; species Amaranthus tricolor. The sequence continues at coordinate 308,714 of NC_080047.1, read as the reverse complement.
TCAAAGAAGAAGATGGGGTGTTTTCGTGGACTTTGGGCTCCTTTTTGCTCACTGACTTTACTGTTAAAGAGTGTGGCTGTCGATAAAGAAATAACAACCAGACTCATTACTGCTATACTTAGAGTGTTAAACTTCCCTCACTTTCATCTACAAGTTGAGAATTCCCATTTGTACATTGGCTTATTGGCTCATTTGTAGTTGTGAGTTGAGATAAAACTTCTTCTGGTGCTTGTGGTTCACTGATTGACTCATCTGCAATTGTGAGTTGAGATTGGACTTCTAGTGTCTGTGGGTCACTAGTGTCTTGTGCCTGTGATATAAACGAAGGATGTTAATTCTCGACTTCAAAATCGAGTTGAGACTCATCTCGCAATGCAGAAGTAATATCCTCGACTTCTGGTTCATTGAAAAGCGATGATTTTACATTCGTTTCAACATCGAGTTCCTCATCCTCAACAACACCCTCCTCAATCACATCACTTTCAAAATTTCTCTTTCGAACTCCTCGATCATATAATCCTCAACAATAGAATCCTCGTCTTGCTCTTCTGTTTCAATTTTTTTTGTCAAGTCACAGAAAGGAAGAAGGCTACCAGAAGTTTGTTCAACTTTCTCTGCTGCATAATCATCTACCTTTGATTCTTCACTTGGTTTTGAAGGCCTTGACTGTAATTCCTCTTTACTATCAAATGAAGGATTCAACTGAAAATGGTCTTTAACCAAATAATCCTCTACTTCTTGTTCTTGCCAAACAGTGAAGTCATTTACTGGCAGAGGACTGAACTTAACTACTCTTTTCTTAGTAAACATCTGAGAGGAATAAGAATAACCCACATATTGAACAGACCAAACTTTGGTATTTTGAAATTCTCTCTTGAAACTTTAGCAGTCAAACCAGGATTCCTATAAATCTGTGAATTTGTCATTTCATGGTAAACAGCATTTCTTAGTCCAGGATAAAAACCAAGATAATGACATCCCACCAAGCAACATCAACAAAATTAAAGAAACAACTTTCCACTTTGCACCAAAGCAGAGCCTAGCCTCAATCTTAGGTTTGTCCGGTTCCTCCAGTTCCTCAACTTCCGGGGAGGTCAATTTGAAAGACGAAGACTTTTCTTCAAGACAAGATGTCCCAACTGAAGAAGAAGAGCTTGTGATTGTACTTCTTCACTATTCTCGGAAGCTGAATCGGAAGTAAAGTCGTCTTCAAACTTAATACCATGATTGATATAGTTTTCAATTCTGGGATTGGGTTTGTAGTACAAGAATTGAGGCCTAGATGAAAGTAAATTGATTTTGGGATCATATGGTGGAAAAAGAGTGATTGAGAAAAGAATTAGACGAGAGACGATAATTAGAGAGAACCAATTCGGATTTATGCCGAGAAGATCAACCACCGAAGCAATTCATCTTTTGAGGAGATTGATGGAAAAATATAGAGAGCGAAAGAAGGATTTTCATCCGGTGTTCATTGGCCTTGAGAAAGCGTACGATAGCATACTATACGAAGCATCGTTTGGGATAGCATCAAGAATAGAGGTATTTCACGTAAGTATATTAAGCTAATACAGGACATGTATGACAGAGTGTCGACTAACATACATACATCGGTGGGTATGACAGAGTCTTTTCCAATTAAAGTGGGACTGCATCAGGAATCAGCACTAAGTCCTTTCATTTTTACGGTCATTATGGAGGAAATCTCTAAATCCATATAGGAGATCGTACCATGGTGCATGCTTTTCGCTGACGATATAGTTTTGGTCGCGGAAACCAAGGAGGAGGCTAATAGTAAATTGAAAGAGTGGAGGGTAAGGGGTTGCGCATAAGCCATACAAAGACAAAATACTTGCGATGAAATTTTAGTGGGACAGAATCGATAAGGAATCCAGAGGTGACCATAGGGGGAGGAGTTGTTGCATGTACATCCAAGTTCAAATATTTGGGATCGGTGATTCAAAGTAATTGGGAGATTGATGGAGACATTATTAATCGTACACAAGCGGGTTGGCTTAAGTGGCGAGCAGCAACCGGGGTGCTTTATGATAAAAAGTTCCCAAGAAGATTAAAAGGTAAATTTTACCGCGTCGCAATCAGACTGAGGTTGTTGTATGGGACAGAATGATGGCCCTTAAAAAAGGTTTTCGAACAGAGGATGGAAGTAACAGAAATGCGAATGCTGAGGTGCATATGTGGTATTACTATGATGGATAGGATAAGAAACCAGGAGTTCAGGGATAATAATCATATTTTATTTATTATGTTTGTAAGTTGCAGGTTTCTCTCTCTTTGAAGACATTTCTCGAGTCAAGGAACTCTTTGACCGCACTCTCCTCTATAGGTATGAGTTGCCTTTTTTCTTCCCTCCTTAGACCCTGACCATAGTTTTCTATGAGCGGGCTACACTAGGTATGATGATGATGATCATATGGTGGAAGACTAGATGGATCAACATGAAGTTGAGTAATAGAAGGTGAAGAACAATCAGTTTTATTAACATCCAAACCCAAAGTGTCATCACAAACTCTAAACATGTCATCCAAAGGTATCAGAAGATTTTCTAGCATTAAAAGCCAATTCAGGGCTAAGTACCAAATCTGAATCTATTTCAGCAACTTTTTCTTCAGTTTCTTTGTTGGAATCTAAAATTTTTAAGCAAGGAGGAGTTACCATATTTTCTTTTAGCTCATTCTCATCATTAAATTCCAATATATTGTCAGAGAAAAAATGGAATTTCTCCTCAGACAATGGTGCAGAAGTGCGAATCGATTCGTTTCGCTCTCCCAGAACTTTCTTCCTTGGTGATGGATTAATCTTGGAAGCTGCTGAAATTGTTGGGAACATGAAGTTCTTGGTCCCTTTTGTAATGAAAGGGGGCCGAACTCTTAAAACCGTTTTATGGTTCAGATCACTATCATTTTCTTTCTGCTCATTGTCTTGAAAGTGTATGCCACATTCTCTACCAAGAGAGCTTCTTCTTGCATATTCTGCCATTTTGGACAGTAGCAATAACAAATAATAGTCAGTAAACCAACAAAAGTAAAACATTTGCACCCAAAAAAAGCTATAACATGTAAGTCATCTAGGAAAGCATGATTATAACGTTAGGCCGTGATAATTCGTCACAAAATCTCACCGTGGTCCACTCTTGTGGATACGGGACACCCGTGGGCTCAGGCCCACAGACCCACGAGTCAAGAGCGTTGACTTGCACAAACACTTGGTGAGGTTCATTGTTTCCTAAAACCATATGGTAGTAGGAAGATTAGCCCATCCAATATATATGCAAGTCAACAATCCACTATTTTATCATACTAGGAACCACCTTCGGCTCTAATATCATGTTAGGCGATGACAATTCGTCACATAATCTCACCGTAGCTCACACGTGTGGACACGGGACACCTGTGGGCTCGGGCCCACAAACCTACGGGTCAAGAGCATTGACTTGCACATACACTTGGTGAGGTTCATTGTTTCCCAAAACCATATGGTAGTAGGTAGATTAGCCCATCCAGTATATAGTCAACAACCTACTATTTTATTGACATGGGATCTTGTCTCATATGTGAAGTATTTCCAACATATATACCATCATCATACTCAATGTATCGCGCTCGTAGAAAGAAGCATAATCATAAATGAACATCTAAAATATGTATCATAATCATACATAAAAGTGAACTTAACAGTAAACACAAAATATCAATGAAGACTGGGAGTAACTAAAATGTAAAAAAACATAACTACCCAACAATAGTGATATGGGTCCAGCCCATTTATCCAATACTTGTATTGATTTGGGTAATACTTTCCTTTTTTTTTGAGATTTTATTAATTGACCTATTTATGTGGCTTCTAAGAGAAGCTTAAGGGTCATTTTTTTTACTTGGCTTGAAGTAATCAAAAAAAAAATCAGAAAAACACACAAAAAAAAATCAGAAAAACACACAAAAAAAAAAGAAAGGAGAAAAAGAGAGAAGAGGGCGCTCGTAGCTTTGAGGGCAGCCATCAGAAAACTGCCGTTTGCCGGAAATTGCACCGTTGGATCGTCCCCAAATTTTGACAGCTTGTTCCTGACATCAAGGGCTTCATTTTGGACGGTGGAGATCGTCTTTTGAGCTTTGGTTTGGTCAGAATCGTCTTTGGACAGAATGCTGTATTTTTGGTGATTTCACTCCTTTTGCTCTCTAATTCATCTCATATTGTTCTTGGTTGTTGTTGGTGGGTGTGTGAACCTTTGTGTACTGTTTTGAGGTTCTTTTTTCTTCAATTTATCAATAAGAGAAGATAGGGTGGACTCCTCAAGAGGTCCCATGGTTTTTATCCTTCACATCGAAGGGGTTTTCCACGTATAACTTGTGTGTGTGTTGATTTTTGTTTGTTGTCTTGTTTGTGTGACTTTGTGGGTGTCGTAGTGACCCCATTCGATCCTTACAACTTGGTATCAGAGCCGGATTATATTTTGTGGAGTCGAGTAGTAGTAGTTCGATGGTTAAATTGACATCAACAAATTATTCTATTTGGAGACCTATGATGGAAGACATGTTGTTTTGCAAGGACTTGTATGACCCACTTGAAACTGTCACCAATTCGGATGGTAGTGTTATCAAACCATCTAAACCAGATAAAATGGATGAAAAAGATTAGGTAAAGTTGAAAAGAAAGACTTTAGGGACGATTAGACAATGGGTTGATATTAGCATATTCAATCATGTGTCACAAGAGTCCGACCCATATAATTTGTGGAAGAAGTTGGAAGGTTTGTATGAGCGGAAGACTGCTCATAATAAAGCTTCGTTGATCAAAAGACTTGTTAATTTGAAATTGAAAGGTGGAAAGTCTGTTTCTGAGCATCTTAGTGACTTTCAAGATATTATTAACAAGTTGACTACTATGAAGGTTGTTCTTGATGATGAGTTGCAGGCTTTGTTCTTGTTGAGTTCTTTGCCAGATAGTTGGGAAACCTTGGTTGTGACTATTAGTAAATTTGCTCCCGATGGTGTGTTATCTTTGGATGTGATCAAAGATAGCATGTTCAATGAAGAAATTAGAAGAAAGGAGATGGGAGTTGACAATTCACATGCTCTTGTTGTTGAGAATAGAGGAAGAGACAAGAGTAGGGGTCCCAAAGGCCGTGGTAACTCAAAGGAAAGATCCAAGTCCAATGATGGAAGGATTACTTGCCACTACTGCAAAAAGCCTGGTCATATCAAGAAGTATTGTTTTCGTCTGAAGAAAGAACAGAGAAAAACAAATGATTCACAGAAAGAGGGGGATGATAAGAATACTGCAGCAACAGCTTCTAAAAGTGATGATGAGGTCACTTTGATTTGTGCAACTAGTGAGTGTCATCATGTTGATAGTTCAGACACTGAGTGGCTTGTAGATACAGGGGCTTCATACCATTGTGTTCCCAAGAGAGAGTACTTCATGAACTACAAAGCTGGTGATTTTGGTAGTGTGAAGATGGGAAATCAGAGCTCAGCAAGCATTGTTGGGTTAGGTGATATTCGTGTGAAGACAAGTGTTGGGTGCATGCTTACATTAAAGAATGTGCGCCATATTCCTGATCTACGCCTTAATCTTTTGTCTGCAAATGTCCTTGATCAAGAAGGCTTCCGACATATTTTTGGTGATGGTAAGTGGAAGTTGTCTAAGGGTTCGATGACAGTTGCTCGAGGCGAGTTGTGTTGCTCTTTGTATAAGACATACTTTAGTGTATGTTCTGGTGAGTTGAATGTAGTTGAAGAAAAGAACTCTCCTAATCTGTGGCATCGAAGATTGGGACACATGAGTAATAAGGGCTTGAAACTTTTAGCAGGTAAAACGTTGATTCCTGTTGATAAAACTATCTCTTTTGACCCTTGTGATCATTGTTTGGCAGGAAAGCAGCGTAGAGCTTCCTTTTCTCGGAAGTCTACTAGAAAGCAAGTCAAGTTGGAGTTAGTACACTCCGATGTTTGTGGTCCCATTGAAGTTGAATCTCTTGGTGGCAATCGATATTTTGTCACTTTCATTGATGATGCTACTCGAAGAACTTGGGTGTATATGTTGAAGATATATGTTGAAGACAAAAAGCCAAGTGTTCGAGGTCTTTCAGAAATTTCATGCCATGGTAGAAAGGGAGACAGAAAGAAAGCTGAAGTGTCTTCGAACTGACAATGGTGGTGAGTATACTTCAAAAGAGTTCAAGTATTATTGCTCACTGCATGGCATTAGACATGAGAAGACAGTGCCCGGTACACCTCAACACAATGGAGTTGCAGAAAGGATGAACAGAACCATTGTGGAGAAAGTGAGATGTATGCTTAGAATGTCTGATCTTCCTAAGACATTCTGGGCTGAAGCAGTTCAGTGTGTCGTGTATTTGATCAACCGTTCTCCATCAATTCCTCTTGATCTTGACATTCCTATGAGAGCATGGAAAGGGTGTGCTCCTTCATATTCACACTTGAGAGTCTTTGGATGCAAGGCATTCATGCATGTGCCGAAAGATCAGAGATCGAAGCTTGATTCCAAGACTAACCCACGTGTTTTTGTTGGCTATGGTGATGAAGAGTATGGTTTCAGACTATATGATCCTGAAAAGAAGAAGGTTGTGAGAAGCAGAGATGTAGTATTCTTTGAGCACGAGAAGGGTGCAGATCTTCTGAGTACAAGGTATACTTCTACTTTAGAGTTGTATTTTGATACTACTAATGATGTTTCTTCTACTACACCTTCTGTTAACCAGCCAGCTGATGAGAATATTGAGGAGTTTCATGATGATGTTGGTAAGGTACAACCTGATGGTGATGTACCAGTTCATGATGAGGATGATGGTGTTGTTCTTGAGGAGCATTCATCAGATGAGGAAGAAGTACATGATGTAGAGGTTCATGAGCAGGGGGAGCATCCTACCCCTCAAGTTGAGGATACACAAGTTCGAAGGTCAACCAGAGAGCATAAGCCTTCAACTAGGTATCCAAGCTCAGAGTTCATTCTACTCACAGAAGATGGAGAGCCAGAAAACTATCAAGAAGTGTTGTCTCTTGAAGAGAAAGATCTGTGGCTCGATGCAATGAAGGAAGAAATGGAATCTTTACAGAAGAATGAAACTTATAAGCTAGTGGAGCCTCCCAAGGGCAAGAAAGTCTTGAAAAACAGATGGGTTTTCAAGAATAAGAAAGATGGTGAGAAGATAGTGAAGCGCAAAGCTAGATTGGTGGTCAAGGGATGCAATCAGAAAAAGGGCATTGATTTTGATGAGATCTTCTCTTGTTGTCAAAATGACTTATATCAGAACTGTTCTGGGATTAGCTGCAAGTCTTGATCTTGAGTTGGAGCAGCTTGATGTTAAAACTGCCTTTTTACATGGTGACTTGCATGAAGAAATCTATATGGAGCAACCTGAAGGATTTGAAGAGAAAGGGAAAGAAAAGTTTGTTTGCAAACTGAATAAGAGTCTTTATGGGCTTAAACAGACACCAAGGCAATGGTACAAGAAATTTGATTCGTTTATGACAAGCAATGGTTATAAACGAACTATGGCAGATCCTTGTGTGTTTTTCAGAAAATTCCCTGGAGGTAACTTCATCATCCTTCTATTATATGTAGATGATATGCTGATAGTTGGACAAGATGCATGCATGATTCAAAATTTGAAGAAAGACTTGTCCAAGTCATTTGAGATGAAAGATTTGGGTCCTGCAAAGCAAATCTTAGGCGTGGAGATTGCTCGTGACAGGAAGGCTGGAAAGTTGTGGCTTTCACAAGAGAAGTATATTGAACGAGTGCTTGAAAGGTTCAATATGAAGCATGCCAAGCCAGTTAGTACACCACTTGCAACACATTTCAAACTAAGCAAGAAAGCTTGTCCTACAACAGAGAAGGAGAAAGAAAGTATGTCATCTATTCCTTACTCTTCTGCTGTTGGTTCTTTGATGTATGCTATGGTGTGTACTAGGCCAGATATTGCACATTCTATTGGTTTAGTGAGCAGATACTTATCCAATCCGGGTAAGGCTCATTGGGAAGCAGTGAAGTGGATCTTCAGATACTTGCGAGGCACTTCCAAGTTGAGTTTGTGTTATGGAAGTGGCAAACCTTTACTTGAAGGATATACAGATGCTGACATGGCAGGTGATCTTGATAACAGAAAGTCTACCTCAGGTTATGTGTTTACATTTTCAGGGGGAGCCATCTCATGGCAATCCAAGCTACAAAAATGTGTAGCATTGTCAACAACTGAGGCAGAGTACATTGCAGCTGTGGAAGCAGGCAAAGAGATGCTATGGCTTAAAAGGTTTCTTCGAGAGTTGGATTTGGAGCAAGGTGAGTATGTAGTACTTTGTGATAGTCAAAGTGCTATGGATTTGAGCAAGAATGCTATGTACCATGCTCGGACCAAGCATATTGATGTTAGATATCATTGGTTACGAGATGTGATTGAAGAAAGGCATCTAAAGCTGAAGAAAGTCCACACTGATAAGAATGGTGCAGATATGCTTACAAAAGTGGTTCTCGGGAGCAAGCTTGATGTTTGTAGCAAGCTTGTGGGAATGAGCTTCAAGTGATTATTGAAGCATGTTGGTCTTCCTCGTGTTGGGCTGGAGGGGGAGATTGTTATGGGTCCAGCCCATTTATCCAATACTTGTATTGCTTTGGGTAATACTTTCCTTTTTTTTTTTGGTTTTTATTAATTGACCTATTTATGTGGCTTCTAAGAGAAGCTTAAGGGTCATTTTTTTTACTTGGCTTGAAGTAATCAAAAAAAAAAAAATCAGAAAAACACACAAAAAAAAGAAAGGAGAAAAAGAGAGAAGAGGGTGCTCGTAGCTTTGAGGGCAGCCATCAGAAAACTACCGTTTGCTGAAAATTGCACCGTTGGATCGTCTCCAAATTTTGACAGCTTGTTCCTGACATCAAGGGCTTCATTTTGGACGGTGGAGATCGTCTTTTGAGCTTTGGTTTGGTCAGAATCGTCTTTGGATAGAATGCTGTATTTTTTGTGATTTCACTCCTTTTGCTCTCTAATTCATCTCATATTGTTCTTGGTTGTTGTTGGTGGGTGTGTGAACCTTTGTGTACTGTTTTGAGGTTCTTTTTTCTTCAATTTATCAATAAGAGAAGATAGGGTGGACTCCTCAAGAGGTCCCGTGGTTTAAATCCTTCATATCGAAGGGGTTTTCCACGTATAACTTGTGTGTGTTGATTTTTGTTTGTTGTCTTGTTTGTGTGACTTTGTGGGTGTCGTAGTGACCCCATTTGAAACAGTCGTATTATTAGAAGATTTCATTAGTCGTTTTTAACGCCTAATTTTTCTTATATATTTGTTCGTTACTAATTATAATTTAATTAGTGATGGTAGTAATTTGAAAAATCTCTACGATGATTAGAAACTTGTTAATTCGTAACATGATTATGAATCGAAACAAGTAACGTAAACTTTGGAGGTAAAAACTTAAAATTGAGCAACTACCCATAACAGTTCAAAAAAAAAAATTTTAATTATTACCCAAGCATATTATATAACCATGATGGGAGTAAATTAAATATTTCACACATATACAAGTGATTTTTAAACATGAAGTACAAGTCACATAACTTGTTACATGTACAACAATTTTTACCCAAACTTTAAACTATCTTAGATAAACCTTTATTATACCATAATAGACCAAATTGAGGACAAAAAGCACTCCAAACCAGCCCCAAAACAGCAGCCCCTAGCTGTCATACTAGCCCTCTTTTAGCCCCAAAACTCACTTGCACACTCCACCAAACTCTCTACCCAAAGCCCCTATTGTTCTTACCCAAAAACACCATCATAACAAGCATGCAAACATAATAAATCAAGACATATTTGCTGTCCATATTTTCAGCTCCATCAACCTTCTTTCACTCTTTATTTTACTCCTTATTTCATCCATAAGCAAAGTTGAAGTTCAATCTTACAATTTCTAGCAAAAAACACCTTATTTTCTCATCAAATCTTCTTCAAAAACCCATCTAAAACTTCTGAAAATTTATGTTTATAAACTCAAATCTCCCATAAAAATAATCTTCATCTTAAGAGCTTTCCATAGACACCAAACTTGAAGAAATCCACCAAGTATAGAGTAAGTTATGTTCATTTCTTTATTCCACTAGTTTTTGTTAAAACTTGTTCATGTAAAATATTTTTTTACATGAATCTTTCTATAAACTAAGATCATTATAAAATGAATATTTTATCTCTAAACTAAGAAAATCATCGTTTATAAATCTATAAAAATAGGCCATAATAGAAAGTAAGAAGATGCATTTCTACAAACATATAAATTTTGTTACTTAAAGGATTCAAGTAAATTTATGGGACTTAACTAATTATGTTGCTCAACATAATAAGTATACTCCAAATATGTTAAAATCATCACAAGTATTAGTCTAACAACTCTAACTAGGAAAAGTTAAGTGCATATTAGAAATCCAAAATTATTATTGATTTTTGGATAAATGCAATAGGTTTAGTTGAAGAGTTGGAGTTGAGACTTGAAGGGCAAGGACCCAAAGTTAGAACCACTTCTAAGAACGCGTAGGAGCTTACGTGGGAGCTTACGGAATAATTATATAGGCTTGGAGTCGAGGTATGTCACATGGGGTGATTTTTAAAGGATTTAAGAACAAGTTGGGAAAGTTTGTGTATAAACTTCTTTTTTAAAAAAAAAATAAATTCCCAAAGTGAAGTTCTTAAATCTTGAAAAATGATGTGAAAATGATAAATTTGAGTATGGAATAATTTATTACATGTATTATTATTGTGGGCATCATGCATGTTGATTTTATAAATTATTGTATGTTTAAAGGCATGTTTAACACTACTTTGTGAAAGTTATTGTGATGAAAATGATTATATGAATTTGAAAACATTTTAAATTCATTTTAAGAGAAATTTTCAGTAGCCATATGTTAAGAAAATTTCTTGGATACTTTTTGTTGAGATTATTCGTTAAATTGATATTTTAATGGATTTTAAGGTGCTAAATACTCTTATTATAAAACATGGTATTAGATGAACTCTTCATCATCAAAAATAATTAATAAAAACATATTATAATGTCTCCAACAAGATTTGGCCAGAATATATTTAGTTTTGAATTTTTTTTATAATTTTTGAATAATCGTTAAATTGTTTAACGGTAAATTGTAAAATGATAAAATATAAAATAATTACCAAAAAAAGACATATGGACTTGAAATTTTTATCACATACTTATATGGACAGTAGGTAAAATTGGTAAAAGTTTGGGAAGATTTCGTTGACATTTAAGGACCTTAATAATTTTAACTCGTTTATTAATAATCGGTAAGTTTGAAAACGGTAAAATATAAAATAAATACTAAATGACATCTTTTGGACATGAAAATTTTATGAGACACTTATATAATCAGTAGATACATGTTAAAAAATTTATATGGATTTTCGTGACCATATATGGACTTAAATAAATTTTATTCGGTTTATCGGTAAAATAACGATATTAATTATTAAAAATACTCCACATGATTTTTAATGGTTATGTAAAATTTTATACTCCTTAAAATAGCTTCTGAAATATCATATAATTTTTTTATAATATTTTAACCGGACTCAAATAATTTTAAAGCTATTTTATTTTATTTATCGATAAAATGTCTATACAAATAATAAAACATCATACATGAGTTTTATAAGTTCAAATGGCCTAATAAACATGTTATATGACTTCTGGAACTTTGGTATAATTTTATAAAATAAATTATTAATTATTTACTAATTTATCAAATTAATAGAAAATGTTTATTTATTAAAAAATATAATATTGTTAATTAAATTTGGGTAAAAATAAACCTATATAAAAAAATTATATTTATATTAATAACCTACTGCCTCATAGTATAAATTAAGTTTAAATTAGATGGTTTATAAATTTTACGGATTTAAGACACCATTTAAATAACGGTAAATACCCAAATTGTCGAAAATAATTGTAAGATCGTTATAAATTCGCATAACCAATTATAATCTGATGGGACAACCTTAAATTCATTTTAAATAAGGTATTATAATGACTTGATTAATTTGGGCCTTGTTGGAGAATTAATATGTACTTTGTAAATCAATTACCGATTTTAATACCTGCAAAACTATCTCGTATTTAAGAAAATAGTGTTTTATGAAATCTTCTGTCGTAAGGATTTTATAGACTTATGAATCATATTCTAGTTGTTTTGAATGAATTTCAAAACCCTTTTAGTTATATTTACTTTGAGAAGGATTGAAACGAAACATTTTAGTGGTTTCCTTAAAAAAAAAAAAAATCATATTGAACTTTAATTACTTTTTGTTACGATGCATTTCCATACATGCTAGTGATGCCCCAATATAATACAAAGGTTATGTTTAATGATATGATTATGCTAAGCATGTTTTACCCATGTGGGAAATATTATGATTTGATTTTGCTAAGTTGCAGATAAAGTATGTTTTGCTATGTGCAAATAAAAGATGTTTATCATATGGAAAAAGTTAATATTTTTGACTTTCAAATGCTATTAAGATTACAAAATATATATTATGTACAAAAAAATGTTTTAGCCTAAATGGCGGGTACATATGCCACAGCAAATGTTGTGTGCATGATTAAACGGCTCACCAATGCTGAGCGCGTATTGTTCACAATACCATTATGTTACACTTGCCGGACATGTCGCGGACGGTAGACCGACTACCAAACGAGTCACAGGATGACTCACAGAGTACCCATGTAAACTTATGATATGAGTTTGAAATTGATTTGGATCCATTGAGATCTTATGATTTATGATGAAAAATGAGAATTTGAGATGACTATAGAGCCATTGAACTGGATTTGAATCATAATATGATTTATCAAATGAAAAAGCATATTTCAAAATGAATTTACTCAAAAAAAAAAAAAGGTTTCAATAACTTGTTTGACGGACACCAGTGTGTTTATACTCAGCCTTTTTGCTGATACTATGCTTTGTATGTTTTTCCAATGGTTTTGTTTTTAGAGTAAACCCCTATGGCACCTCGACGGAGAATGGATATGCGAGCGGAAGATGAACCTGAGTTGGAATATGACTCCCCTTTGTTTAGATCTCGTTATTTTATTTGAGAGACTGTTAGTTTAGATTTAGACTATTTTAAGGATGTCATTTGAACTTTGGACTTATTTCGATTTGGTTGTAATTTTCCTATATTTTGGACAGTTAAGACTTCCGTTATATTGCTTTGGTTTGGTTCAAGTATTATACTTGAATATTGGTTTGACCTTTAAGTAACCCCTTAATTGTGTTGGCAAAAGTAAGCTTCCGCTTGATTAATACTAAATTCCAGTTAGTGTTTGCCTTCATAATTCGAGGCGGTTACACCATTCGATCCTTACAAATAAGAACACAACAGTGTTTCTAAGATGACCGAAATCAAACAAACAAATAAAAACCAAAAATGGAAAGAAAAACCCATAAATCAGATACTAAAACCACTAACCAGAAACAAAAAAAATAGACCTTTAACTATAATTTAAGCAATTTGGGACAGAATTACAAAAACAAAAAAAAAATAGACTGAAATTCTGAAAATATTAGAACCCGGTATAGAAACAGAAGTACCAATTAATCAAAGAAATCACACAGCATTAATTGAAAATTACAGAAGTAGAAAGTAACCCATGGTTCAAATTACCACATTAATCTTTGAGACATAGAATAACTGAGAAATTCTTACAGAGAGAAAATGATTGGGATGATTGCCTGCAGGGCTATTAGCAGGGGTATTGGGGATCAAATTTCTGAGTGATGCAGTAATGGAGGATTTAGAAAATGGGTACCCTTGAAAACTCCTTCTAACACCAACCCCTTTTTTTCTTGATTAATTCTTGAATTAGGGTGAGTATTAGGGTTTTTTTTCATTGGGGATGGAAATCTGTTAGATGAACTTAATCATCATTAAACTATTTTACCGATTGAAGACTCAAAGTTATGATCTTTTGCAAGGAATTTGAATGTTTATTGTTGTTGTTTCAGAAAGACCGGGACAATGTTATTGAACAGAAAACAGTAACGGCTAGTTTTGGAGGTTTTTTGTGCATTTAAAAATTGGTTTGGAATTTTTGACCGTCAAGTTTGGAATGATTTTAAATATGATTTCTCAATGGAAAGGTCATAGCCGTTGGATCATTTGATCAATTATATTGGAAGGTCAAATAAACTAGTAGGAGTACTGTTTAGTTAGCCGTTTCCGGAAATACTCCAGGATCCTTTCTAATTTCTATGAATTAAAAATAGGATTATAGGAGTAAGTATTACCATGATTATTCCATGGTTATTTAAAGCAACCATAATGTTGGTCAAAATAAATTTTTTTCTACCTCATCATGGTTAACAAAAAACAATCACTACCCAAATCATCACCTTATACTTTTTTTTTTTTATAAATTATTGAAACGTTAGAGAAAAAAATTGGAAAACATTACTAGAATAATTCATTTTTTTATAATTTTTCTACAATAATCAAATCTATTAATTAACTATAAATAATACAAATTTTAGGGTGTAGTTGACTAAAGTAAACCCGGTGGTAACTATGAAAAATACAAACTTTGGGGTGTAAGTTGTAGGTTTTCCTCTCTTTAAAGACCTTTATCGAGCCAACTCTTTGACTGCACTCTCCTCTATGGGTATGAGCTGTCGTGTTTCGTCCCTTCCTAGACCCTGACCATAGTTTTCTATGAGCGGAATACACTGGGTATGATGATGATGAAATCCGGTACCTGGATGACTTGCTATAACAAGTTTTATTTAAAAAAAATTAAATTAAAATAAAATATCGAAAAAATATATAAAAAAATTCTGATTTTTTATTAATCAGAATCCTTTATGTAAATTTTTCAAGTTTTTTCACTAGTTTTACATTAATTTTCAATTGACTTTTTGGTAACTTACCTACTATAGCAGGTCATTCGGTTATCCGAATTTACACTATGCAAATATCTCAGGAGTTGGAATTATTCATTGTTAATTAATAGATGGAATTATTGTATGAAAATTTTGAAAAGATTGGATTATTTTATATAATTTTTCCAAAAAAAAAAAGAATTTTGGTATAATTTTTCAATAATAATAAAATTAACCAATATTGAATCAAGCTTATTAGTTTTGTAATTATGTAGGGTCCACTTATATTTGATCATAATCATAAAAAATCATAAAGGATCATAAAAATCACCATTGAAATGCTTGATTTTTGCAAGTTTTTATCCAAAGATTAATATTTCTGATCAAAAATATTTTTTTATTATTTTAACTAATTTTTACCGGTAAAAACTTATTTTTACTAATTTAAATTTATTTTTACCAATTTTAATTTGTTTTTACTGAATAAAATTTTTTTTTCTTATCAAACTAAAATAATATATAATATTTAGTAAAATTTGTGAATTTCAATCATCTCACTAATTAAAATTTGTTGCTTTTTTATTCCATTTTGGTACTCTGTGTTTAGGATTTCATTTTGATCAATATTGTATTTTGGTTCTTTGTTTAGAAATAGAATCTACTAGCATTGAACGTAGATCATTTGGAGACAAAGAACCGCTTTCGTTGGCTATTTAATTAAACAGGAAAATTGAAAAGAGAAAAAAATGAGGCGACTCAACTTGTTGTAGTTGAATCCAAGTCGAAGGCTTATAGGCCCAACATATATGCTGCCAAGTTAGAAACGTTAGATAGTATGTAAGTGTTTTTTTATTGGTTTTGGTATGCATTTTTTTTGTTATATCAGGCATTTTGTTGGCCATATTATGTATTTTTTGGATTATTTGCAAATAAACACTTTTTAAAATCCCTTTTTTGTAAAGAAACACCTTTTATAATTTTTTTTGTAAAAAAACACTTTTTAAGAGACTTTTTTTTAAAAAAACACCTTAAATCAGTTTCCGGTGACTTTTGTCAACTTTCCAGCGTTGACTATGCCATTTGTCAACTTTTCGGCGTTGACTTTTATTTTTATTTTTATTTTTATTTTTATTTTTATTTTTATTTTTATTATTAATATTATTTTTTAAAATTTTTTTTATTTTTATTATTATTTTAAAAAAATTTTAAAAAAATAAATAATAATAATAATAATAATAATAATAAAACAAAAATAAAAAAATAATAATTTTTTTAAAAATTTTTTTAAAAAAAATTTATTATTTTTTTTATTATTATTTTTTTATTTTTCCTTTTGTTTTTATTTTTAATTTTTTTTAATTTTTATTATTATTATTAATTTTTTTTATTTTATTATTATTATTATTATTATTATTATTATTATTATTTATTTTTTTTATTTTTTTAAAATAATAATAAAAATTAAAAAAATTTTAAAAAATAATATTAATAATAAAAATAAAAATAAAAGTCAACGCCGGAAAGTTGACAAATGGCATAGTCAACACCGAAAAGTTGACAAAAGTCACCGGAAATTGACTTAAGGTGTTTTTTTTTAAAAAAGTCTTTTAAAAGGTGTTTTTTACAAAAAAAATTATAAAAGGTGTTTCTTTACAAAAAAGGGGTTTTAAAAGGTGTTTCTTTGCAAATTTCCCTTTTAATAATCTTAGTATGTATTGTTTATTCATGTAATATGCATTGTTGTTGGATTAAGTAGGTTTTTTAAATAGTCACAATAGGTATTTTATATAGTTATAGTAGGCATTTTTCTAGGTGATAGTAAACATGCATTATTTATGTTATAGTAGGCATTTTTGTCGTATTAGGTATTTTTAATAGTCATAGTATGTGTTGTTTATTCATGTAGTAGTCATTATTATTGGTTATATTAGGTAATTTTTATCATAATAGGTATTTTTTAATTGTTATGGTAGTGTTTTTCTTAATTATAGTAGGTTTTTTGTTGGTTGTAGTAGGCATTTTTATTAGTCTTAATATGTGTTGTTGGTTATAGTAGACATTGTTGTCGGTTATAATAGGTAATTTTAATAGTCATGATAGGTGTTCATTCGTGTTTTTGGTTGTCGTAAGTTTTTTTAATAAATAGTAATATTATTACTTCATTAACTAAAAACACCGAATATATTAAAAACCAATAATTATAACTATTTTTCTAATGCGTACAATAACTATTAAATTGTTTACTATAACTAGTTTCATTAGATATTATAACGTCGTATAATGCATACTACGATAATTAAAAACATCTATTTCCAAATTCAAAAAGACCTACATAATTTCCAAATTTAAAATGACCTGCTTATTAATTAAAAAACACATACTATAACTAGTTCAAATGTCTACAATACCTGATTTAAATGCCTATAGTAAGACATCAAATCACCTACTATAGCAACTTTAATATTTTTTTTAAAAAAAACCTTGGCCATTTGGGGCAATACAAACCTAACTTGTTTTGAAAATTTGAAACAATAATAAAAAAATATATAAAAAAATCACACAATAACCAACTTTGCAAAATAATTACTAAGATAAGTAGTTTGTTTTCAAAGCTGTGGTTTGAGGCTGTTCGCTGTTAGTAACAGCGAATAAAAGATTAGAGGTCAAAAAAAGTCAAAGAGTCTGTTCGCTGTTATTAACGGAGAACAAAGACTTTGACTATTTTTGACCTCCAATCTATGTTCGCTGTTAGTAACAACGAGCATATGCGCGCTAAAAACAACAGATCTTCTTTTTTTCCTCATTTGTGACCATATTTTTACTAACAACGAACAAATCCTTTGTGTTCGCTGTTACTAAGTCGAAACAAGCCAAATTTTAAGTCTGGGAAAAACCTGGTTATCTTGGGAAATAGTTTCAAAAGTTTGCTATAATGTGATTTTTTTATATTTTTTTGTTTATTTATTTCAAATTTTCACTCGTTTTGAGAATTATTCCAAAACCAAATTTATTTTTAATTTTTATTGAAATAATTGTGTAGAATAATTTAAAATTTCCACGAATTTTTTAAAATAATCTCACCTATTGATTGACCATGAATAATCCCAACTTTAGGGGTATTTACCTAGAGTAAACTTGGGTAATCCGATGACTTGTAATTCACCAAAAAAGTAAACTGAAAATTAATGTAAAATTAGTGAAATTTTTTTAAAATTTACATAAAAAATTCTAAATAAAAAAAAAATCAGATTTTTTAAAAACATATTATTTTGATATTTTATTTTAATTCATCTTTTTTTTATAAATAAAACTGCTATAGCAAGTCATCCGATTATCGGATTTATAACCTCTAAAGTTGGAATTATTCATGGTTAAATCAATAGGTGAGATTATTGTAAGTAAATGATGAAAATATTAAATATTGTAAGGTAATTTTTTTTTTAATTTTAAAAAACTTGTTCATTTAAAAAGTTCTTTTATTCGGTGAAATTCGGCCATTTGGGCCAATACAAACCCAACTTGTTGCTACGTCGTTCTAAGCCCATTTTTTTGCTACTCACCGTCGTCGTCGTTTCATTCTTCCGGCCACCAGTCAAACAAGAAAACAAGTTCAAGGCTTTACAGAAAACTAAACCTTTCTTTCTCACTATCAAATTCTTCAACCAATAACCCCTACCATTTTCTTCTATCATATCACAAAAGTATTCTATGCAGATGCGCTTGAGTTAGGGTTTTGGTTTTCTTTGGTTCAATGGCGACGAATTCTTCGTCTCTTCGCTTTGGACCCGTTACTGGTGGTTATGGAAATCTCGATGCTCTCAATCGCGTCCTGTCTGATCTTTGCATTAAGGGAAACCCTAAGGTTATTTTTAAGTTCACTTTCAGCTTAATTCGTATTTTTACTCGATTTTTATGAAGTTATGTTTTTGAATTGGAGTTTTTGATGTTGCAATGGGCGAGGAAACGAAATTTTTTAGGTTTAGTTAGCTTAGAAAATGATGATTTGATTAGCGATGGACAATTACTGTATGAATTCTGGTTTGTATCTCATGTGACAATGTTAAAATTTGCAAATTCATTAGGATTTGTCATCATAAGGGTATTCTAGTATAAATTAACTTTTTTTAATTTTTTTATTTTTTTTTATCGCCTTCAGTTTTATGCAGTTTGCATTTGAGAAGTTTTTGGTGTTGCTATGTGCTAGCAACCGGATATTGTTGGAGGTTTTTAGGTGTATCTTATGTTAGGATTATGATGATTACATTAGCAATGGAACAATTCAAATGTCCTGACACAGAATATTAAGTTGATCGATGTTTACACACGCTGATGCTTTGAACGATGTGCTTATTGTTTTTGCGTGTTTGTCTGACTTAATGGTGTTTTTCGCATTAATTAAAATTTTCGCATCAGGAGGGTGCTTCATCTGCTCTGAGGAGGCATATTGAAGAAGCAGCTCATGATCTCAGTGGAGAAGCATTTTCGCGTTTCATGGATCAGCTCTATGATAGAATATCGAGTCTCTTAGAAAGTGCCGATGTTGCTGAAAATTTGGGAGCTTTAAGAGCCATTAATGAGCTTATTGATTTGCCTCTTGGTGTGAGTGCATCAAGAGTTTCAAGATTCTCTAATTATATTCGTACTGTTTTTGAGCTGAAGCGTGAACGTGAAATATTAGTCCTTGCGAGTAGAGTGCTTGGTCACCTAGCCCGTGCAGGAGGGGCAATGACGGCTGATGAAGTGGAACACCAGGTAGGGATCGATATTTATTGACGTAGTTGCTTGAAACAATAGGAACTTAACTGTTGCTGTTTTATAGATAAGAAGTGCATTGGATTGGTTACGTGGAGAACGAGTTGAGTATCGTCGGCTTGCAGCGGTCTTAATTTTGAAAGTAAGTTGATTTTTTTTGTGTGATAATTGAACTTCAATTCATATATATATATATATATATATATATATATATATATATATATATATATATATATATATATATATATATATATATAGTATCAAGTGAAAACCACTAAAATGATGAAAACTGAAAACCAGAATGAGATATGTATATTGTGGCAAAAGGTGTACATACTATCTTACACAGTATACATATTTTTGTGAAAGAAAAAGTTCATATCATTTACAGAATTGACATCCGAATATGTATATTTTTTAAGCATGTATGTTCACGTTTTAGCAAATGCCCTATTATTTACAAAATTGCCACCCAAATATGTACATCATATAAGCTTTAAAGTATATATGTTTTCAGTTTTCACCACTTTTATTGGTTTTCACATAATCCAAATTATATATATAGATGTAGGTTCAGGTTCCAGTGAGAACCAACCTTATATGAGAACTAATTTGCCTGATAAAAAAAGTATTACTTTTTTACTAAAAAGGTGTTACTTTTGGAAAAATTAATATTACTTTTTCCTTTAAAAAAAGTTGGTACTCTTTAAAAGCGTCACTTTTAGAAAAAAAATATTTTTCAGAAAAAATATAATACTCCCTCCTATTCAGCTTATGTGTCCCATTTCCTTTTATAGTCAAGTCACCTTAATTGTCCCATTTCTATTTTTGGTATGGGTTTTTGACTTTTATGCCCTTAGTAGCTTTATCCTATTTTCATTTATACCCTCCATTACCCATATTAATTTTCCTCCTATACATAAAAAAACCCATAATACCACTCTCTTTCCTACCCTTAGGGTTCAACTTTTGACTCTCCTTAAGATCCGTGAAAAGTCAAATGGGACTCTTAAGGTGAATAGGAGGGAGTACAAAATAACACGTTTTTTCCGAAAACTAACGACTTTTTATGTAAAAAGTAACACCTTTTTGTGAGTTTTGTTTAGAATTTTTCATAAAGTAACACTTTATTGCCTAAAAGTATCACCTATTTTCTTAAAAAAAGTAACACCTTTTTGCCTAAAAGTAACACCTTTTTTGTAAAAAGTAACACTTTTTTGTCAGGCAGATTGGTTATCACGGTTCTTATATAAGGATGGTTCTCATATTTTTTTATGGTAATTTTACATTTCATACATAATTTTTCCCATATCATATCATTCTCGAGTCATTCTAAGTTGCGTTTCACGTTCCCGTTCCCAGACAATGATGGTTTCAAGGCTTGTATCTTGGTGTGCTACTGTATTGGTTTTACATTTAGAAGCACTTGTATCATTTGTTTATTGATAATGAGAAATATTGGTTTCAATTTCAGTTCTCTTTGCTAGAACTTATGGTAACTCTTTTCTCTTCATTTCAGGAAATGGCTGAAAATGCTTCAACTGTTTTCAATGTTCATGTGCCAGAATTTGTGGATGCCATTTGGGTGGCCCTAAGGGATCCTTCATTGGATATTCGGGAGCGTGCAGTGGAAGCATTACGTGCTTGTCTTCGTGTTATTGAGAAACGTGAGACACGTTGGCGTGTTCAATGGTTAGTTTATACATGAAATTCCAGACTCGTAACATTGTAGTGTGTGGCAGTGCAGTGATAGATCAAAAGAAAGATTTCTGATTAATTCTGAAGTTATTATCACAACACGTTCTGGCTCTTAACTTATTTTTAACCATCATGTTTAAATAATTACCTTTGTATTATCTTAATTTGTCCTACAATGTAGGTACTATCGCATGTTTGAGGAAACTCAAGAGGGCCTAAGAAGAAATGCTCCTGTTCATAGCATACACGGTTCCTTGCTTGCCGTTGGGGAGCTCTTGAGGTTGGTTATTTTTTTTTTTATTTAATATTATTCAAATGCTATGGATCTAGTTGGTACTTTTTACAAGTCGAAACTATTACTTTATACTGCCTCTTTCTCAACATAATGGGCTACATAATTAGAGGCATAGTCTGTCAAAAGATGTTTCTCACAATGGTAGTAAAAGTAGGTGGCCTATGGTGTTGTGCTTTTGAAAGAGATAGTAAGAAGAGTGGATAGCCGAGATGCTTATGTTAAGATGTTTGGGTGGTCATGTCCTAATTCCTAAGAGATAGAATTCAAAATACTTTCATTCGCTTGAGAATAAATGGGTATTTGCGATTATTAAAGGTTTCAGTTTCATTCATTTCATTTTCTATCCTGCAGAAATTCTGGCGAGTTTATGATGTCAAGATATAGGGAAGTTGCGGAAATCGTTCTCAGATATCTGGAGCATCGTGATCGACTAGTTCGTCTTAGCATAACTTCTTTGCTTCCTCGCATCGCCCATTTCCTTCGTGATCGATTTGTGACTAATTATTTGACGGTTAGTGACTTCTAGCAGCTATATTTGTGCTGTTGTATATCTATATGACACTTGTTCTGATTCGTTGATGGTTAGCTCCTCCTAACATATAAGTAATGCGCACTATTTGAAGCTGTTTTCTTGATGAAATGTTTATGAGAATGCAATTTTTTGGGACAGATATGCATGGAACATATTCTTGCTGTTCTCAGGATACCTGCTGAGCGGGCAAGTGGTTTTATTGCTCTTGGGGAGATGGCTGGTGCCTTGGACGGGCAACTTAAAAACTATTTGCCGACAATAATACCTCACTTACGTGATGCTGTGTGTGACTCTTTTCCATCTTTCTCTTAAAGTTTTAATCTCTTTGTTTTGTCATGACATTATTGGTGTACTTTTTCTAGATTGCTCCTCGTAGAGGAAGGCCTTCTCTGGAGGCTTTGGTCTGTGTTGGCTGCATTGCAAAAGCAATTGGTTTAGAATTGGAGTCTGATATTCGTGGCCTCTTAGATGCAATGTTTTCTGCTGGTCTTTCATCTCAGCTTGTAGAAGCGCTAGAGCAAATTGGCCTCAGGTTTGTTGTAAATGTTAGGTAGCTTAAAGGTGTTTGATGGGCTGCTCTAGGCCAGCACTTCTTTACCTCGTATGGCGTAGGTCCATATTAACCTGACGCAGACCTCAATTGAAAAGAAATTCAGCCATGCATTGCAAGTTCTATGTTTATCTTTAAATACTGGCGAGGTCCAGCCTGGTTTGTTTAATTGGCTTTCTAGAGTTTTTATCTTATTAAATTTTCTAAAGTTCCGTATGTAATATCTTCAACTGTAATATGCCTGACCAAGTGACCAGGTGTGGGCTGGAACCTATCTGATCCTGCTTCATGGCAAAGATTGGACCGACCTTGTTTAAGCATTTCCCTACTTGTTTGCCTTGCACAATTGTCAAATTCTTCTTTTAATTAGGGATTTTGCATTTTCAGCATTCCTTCATTGCTTCCAACAATCCAAGGTCGATTGCTTGAATGCATTTCTGTAGCTCTTTCAAGAACTCATCATTCTCAGGTGAGGCCAGCTGTGACAGGTCGAGCAAATGTGGTCAATATGCCTCCTATGGTTTCAGATGTCTCTAGCCCTGCTGTTGTGCAACTTGCTTTGCAGACTCTTGCACATTTTAATTTCAAGGTTTATACTTCTCTTGGTTAAGGTTCTATTTGTTTCTTTTTTGGTCATTTGGTGGTGTTTGAGTTCTATATAATGATTATAGGGCCATGATCTTCTTGAGTTGGCAAGAGAATTGGTTATATCTTACTTGGAAGATGAGGATGCAGTGACAAGGAAAGGTGCTGCATTATGCTGTTGCAGATTAGTTGCAAATTCTATCTTTGGCACATCTTCTCAGTTCAGTTCCACTAGAACTAACCGAACTGTAGGAAGGAGAAGACGTCTCATTGAGGAGGTACTGACCTTTAAATGCCACTTTCCTTTATACTTCTATTCAATGGCATGTTCTTTATCATTCTTGATGTCATAGTGACTGTGCGACTAGTATTAGTTTTAGTCTTTTGGTGCCTTTTCTAAATGTTTATATCATAGGCTGTTTGGTGGCTAGCTATTTTTTGTTGATACCTATTTTCTGGCTTATGAAGCAACAATGGGTACTTATATTATGTCAGCCAATAACCTTAGGGCAGTGTGTTTCTTCTCAAAATTTAGTTTCTGGGCTGTCAAATAATCTCTGGAGGGCACTGGAAGAAACATGTCTGCACTTAAGTTTGCTTTGACAGTCTTTATACTTTAGCAACTAAATGGTCTTGGTATAAAGAAAACAAAACTAAATGGTCTTGGAGAAATATAGAAATTGTGAGCTTGAAAATTTCTGGTTAAATTACATTTCAAGGTTATGGATTAGTGAAAGGGTTCTGCATAGTTGTGGGAGATTACGTTTCTGAATCACTCACTCATATTCTTTGACCCGTGATATATATACATATATATATATATATATATATATATATATATATATATATATATATGTAGTTTATCAACTATGACTGATAAATGTTCTTAGCTATCGTTTAATTTTTTTTCTTACCTCTACTTATTTATTTGTGAATTCCTGTTTTTTCTTTCCTACTTTATGTCTTCCATAGTACTTACTAATATAAAACTATGTGCCTTGAACAACAAAATGCTCTTTTGAGTTAATAGAGAAATTTTTATGGCATACTGGAACAATAATTTTTGTTTAAAAATAGGTGCAACAATGTAAAATTGGCTTGTTCAACTCTCGAGATTAGGGATTCTGAAGAATAATTGAAACACAACTGAAGATGGCTGTTGAGTTATTTTTTTTCGGAGTATTTATTGCAATGAATCTTTATTTAGTAGCAACTTGTCATCTGATAAATCTTGCCTTCTTAGAGACAGTTTTTGGATGTTCGATTTTGTGTCTCTTGTCATTATTAGCTGATATTTTGTGCCCCTGCTAATTTGCTGATGTATAGTTGCCTAAATAGTGAGAAATTATTGGCTAATTGGATATATTTTTTATGTGATTTTCTCATGTAGATTGTGGAAAAGCTGTTAATGGCTGCTGTGGCTGATGCTGATGTTAGTGTAAGGCTTTCAATATTCCAGTCCGTGCATGAAGAGGGAGGTTTTGATGATTTTTTGGCGCAAGCTGATAGTTTAAGTGCTATCTTTGCGGCTTTAAATGATGAGGTAACTTTTGAAATGTTGTGGGGCCTGTGAGATCCTTGTGCATCCTCAATTATTCTGTATTGTTTCACTAAAATGTTTCTCATTCTTATCTAATTACTTTTTCTGAATGAATATGGTTTTATGCATTATATTGTACTGTTTTTATTCAATTATTTCTGTGCATTTGTTAAATCATCAAATGAAATGATATTTATAGTTTTTTAACTTCTGGAATTTATTTCGTGAAATCGGGTGGGTGTTGGAGCAGAGTTACATATAAAAGAAAGTTCCATCATGGAGTCTTTTTCTGGCTACGTTTTATCTTAATTGGTTATGATTTGTAACACAGGTTTTGCTTGCAGGATTTTCAAGTTCGTGAATATGCAATCTCTGTCGCTGGTCGTTTGTCTGAAAAGAATCCTGCATATGTTCTCCCAGCTCTGCGTCGTTATCTCATACAGCTGCTCACTTATCTAGAGCAAAGGTGATTAGGAATTAGGAAGGTCATTGTGAACAGCTTACATGTTGATATTACATGTAGCTTTTCCCTTATTTGGGAGAACTTGATTATTTTCTCGCTTAATGAACCGATGTATGTTTGTACAGTGTGGATAGCAAATGCAGAGAAGAAAGTGCAAAATCATTGGGTTGCTTAATACGTAACTGTGAACGTTTAATACTCCCATATATTGCTCCCATACATAAGGTATAAGAGATGTTCTTTTTAATGCTATGAATGTCAGCAATGGGATGTCATTTGTGTTCATGAAGCTTTGTGTGTGTTCTACTTTCAGGCCTTAGTTGCAAAACTTCGTGAGGGATCAACGTTAAGTGCTAATACTGGCATTATCACAGGTGTATTGATTACTGTTGGAGATCTGGCTAGAGTGGTGAGTTGCTTGATTTATAAGATTTGGTAATTGATGATATGTATTGCAGGGAATTTGGTAGTGGAAAGAAAGGTGAATTTTTAGGCCAAAATTATTATTAATAAAAATAATATTATTATTTTTGCATTGGGCCATCATATTCTGCTTCTTGAGGCTTCTGTTTTTAAAGAGCAATGCTTATCATTTTTTTTTATTTTTTTATTTTTGTAAAGTTGTAGTTTAGGTCATGCTTTGACTCTTTTGCGTGAAAGTATTTGCCTTTTACTATAGAGCTTTTCTTTTTCTTTTAATTTCTTTTATTTTATATTGTTGTTATGGTAGTTGATTTAATGAGGTTGAGGTCATGCCTCTAATTTTATCTTGTTTGTAAGGATGCTTGGTGACTCTTTTTAAGGATATTAGTGGTTTTGAATCATGGGTGTTACATCTTGCCTTCTTGCAAGTGCCTTTTTTTGCTGAACGTGTCAATTATATATAATTTTTTCTCTAGAATCTTAAATTTTGACTATTTCTTCCATTGATGCATTGTTATTTGGAATCGCGGTGTTGGAATTGGCTTTTTGTTCGTGTAGATGAAGTATCAATCAAAAACAACCACCTTATTTTTACAAGGGTATGTTTGCCTACATCCGATGTTCCAAAACATCGCCTTGGTAGAGAATGGAGACTATATGTGTTTTACTTAATAGCATTAGGCTAATAGAATATACACACACACACACACACGTAATAATAGATATTTCCTGAGAGCTAGGGTGATGAGAACTTGACACGTTATTACTTGTTACCAACAATCTCACCCTACAAGAACAAGAAAGTGAAGGAACACTTGGGAAATAGTCAAATAGATGAGTAAGGGGAGAAGTTATTGAATTTTTCTAAGGTAAAATCATCCCTGCTTATTATTGAGTTGATGACTTTCTTTTGTGGTATAGTTTATCTTTTTGGAGCTAATTTTTTCAAGGGTGTTTGCCATTGGCTAAAGATTTGTGTTGTTTTCTTTCTTCGTTGAATTTTGTTTTTGTGGTTCAATGGTCGAGTGTCACTAAGATGGATGAGTTGGAGTATTCCAAACGATGACATAAGAAAAAATTTTGGAGTCACCGATATTGAAGATAATTTTAGAGAAAAATCATTTACGGCTGTACGTTGGTTTGTTCACATGCAAAAGACCTAATTGTTACATAAGTGGAAGATTGGAACTTTGAAGAGCTTAGATGAAGGGGTAAGTTGAAGATGATCTAGATAATATGAATGAAGAGTGACATGAAGGATTAGTATTATATTAGAAATGAATAAGGAGATATGTAGATAATCATTGGCATTGACTTTTCTAGTTGTAGATTAGTATTAGATAGGGTTGAATTACTGAGGCTGAATAAAGTATAATTTTTGTTACCAATATCTCTCTTGTGGATGTATATGGTTCAAGTAGTCAACCTCATACTTTTAGGGCTAAGGATTTGACAATGTTGTTGTTGGTTCAATGTTGGTGTGTTTCATTTCTTTATTACGTGAAGCTCAGTTCTTTGATCAGTGTGTGACACGCTATTTGATCCACCCACTCTAGGCCCAGGCCCAAGGACAACAACAAGAGGGAACAAGTCAGTTATGGCAAATAACAGCTCAGCATAGGGATTACAGTTTATTGATTTCTTGGTGACCTGTAAATGTTGTTAGGGGCATTCTTGTAAACGTCATTCATACCCAGTTGTCTTTATATACAGATGTTGTATTGTAATAAGGGTTCAACTGTTTTAATAGTATCTCATTGAAAGCATTGCAGTAGCTCGAAAGTGCTATAACCTTTTCTTCTTTCTGTTTCTATTATCTGATTGGGAACTAAGTAAACAGATTTCAACTCAATTGATAACAGTGTGTTTGGTATCTTATCATCATACGTTCATAGTTGTATCACCTGGGTGGAGATCTGATTTTTGTTTTTATTTGATTTCATACTCTTTACTTGGTTTAATGTAACCTTGTGACTAATATTGGTTAGCTGTTAAATGTTTGATTTTAAAGAAAACTGTTGTGAATGATAGATATATATGCTCATCTTCAATAAACATTACATTTGTAGGGTGGCTTTGCCATGAGACAATATATACCTGAACTTATGCCATTGATAGTAGATGCTTTGCTGGATGGAGCAGCTGTCACAAAACGAGAAGTGGCTGTTGCAACCCTTGGACAAGTAGTACAGAGCACTGGGTTAGTTACTAATTTAGCATCTAATGGAATCTATATTATGTTCACATGGTTTGTGTTTTCTTGTTAGGGTTTTGGAGCTATTAAATTTTATCTAGGACAGTGAAGAACCAGGACATTTTTTTTTGGTGGGCTTGTACTAAGTGAATTTTTTCTTAATAATTTTGAAATCTAAATATTCAACGGAAAAATTAGAAAATGTTTCACTGCTATATTATTTGGTTATCTCCAATTTATCATAGTCTAATTTAACAATGAAACTTAGTGGCCGTAGAATGTCAATTATTGATTAGAAATCATAGAGAAATGTGGTAAAAAAATAACTCAATAGTGACACTGAAGAAGTGTTCACAAATTATTCTTCGTTATAAGGTGGCTCTTTTCTCAAGCTATAATTTAATAAGCCTCAGGCTATCTTGATGTTATTTTTGTTAAACTTAGCTGGTAAGAAAGCTGATATATTATGGTATTTTGAGCTTTAGTTAAGGTTTCAGTATGAACAGTGTATTGCATGCTCTTTGGTCTTATGCGTATTTTTGCCAGGTATGTCATTGCTCCTTATAATGATTACCCTCAGTTGCTTGGATTACTCCTAAAATTGCTTAATGGTGACTTGGCATGGTCAACTAGACGGGAAGTTCTGAAGGTATGTTTGTGGTTCAGAATTTTGAGACTGCTAGGCTACTGGTACTGATTGCTAGTACATTGACATCTGTCCCAGGTTCTTGGTATCATGGGTGCATTGGACCCCTATGTTCATAAGCGAAATCAACCAAACCTTCCTGGATCTCATGGGGAAGTTACGCATACGAACACTGAAACAGGTCAGCACATTCGGTCCATGGATGATCTCCCTATGGACCTTTGGCCATCTTTTACGACATCATCAGAAGACTATTACTCAACGGTACAAGTTTCAGCAATTAATACATCATAAGTTGTCATTTTTGTCTATTCTGTATGGAACTGAAAAATCAATCAATTTTTCTTCCAGTTGTAACATATAAAAATGGGGTTATTATGATTGCAGGTTGCTATTAATTCCCTCATGCGGGTTCTTAGGGATCCTTCACTTTCTAGCTACCACCAAAAAGTAGTGGGATCTCTCATGTTCATATTTAAGGTGATATGATAACATGTTTTGTTTGGTGGAATTTGTTGATATGATGTCCATTGTTTTTGTTTATCGAGTAATTTTGAACTATATTGCATCCCTCATTGAAGTTTTTTCTGTTTTGTTTTTTTGGTGAGATAAGTCTATGGGACTTGGTTGTGTGCCATACCTGCCGAAGGTTAGTTTTTTTTTCTCACTCATTACTTGAATTATGTTCATATCTGTAATTTTGTTTCTCATCCATTGCTTAAATCTATGCTCATTTATGTTGTTTCAATTCGTAGAGTTCATTTGCTAAGTACCACTTTGTTTTGCACTTCAAGTGAGAAAGTTCAGTATGTCAACCTAAAACTATTGGCATTCCTGGGCTGGCTTTTACTTTTTCTGTGTTAAATTATATCATTTATGAATATACTTGACTCATAACGGGTTTTTGGTGAACTTTATGGTTATAAATTGAAAATAAGCTGTTCGAACTTTGAAATGAACTCTAATTTATTGATCAAAGTTACTTAGAATGCTGTGGGGGTACGTATAGATTTATTTATATTAATTCAGGTTAGTAAACAACAAAGTTCTAATACTGTTTGCTTTTTCAATAGAATATTTCTGAAAGCCAAAGCTATTTCCCAAGGTGAAAGCCTTTTTGTGAAAACTGGCTTTGGGGAAATTACTAATAATGTTAGGTTCTGAAGCAAAGGTTAAGCTTGCTATTTCTCCTTTTATATGTTTTTTTATGTCAACCATCAAGCTATTTCTTGTTCTATATGTTCTAAAGGAAAATTTGAGTTTGGATTAGGGGAAAACCACTTACATTCTTGTTGTAAGGTGGCTTATTGTAATTACAGACGACTTTTTTGAGTGAAGAGTGTTGCCTATGTCCTTTGAATTTTATTAACTTATCATTTACTTAGCATTTGAGGCATTTGCCCAGCTTCTCGAAAGAGATAACTTGAGAAAGCCTTAGGGTGAAGAGTTTGAGGCTTTATAAACTAATCCAACTTTTAATAGAAAACTTTTGGAAGGTACGGTCAATTTTATGGACGGATGTGTACTATGAATGAAGAGTCTTGCACATGTCCTTGAAATTTATGACTTGCTGTACATCCGTGTGGGAAAAGAAGTTTCTGTTAAGGTGCCATGAGGGCAGTTCTAAAAACGTGATAGTTGGAGTGAAACTCATGTGTCTTAAAAGGATTTTCTACTTTATGTGTTTGGGAAAAAGAAGCTTATATAGTGCTATAGTGGACTAAGGCCGATTGATTCTTCGAGGAGTATTCCATTGAGAAGATTCATAGGAATTGGGCTAATTGGTGATCAAGTATTTCTGTTCGAGGACTCCTTGTCTTCTTCTATTGTATTGTTTTTTGAATGATAATATCAACATACTTTTATCTTTGAAGAAGATAATTCAAAATAAAACTGTAATGGTAATACTTCTCCAATGTTATTGGATTTCTACTATATCATGGGTAACTTTCCTCAAATAGCATAAACTTGACCAGTTTGCTACCCTTAAAAGTGGTTGATTCCTTCTGCTTCCCTTACCAATCCATTTGAATACAAACAATAGAAAATATGTCCTCCTTTTCATCCTAAATGTTCAATGATTCTATCAAAACCAAATGTTATTTCCACTTGAAAACTATCAATACTCTGGGATGATGGTTCTTTGTGGTTGCTCTTTAGAAAGACATTTTTGTTTATGTTGTTTATTTTGAAAGATAAAAGATAGGTTATTTTGTAACATAGATATGTTTCATTTAGCATGAAGTGGAGATTTTCTAGAACTGTGCCGTGCTCTTACACTTTTGGAGTTGCTGATTTATGTTGCTTTTGGTTAAGGTTTTTTCTTCCGTCTAACCAATAAGTACATTTTTCTTTGTAGGTGTTGCCGGATCTCTTCCAAATTGTTCGTGCATGTGATGATAATTTGAAGGATTTTATCACTTGGAAATTTGGAACATTGGTGTCTATTGTTCGTCAGGTAATTTTGCAGTCAGCTTCTTCGCTCATGATTCTTTTTAGTCTAGCCTTTTCAAGAATTGGTCTTTTTGGAATGTATGCATTAACTGAAAATGTCATTTTTCTGCAGCATATCCGTAAGTATCTTTCGGATCTGCTTGCTCTTATTTCTGAGCTTTGGTGTTCCTTTACTTTGCCAGCTGCCAACCGTTCCGTGCGTGGTTTACCTGTATGCTTGTCGTACATTCGCTTTGCTTTTTATGCTACATCATGTTCGTACATCTCACTATTTTGGTGGAATCTTTATTTATTTGTTTATGCTATGCTCCTACGTTGTGCCCAGGTTTTACATTTGGTAGAACAACTATGTGTGGCATTAAACGATGAATTTAGGACATATCTTCCTGCTATTCTTCCTTGCTGCATACAAGTTCTGAGTGATGCAGAGAAATGTAATGATTATACTTACGTTCCAGATATTCTCCACACTCTTGAAGTATTTGGAGGTGTGAAAAGTCCATTTTTTGCAGTTTTGCATGCAAGTGGTTATGGATTTTTTTTCTCTTCATTTGGATGATTGGTATGGTTTCCATTACAGGAACACTGGATGAACATATGCATCTACTTCTTCCAGCACTTATCCGTCTGTTCAAAGTTGATGCCTCGGTGGATATAAGACGTGCATCCATCAAGACTCTTACTAGATTGATTCCTCGAGTTCAGGTTGTCGTCGCAGGCTATTTTTTATCGACTAATAATTTTTTCTATTTTAAACTTCTGGTACACATTTGTGCATGACAATTTTATTTGTTTTCAGGTTACTGGTCATATATCATCTCTTGTTCACCACTTGAAGCTTATCTTGGATGGGTTAGTTTTTGTTTTATTTTATTTTTTTTTATATTTTTAATTTTAATTATTTTTAATTTTAATTTTACCCCATCCCCCAACTAGCAAAATAGATTTAAATTGTGCTTGCAGCTGAAATTCATGAACAAATGGGACATCCGAGTGATCATATGATTATCAATGCTATTTGACTTTGTGATCAATAATAGAGTAACCGCAAGATGATTAATCTGGAAAATGATAAAAAATTTAAATGACCTTTAGTAAAATAAATAGAACGCTAGGGATTTTTTTTGGGGGGGGGGGGGTGGAGCGAAGAAGGATTGCAAGAAATCAGGATTTTATTTAGAGATAGGAAGATTGTTAGAACAGTTTTAAATTTATGGGAAGGTGAATACATGAATTGTTGAAGAGAGAACCATCAAAGCAAAGTGTCTAATGTCTAAATGACATGCTTATTGTATCAAGTATCAACCATTGAACATGCGTTTCCTTGGCCGAGATTTTTAAAGCTGTGTTTAGATTGAGTTTGATTTGAAGTTATTTGATGTCATGGTTTTCAAATCTACCCAATTGTTCTGATAGAAAATGTCCAACAACAATGCCCACAATGTCAATATCTTAATCCCAATAGGTTTGGCTACATGAACCAAACTTGACTACTTGAAAAATCAACAAGTATGCCATAGCCTTAATCCCAAAAGATTAGGGTCGGCTAAATTGTTGAGACCTCAAAACATTTCATGCTATCTACAAATAAAACATTTATTCTAGTGATCATCCACATATATTTTTATCCTTATTTTATGTTTTGTCGTATGAGATTTGCATAAATCCCAGTTCTTCATATTCTTCACTTTTGCTATCAAGGTTATTTTTGGACTATATTTTCAAGTAGCAATACAACAACAACAACAACAATGCCAACTTGTCATTTGCAACTTGTCATGGTTTAATACAACAAAAATAATGATGCTAGAACCTCAATGCCAAAAGATTGAGGTCGGCTACATGAACCAATATATCTTTTTAATGGTCGTCCGCATGGATTCTTCTACATTCATTCCGATTTTCTACCTTCTCAGTTTACTCTAGCTCATTAATATCCTTATCCACTCCTGTTCTCGACGTTGTCTGCGGTCTTCCTCGCCCTCTATTTAAGTCTCTCGAACTCTCGCTCTCTATCTTTCTTACCAATTCGCTTATACCCCGTTTTTGCACATGTTCTAACTACCTTAAACGATTCTCTTTCATCTTTTTCTCAATATTTGCAACTCCTAAACTCTTTCTTATATATTTGTTTCAATTTCCATCGAAGCATTCGAATTTGCGCTACTTCCATCTTTCTACTGTGATCCTTTCTAAAAGCCGTACATTCTGATCCATATAGTAGCGTCGGTTAAATGGTCGTTCGATAAAACTTACCCTTTAACTTTAAGAGCCCTCGATCACATATTCTAGTAGCCGCTCTCCATTTTTTCCACCCACCCTTCATTCTATGAGTCACATCTTGTTGGATGTTCCCATTACTTTGAAATATGAACCCTAGGTATTTGAAGCATCTACTTGAATCGATTTCTTTCTCTTCTAGCTTTATAGTGTTTCTCGTTATCTCGTTTGTGCTAAAATTACATTCCATGTACTCTGTCTTGTTCCGACTTAATTTAAAACCTCGTGACTCCAAGTCTTGTCTCCATTATGGATTAATAAAAATAATAAATTAAAAGGATATAGAAGTATATCCAACTTGATTTTCAAAAAAAAAAAAAGTATATCCAACTTGCATGTAGAAGGTATCACTTGGGTTTCTTTTACCTTTTTTGATAATGTCTTTTACCCTTTCAACAAAGTACAGTAATCACAATTTTATAGTTTACATGGGAGAGAGGGAGAGGGAGAGGGAGAGGGAAGAGTTCCAAGGAAAACAGATACAGATCGACAATGGAGAAAGACTAAAGACTAAAGAGTTGAAGACAATGGAGAAACTCTCAATTAAAAGATGATTACGGTGGGCTTTTATCCTTTGGCGACCAAAAGCTCCAAATTTATCCTTGATATGGTTAAGTTGGAGCTCTGAATTCCATATTTAGGGCTTCAAAGAAATTTCTGATCTAGAGCTTTAAAGAAATTGCAAACCCTAAAAATGTCTGCATAAATGTCATGTATAGCATACGCAAGGTGCGTGAGGTGTGGAGGCGCATAAGGCGGTAAAAAGGCGTGACTTTGAGCCTCCTGTATCTTGCTACGCCTCGACTCAAGGGGGCATTTGAGTAGTCACTTTGCACCTAGGGGCACGCGTTCTAAAACACAGCCTGTACCATCTCAGATAAAAAAGAAAGAAAATGAGAAGAATTAGAGGTTGAGTGAGCA
Source organism: Amaranthus tricolor (assembly GCF_026212465.1). Lineage (NCBI taxonomy): Eukaryota > Viridiplantae > Streptophyta > Magnoliopsida > Caryophyllales > Amaranthaceae > Amaranthus > Amaranthus tricolor. The sequence goes on along the minus strand of NC_080047.1, from coordinate 274,453 downwards.
GATAACAAAATATCTCTTGTTTCTTTCCCACTGTAATTGAGGGTATACATTTTCTTAATTCTCATTGTCGTCTACTAAATTTTGATTTGATATAATTTTCGGCTTTTTATTGATTATTGCTATTTTAATACATCAGCAACAATGACATTTTTCTGATCCTTTCAGATTAATTCGGTGAAGATTAAATTGGTAAAAGTGATGAGGTGAAAAGGAAATTGAGGTTTTAGAGAGAGAAAATGAAGCAAAGGAGGGGGAGATCAACTTCAACCCTAAATGAGTCACACGCTGTTAACATGACCTGATTTGTCTATTGTAACAGTTGATATTTAAGGAGGGACCTGGCGTTGGGTATAAAGTTAGGACGAATGAGAAATTAATAATGGCTGCAACTATTTATTTTAAAGGGCCTAAAGTTTGGAGTTGGATTGCCATCATCATTTTTATCTTATTATAAGTGTTCTCATGGACTTTAATTTTTAATTTATTTTAAAAAATTACATTTTGGGCTATTAATGAAAAAAGGAGTGTTATCGTTTTATAAACTGTGATATCATTTTCTGTTTTTATTCGTTGGAGGTCTTGGTGTACATTGTATTTGTGTTATGAGTGTTGCTATAACAGGTAAAAGAGTGAGCAACTTTAATTTTGGGTTGGAGGGTTTGACTTGCTGTTGGTAAAATTCAAATGTATCTTGAGTACGTAAACTGTAAAGAGTGGTGTTGTGGTAATTGTTCTTTCATGGTTGTGGCTCATGCATTTTTTAACTCCCATATTTTTTTCTTTTTCTGGTTCTATGTGCGCCCTTGCAAAATCCAGTTCTCAAATTCTGCTTTTTTTGGTTGTGGGTGCTGCAGACAGAAATTCAAACAATTTTAATTTTATGTTCTCCTTAGACCTGAAGATTTTACAATCCCGGTCTTGATAACATTGGTTTAATTTGTTATAACAGTCTACCCTTCTAACAGTTATCGAGCTCCAGGTCATTTAAGCACCAAGGAAACCTTGTATTTTAATACATTAGGAAGTGTCATTGAGTTTGCTAATTTGTTCTGTAAAATTAAAGTTGAACTAGGAGAACTTTATCCAATGCTTGATTGGTTGATGGGAAAGTTGAAACTCTGTGGCTTTGTTTCATGATTTAGAGGTTGAGGAATTTTTTATATTCCAAGAATTCATCAGCGATGCTTTCGTTTTCAGGAAGAATGATGAACTCCGAAAGGATGCTGTTGATGCACTTTGTTGTCTCGTCCATGCTCTTGGCGAGGACTTTGCTATTTTCATCCCTTCTATTCACAAGCTTTTGGTGAAACATAGGCTCCGGGTACTTCATTTTCTTTGTCCTGGTTTGCATTACATCCTTGGTGATTTTTACTAGTGATTTGAATAATTTTTTCTCATATATATCTCTGATATATATATAATTCCAGCACAAAGAATTTGAAGAAATAGAAGGACGATTCCGGCGGCGAGAACCTTTAATTTCCGGAAGTACAGCTGCTCAAAGATTAAGTAGATGCCTTCCTGTAGAAGTTATTACGGATCCTGTGAATGATGTAGAATACGACCCCTACAGCGATGGAAGCGACATGCTCCGAGATGTCAGAAGCCATCAGGTGCCTTATTCTGTTTTTAGGTTTCGCATCACATGCTACAAGATGCCTAAAAGCTATTGTTGCACTTCATTGTTAGTCTGATTTATCGTAACACATCAGGTGACAAGATGATTATCAGGATAATTGATGATAGTTGTATCAAAAATTGTTCATTCTGTTTGGTAGATCATTTTCTAATCTTATTATATATATATATACAAATGTCAAGCTTAACAAACAAACAACATCCTAATAAAAAGACCAAACTACCCTTATTAAGTCACGTGCATAGTGTAAAAATGCGGTAATGGCCGCAATTGCGGTCGCGCTAACGGAACAATGATGTGGTAACGGGAGTGATATGATTATCGTAACGCCTAAATATCTGTCAAATCATAATATCTTTTGATACGATCCAAAGTCAGTTTTTTTACACCTTTAGAGCGCAAAAAATATTGATTCGTCTATTTTGGAAACCTTGACATCATGGCCGATGCGATGCAATGTGATGCGGTCTTGTTTATACACTATGCTATTGTGCCTCTTTCTTCTATTATAGATGTAACACAGAGGAGGTGGAGTCCCTTGAGTCGCATCACAATCCATCTAATATTTTTGTTTTACTTTTCTTTTGTATTCTGTTATTAGATAGAATATAGTTGAAGACTTCTATTGTCTAAATATGTTGGAATCTTGTAAATAGTTTATTCTGATTCAAGACATCCGATAGCTGAACTCTACTCTGTTGGAAAGGGGCAAAAAAATCAAAGAAACATGTGTACAAATGAATAAAAATATTTTAAGATTTGTAAATATGTTATAATTTGTTTTGATGTAAGCATCAACTTATTCAGGTTAATGATGGTCGCTTACGTACTGCTGGGGAGGCTTCTCAACGCAGTACCAAAGAAGATTGGGCAGAATGGATGAGGCATTTCAGTATTGAACTGCTTAGAGAATCTCCTTCGCCAGCTTTGCGAACTTGTGCTAGGCTTGCACAATTACAAGTATTAATAATTACTTCTATTTCTATTTTTATCTTGATATATGTATAGTTTTTAAATCCTTGGAGTCTACAGCCTTTTGTAGGGAGAGAACTATTTGCTGCTGGTTTTGTCAGTTGTTGGGCTCAACTCAATGAGACAAGTCAAAGACAATTAGTTCGACAACTGGAGACAGCATTTTCTTCGCCTAACATTCCCCCTGAGATATTGGCGACTCTTCTGAATTTGGTATACTTTCATGTTCTACTGCCTTTTATGTTTCATGGATGGAGTTTCCTAACATCTTCCACTTTGTGTTCTGTATTTTGTTTTTTACACTCGCATCATTTGCCATGCATGTTAACCAATTTGCATTCATTGTCATCAGTTCAGTTTATTATCCTCCTCCACTTCTCTATTGTATTCTCTTTCCTGCGCTTTTTTGCTTTCTTTTCTCTTTTCCAAAACAAAAGGCATAGGTTTGGTGAAGATGCATCCTCTAGATTTGGCCATAGAATGCAGACTAACTTGGTAGCCAAGTCTGACTATCATGGGATCAAATCTTGGTCACTATTAGTATTACCTTATTGATCAATAAAGTGTAAGCCTCTAATTTGAGTAAAGTCTAATTCTAGACTCATTACTACTATACTTTTAATGGAGAATCTATAGAACACAAAGCTTTTGCTCAGTAGCTAAGTCATAATCCCATTTTGTTATGTTATGCTTTATATCCCTCCGTTTCTTAATGAAGTTCCCACGAGGAATGTTCTTGGGAACTAAGAAATATGTAATCTTTTGAATAGTGAATATATTATTTTATTGAATAATAAAATTTGATGGAGAAAAAGTGAGGACCATAAACATTTTAAAAAATATTAAGTTTGTGGAAAAAAATATAGAGACTAGAATTAATAAAAAATGTTTTTATAAAGTTAGTGGGATGTTATAGGGACCATAAGGAATATAAAAATATTAAAATGAATTTAGTGGTAGATATGTGGGAACCATAAGCATTATTAAAATAATAAAATGAGGATTAACAATGTTATTTTTGTCCAAAATGTGATATAAATAGAGAGATTCTTTATGGGAACAAATGAAACACCTCAAAATGACAAATGGAAACTTCTTTAACGAATGGAGGGGGTACTTTTTTTCTTGGAAAAAATAATCTCAACATTGTATTCTCTGCATTTTCGGAATTTGAGGAGAAAGAACTAAAGGAAAAAAAGTATTATGGCACATTGCTTTGATGGTGATTGTGCAAAGTTGTTGAAGCACAATTCATGTGTCTATGGAGGTGTTTCTGTTTTATGTAATCCTCTCTTGCTCTGTATATGTCCTTTGATTGATGTCATTGTGGGCTAAGTTTACTGGCTTTTCAAGTGTTACTCAATTGAGGTAGTTAAATTAAATTGGGCTAATCTGTAACTTGCTTTCTTGCTCGAAGGACATTTTATATCTTGTGGATGGTATTATGGATGTCAAATTTCTGTCTGGCTTGACATCTAATCTTTATGCAATCAAATCTTCTTTTTACTGATATTTGCCACCTGATCTACGTAGGCAGAGTTCATGGAACATGATGAAAAACCTCTTCCTATTGATATACGTCTTCTTGGAGCTCTTGCAGAGAAGGTATATTTTTATCTACATTTCCTTGTTTTCCAGCACACACGTTTTGTGCAGCCTTTTGATTAGTTGTGTAATCTTTGCTTATCTGTGTAAATTCTTTCAATTAATTCATATCAGTGTAGAGCATTTGCAAAGGCACTGCATTACAAGGAAATGGAATTTGAAGGTCCACGATCTAGAAACATGGATGCAAACCCAGCTGCTGTTGTTGAAGCACTTATACATATCAACAACCAATTGCATCAGCATGAGGTCGTCAAGATCCATAGACGAGCTCATTTCAAGTTTTATCCATACCATATGTTTGCTGATTATTGTTTCGTTTACAGGCTGCTGTAGGAATTTTGACCTATGCACAACAGAATTTGGATGTTCAATTGAAGGAGTCATGGTATGGATTAACAGGTCTTGAATTCTTTGCAATTTGCGATTTGTTTACCATGGTTGCACGTTTTTATGTTTTTTCATGTAGGTATGAAAAGTTACAACGATGGGATGATGCTCTGAAGGCATACACTTCAAAAGCAGCTCAAGCAACAAATGCTCAAGCTTTGCAGGAAGCAACATTAGGTGTGGATCTAGTTAACCATGTGTTTTTTTCTTTGGTTTATTTGTTGTCTTTTTTTATTTGTTTTATTGTCTTTTTTTCTGTGCTAGAAGAAAATTATGCTACCTGTTGTATATTTTATTGCTATAGATTTATGAAATAGTAGTTTATTTTGATGAACTGCTTCCAAGGGATAATAGCTCACGTCCTTAAGCTAGCATAAAATAGGTTAGCAACAAAGTCAATAAAAATATAAAATGCCTCTTCTATTCTTAAGTTTTTGGGATTAAGGCTTTGACATTGTTGTTCTTCCTCCATCCCCAAGTAAATGCAAATGCAGTATTTCTTTTTCGCATGGACAAAAATTTGGATTACAAGGTAATTTAGGTCCTTTTTTTGTGTTGAACTAACACCTTTTGGGGAATATTGTAAACTTAAGTAGAGATAAAAATCAAAAATAGAATTGTTGCAAGTAATCTAAACTTTCGGGAAAGTGAATGAGAAATGGAATTAGAAGTGGTAAGCATTGAATCTTATTAGGGAAAATAATTAATTTCTATGTGTTTTCTTTTATGTCGATCTTTTCTTTCATCCTTTTTTCAGTTGAGTTTTCTATAAGTACCGTGTGTGGTAAGTGGTAAGCATTGAATCTTATTAGGGAAATTAATTAATTTCTATGTGTTTTCTTCTATGTCGATCTTTTCTTTCATCCTTTTTTCAGTTGTGTTTTCTATGAGCACTGTGTGGGTATCATAGTGTAAAAATGCGGTAACGGTCGCAATCACGGTAACGGAATATTGATCTGGGAGTGGGAGTGATGCGGTTATCATATTGCCTAAAAGTCGGTCAAAATTATAAGATATCCCTTGATGCGGCCCAAAATGCTATTTTTTACATCTTACAACGTGGGAAATATCGGTTTGTTTATTTTGAAAACCTTTACAGCGCGGCCGATGCGATGCGAAATGGCCTTGTTTTTACTCTATGGACTGGGTATAGAATTTATACTTGTTATTCTTAGGTGGAAAGGGTTGTTACTTATTGCCCAACATGATGATAAAAAGCTGATGTAGAGTGTGCAGGGCCAAGCTTAAACAGTTAATACTACCAAGAAACATATCATCTGACGTCTCTCACAAGTTACAGTCCTTTAAACTCAAGTAATCATAAAATTTTTCAAAAGCATAGCCTTTATGGAAACTGTGAAAAAAATGCGATCGCGCATGCGTATACGGAAACGGTCGAGTTGCCGCGGTAAACAACTATAACAACATAGTAATAACGCGATTCTTGGTCGAGGTGTTGTGAACTTTTGGAAAAAATCACTTGGAATTTTGTGCTTATAATTGCATTTTTAGCTGAACTACTTTTATTATGCAATAATATGCACATAACTATTGTAATTGCCCTATATCAGGCACTTGTAGTGGATAATTATTCAACTTATTAGTTTATTAGTTTTTTATTTGCTAAAATTAGAAGTATAGTTTAAGTAATTTGTAATGATTAAAGTTAATGGCTAGTAATGAAATTATAATATAGAGATGTTAGAAAAACTTTTTCTACAATTTATGGTGATTTTAGAAGCAAATTTTCTAAAACCTCTTCTTGAAAAATAACGTTGTAATGGACGTTACACGTTAGGTGACGGTCAACGCGGCGTTTTTACCGTGAAAATTCATGTGTAGTTATTTAAGGGGATTTAATGTCACAGCCACTCATAAGTTACATAGCAGCCATTACATAACGGACAAATTTTATTCTATGCTTAGAAGTTAGAACATAAAGAGGCATAGGAAAAAAAATTTAACGACTTTGGGATCCACATTCTCGAAACTGTAGAGGGCCATAAATTTTGAAGAATATTTGTAAGCTCAACTTCTGAATTCCAATCCCTTTCTAATGGCTCTTGTCCGTAAAATAGGTTCCATGCCAGCTGGGTATTGTCCTCATTCTCTGCATAAAATTCGTTGATAGGGGAATTATGTTTTGAAGAGAGGTGATATAATTTAGGGAACAATTCCTTGAAGTGATGGAACCCCATCCATTGATATTGCTTTCAAAGTAGTAGAAGGAGAAAAAGAAGGAATTACCTAGGATATTGCTTTCCAAGGACAGAAATAATTAGATGATGGGCTGGCCCGTACTTCCCATGTCGATGCATAAAACTCGAAATCCCCTTTCCCTTCCTAGAGAGAATCTCTCATGAATTTGACCGCACTAAGTTTTAAAGCTTTGGTATTGTTGTAGTCATAGAGTAAAAACGGTTGTTATTGCAATAAGGAAGCTTTGATGCGGTAACGAGAGTATGCGGTTATCGTAACGCCTAAATGTCGGTCAAAACATTAGATATCCCATGATACAGCCAAAAATGTGGTTTTTTTACACCTTTAGAACATGGGAAACATCAGTTCATTATTTTTGAAAATCTTTACAATGTGGCTGATGCAATGCGATGCAACCTTGTTTTTACACTATGGTTGTAGTATAAATTCTTACTTATGTGCATGATTATGATCACATATTACATTGACGCGACTTCACTTATATGTTCTGTTCCCCACTTATAACTATGTAACAACCTGTCCAAAACTGGAAATTAATGCTGTATGTAATCTGTATAGATAATTGACAAATGTGAATTACTATTGCAAAGTTTATTCTAACAATTTTCACCACTATGTTGTGAGATGCTACACTGCAGTATTGCAAACATGCCTGCCTGTGCAATCTTTTCTTGTGACCGTTATACATCTTCATGTTGGTCAATTGAGAGTAAATAGCGAGTAACCTCTGCACAGTGAGTTAAGGTCTGTTTATTGCCATTTAAATACAAGTAGAGAACGTGTTCTCTTCTTAACATAGCAGGCTTCAGAATCTGATAGTAAGGCAACAAGTGCCTTTCTCTTTTGGACGAATGAGTCCTTAAGCTATGCTATTCGGTTCAGGGTTAACTTTGTATTTGTTTTAATCCGTTTTAATTTCTCTTTGTTGAAATGTTCTCATGGAGCCTTCGTTTCGTATAGTGTCTACTTTAAATTAAAACTCTTTATTTTTCCTTGTTTTGAAGGGCGAATGAGATGTCTTGCAGCACTAGCCCGTTGGGAGGAGCTCAACAATCTGTGCAAGGAGTATTGGACTCCAGCTGAGCAAGCAGCCAGATTGGAGATGGCGCCAATGGTTAGCTTCTGCTGTTTTTTATATATTTAATTGGAAAAAGTAAATTGTCTTGTTCTCATATTTTAGCGAATGTACAAATTTACATCTTTAATGGTGCTTTGATGCAATGCATTGGCTTTTCGCTAATTTGGTTCTTCCAGGCTGCTAGTGCTGCTTGGAACATGGGTGAGTGGGATCAAATGGCAGAGTACGTTAAAAGCCTTGATGATGGAGATGAAACTAAATCTCGTGTTTTGGGAAATACATCTGCCACCGGTGATGGAAGCAGTAATGGTACATTCTACCGGGCTGTTTTGTTAGTTCGACAAGGGAAGGTGGGTTTACATTTTTCATGTGTTTTGCTATGTTTCAAATGGTTTTGTTTGTTTGACTTTTACAATCATTTATTAATATTTTGCAGTATGACGAAGCCCGAGAATATATTGAGAAGGCAAGAAATTGTTTGGCCACAGAGCTGGCTGCTCTGGTACGTTTTATTCAAATTTGGTACCCTTGTAACAATGAAACAAAAATGAGTTAACAGTTTGATAACCTAATAATGATGAAATTAATGTTTAGCATTGCAATATGGAATATCGTATTAGTCTTTGGTTAATTGATTGGCTATCAATGCTATTTATCTATGTGAGAGTTAGCATTTATCATTAAAGAAAATCTTGCAATAAGATATACAGGCAAGAGCAACTGATGGAGTGGGAGTAAGAAGGTGAAGCAAAGGTAATGATGGGTTGGAGATTTTTGGAAAGCATAATGTTGATGCATTACTCTGAATTTCGGACTCCAAGGTTATTAGTGATAATTTTCACCTTATGTTTTTAACATATCTGAAGTGGCTGTTCACAGAACATAAGAGAGATGGTGACTAGGACTAAGGACTAAGGAGCCAAGGATGCTTGTATTAGACAGTTAAATTTATACTATTATGTTGATTCTGGGTTAATTTTATAAAATTGTTTTATGATTTGTAGAAGATTCCTAGTTGGTTTGTTGAGGGATGAGAGAAGACTGATGAGGTTAGGATCACTTTTGTGTGTGTAACTTTTGTGAAGCAAAGGATGCTTGCCTCTCAATTTTTGTGCGGGCAACTAATGAGGGGTTTATAGATCAAATGAGCTCTCTCAAGTCTCACCTACTAGGCTAGTTTCTTAGGATTAGCTTTTTCATTTGATGCAATAGTTATATTGTTTTATTTTCAAGTCAATCCATAAAAAAAGTGAAGTCTGTTTTTTATCGCCCATGAATTTTCTGTTATATTCTTTTTTTCTTTTTTTGGTGGTGCACTGCCACTTGAATCTAGTTGCAATCCATTTTTTTTTACTTCTTCCTCACTTTGTTTAATTTCCCAGTTTACTATGAGACAGAGGACTATACAAAAGTTACTCTTTTTCTCTTATTAAATGGTAAACTAAATCAGACAATTAAAAAATTTTAAGCACAAAAATTAAATTGATACTTGTTTGGCATATAATTTTTTTTCTTTACATGATATATTCTATACCTAATCGTTCTTGAATCATTTTAAAAACATTTTAGGCTGCATTCCATGTTCCAGTTCCCGTTGCTTATACCAATTTGAATTCCATTCCGGGTAATAGTGTTTAGAATTTTTGATTCTGTTAGACCCCTATTTTCTTTCATCAGCCAGAAAGTAAAGGATTTAGGAAAGCTAATGTAATTAAAATTAATGTAAAACTCTTAATCATCAAAATTTGTTTGTTAAATTTAATGTATGATATTGCTTCATCCAGTTTGTCAACCTTGCCCTCCGCCCAGAGGTCCACCAATTTTCTTCCCACTTAAGCTGCATTGTTCTTGATTCCCTATCAATTGTTGCTCTCTTACAGCTACATTAACCACACTCACTACTGTGATTGCTCAAGGGGTGAGCTTTGTTGACACCACCCTAAAATAAATCTTATTAACTTATCCATAGTGTTTAACAATTGAATAGTGGCTCCATATGTTCTTTTATGAGCAGTAATATATTGTTTTCATATTGATAAATTTAGCCTCTATGAGCTGCATATACTAGGTTTGATGATGATGATATATACCTAACCCAACCCCTGGCTTCTGTTTTTCTTTTTCTTCATTCAAATAATTTTGAATCTGATGTCCCTTATTTCGATGGACCAAAAATTTATTGTTATTTAGTTTGGACAATAGTAGAACGGCTCATAAAATCATGTAACGTTGTTATTTAGTTTGGACAATAATTTTGAATCTGATGTCCCTTCTTTATTTATGTAACGTTGTAGATGTTTCCTACCAAGGGTTAATCGGAAATAACCTCTTTGTTATCACTGAAAAGAGTAAGGGTGCGTACATCCGATCCCAATCCCACCGGAGGTGGGAGCCACTCAATGCATAGGCGTAATGGAATGTTGAAGCTATTTTCATCTCTCCTGGGAACAATTTTGTTATTCATATGCATTAACATTGTTCTTTGGTTTATTTTTCTTTAGTTTTACACTATAATGAACTATAATAAAATACTTAATTAAATTATGTGTACTTATTTATGTGAAATCATAGTTGATGTTTGCAATCAAAGGTCTATTGGGTCAATCTTTTTGTTATTACAATAGTGAAGTTGCATTCATTTGACACCGAAATCGGCCTTGGCAGGAGCCTATTAGCGGTATTGGGGTAATGAAATGTTATCAATTTGGTAACCTCATACTGTACGCGATGGCTCAGTTAACAGTGTAAACTGCTTCTCTTTTAAGGTGTATTCAGCTTGACTAGATGTCCTTGTTATAGGTTTTGGAGAGTTATGAACGTGCATACAGCAATATGGTTCGTGTTCAACAATTGTCAGAATTGGAGGAGGTAAAGTAGCAACCTTATACAAGCCCTGGAGTAGTGTTTTTGGTTTCCTAACCTTTTGCTTTTATATTCTTATTGATCAGGTTGTTGATTATATTACCCTATTTGGTAATCCAGGCGCGGAAGGGCGTCGCACACTGATTAGAAATATGTGGACTCAGCGCATACATGGAGTGAAGCGTAATATCGAGGTTTCTCTATTTTTTTTCAAATTTTCAGCAGCATTATATTAGCATATCTATCTCTGTTTGTGTATGTCCAATTGCGCATGCATATAAGATTTCTCATCATCCCAATTTATTGGCACATGACACAATCTAAATGGCTATAGGCTACCCTTGCATGGGCTGTGTGCATGATGCCTCACTTTCTAATTCCCGTTTATGTGTTACACAAAAATTGCTCTTTTATCAGCTTATATTATGATATTACATGTACTAAGTCCACCATATTTCAAGGGTACTGCTCTCTAGGCTTAAATGTATTGTTTAGAAGTACCCATTTGACTCTGTTCACTTGGATCTGTAGGTTTGGCAAGCTCTATTGGTTGTGAGAGCACTTGTCCTGCCTCCACAAGAAGATATCGAAACTTGGTTGAAATTTTCAACTCTCTGCAGGAAAAGTGGGCGGATTAGTCAAGCCAAATCTACATTGATTAAACTTTTACAGGTAATGTTGCATTCAAACAAAATCTTGATTAGTTTTGTATCTACATAGATAATTGTTTTCGTTTTGTATTCTTCAGATTTCGCTTATTTATAAATTTATATTCGCTCACACATGTACAGTATGATCCTGAAACATCTCCAAGAAATCTACATTATCGTGGACCGCCTCAGGTGATGCTTGCATACCTGAAGTATTTATGGTCACTTGGGGAAGATCACAAGCGAAGGGATGCATTTGCAAGGTTGAAGGTATTGTCGAATTTCACTATAATGCGAAGTAATTTCAAAATAATATGTAGATTTAAAGTGACCTACTCTTCTAAATATGAGTAGGATTTAGCAATCGATCTTTCTAATGCGTCAAATATTTCAACCACCTCTCAAATGATGTTGACAAATGCCTCAACCCCGGGCACTCATCTTATTGCTCGAGTATATCTCAAACTTGGCACTTGGCAACGTGAACTCACTCCTATACTTGATGATGAATCTATCCAAGGTAACTACTTTTTAATGAATATTTTACAGAGATATAATGGATAGTGTTCAATGTGAATCTAGCTATGTGATAAATTATCTATCCTATGTTGCAGCCATAATAGGTGCATTAGGAAATGCCACGCAATGTGCACCTAAATGGGGGAAAGCTTGGCACTCTTGGGCTCTGTTCAATACTGCTGTGATGTCACATTATACTCTTAGAGGTTATGCAAGTACTGCAGGACAGTTTGTAGTTGCAGCTGTCACCGGATATTTCCACTCTATAGCATGTGCTGCGAATTCTAAAGGTGTTGATGACAGTTTGCAGGTAAAATCTAGTGGCCACAAGCTGAATATTATTGCAATCAGAATCAGGGTTCTTCACCTTTTTGATTTTTTAGGGAATAGGTTTTTGATGCATTGACATGCAATCCTGAATACGCCTAAAGGGTATATCATTAAATTAAAATCATTAATAAAATTCTCTGACAAATTGAGCTTCATGTTTCCCATGTCAACTTTTGATACGGTCTTGGATCATTCAATAATATTCCTACCTTCTTCATTGTACATCTTACTGGAATATCTTCTGAAACACATCTATAACCTTGCAACATGTGGGCTTTGTTTTTTTCCTTTTCTGGATTTGTAAAGTGATGCCAAGAAATTGAGGGCAAGACAAATGCATGACATCAAAAGAATGAAGTGAGATTTGCTTGGGTGGGGTGAGGTGGTGGGGCCGGTGCTTGGTGAAGGATAGATCGACAAATAAAGTATGAATGTATGATCAATTTTGCATTTGAAATTGACTGTTGGAACAACTTGTCTTTGCGAATTTGGAGAGTAGACTTAGAGTTTCTACAATAGCTGCATGAAATTAGATATAGGTGCTTAGGCCTTCCTATTGCATAAAACTAGGAAAAGCATTGCTTTTCCACCTACTACAGCTGCTCCACAGCTAGATATTCTATTTCATGCTACGAATATGCTTGTCATATAATCTCTTTTTAAAGCTGGTATGTTTGAACGAAGAATAGGTTTGGTGACAAAATTTATGTTTTCGCATGAAGTACAATTTCTAAAATATATTTTACAATGATCTATTTAAAAAATTCCTAACATATGCCTGCAGTATATCTTCTGTGCCGTACTTCCATAGCGAACACGATTTTTATACAATTTGGGATAACAAAACAATATTTTTGCTCCGCTGTTTCTCATTGTAAACTTGGTAGTTGGTACCATACGTTTTGAGATATTGTGTTTGTCCATATATTTATGTGCTTTTTACTATTGAGATCTGGATTTTTTTTGCTCAAATCATGTCAATGTTTGGTGTATGACAAGCTTTAATATTTAGTATGTTATGACAGTTATTTAAGATACACATATCTGCGATAAAAAATGATTTTGATTGCATTTCCTTCTACTGGCTTACAACTTGTGACTGACTCATCAATTTTTGTGTACTGTGTACATGGCATTCAGTGTCCTGCTAACCAATTTATATTTGCTTTTGGCTGATTTCATGGATGTTGCTTAGTAAAGATTTGATTATATTTTCTTGTCCAGGACATACTTCGTCTTCTCACATTGTGGTTCAACCACGGGTCAACAGCTGAAGTTCAAATGGCTCTCCAAAAGGGATTTCAGCTTGTCAGTATAGACACTTGGCTGGTTGTTTTACCTCAAATTATTGCCCGGATACACTCTAACAATCATGCTGTTAGAGAACTTATACAGTCACTTCTAGTTCGGATTGGACAAAGCCATCCTCAGGTTCACCCTCAGTGTCTTTATTTTTAGTGATTGTTGTCACCATGTGTCAAAGATCAATGGGAAAACCCGAGTCTTCTTTTACCATCCTTTTCATTTTTATAATGTTATCCAGACATAGTGTTGTATAGTTCAAGCTCACCTTGACCGGATTATAGACAGAAACAACCTTTCTTTGCATTTGGATAGTGAAAGCTGAAAATAGGGAAATGAAGAGCATGGAATTGGAGGAAAGAACTTGATATTTTGTACAATTCAAATCCTTCCAACAATGGAAAGATTTAGAATTGAAATACTTTTTTCGAGCAATTTTGGTGTACCCTTTTTGTGCTTCCTAAAATGTTATCTAAATATACTGGGTTGTAACCATATTGTAAAAATTTTTGAGCTCACCATGTTAAAAATATAGACCAAGAACTCCGCTAAACCATTTGTATTAACTGCAAAAGCTGTTTTGTGACCGTTTCTGACTTTGCAACAACGATTAAAACTGTGTTGGCAAAAACTGATTCCTCATATTTTATTCTCCATTGTATTTTCTCCTCGATACCTGTTAGCTTTTTTTAACTGTAAAAGTTGTGATTGATGTTTTTGCAACTTATTTCACAGGCTCTTATGTATCCTCTCCTTGTGGCATGCAAATCAATAAGTGATCTGCGCAGAGCTGCAGCTCAAAGAGTTGTTGACAGAGTAAGGCAGCACAGCAGTGCACTTGTTGATGAGGTAAGTATTGTTATGATTTTGTTTTTTTCATGTTAGCTTTTTGGCAATGCAATTTAGTTTTATTTTATCCTGTGTGCGCAGGCTCAACTTGTATCAAAGGAGTTAATTAGGGTGGCAATATTATGGCATGAACTGTGGCATGAAGGATTAGAAGAAGCTAGTCGTCTTTACTTTGGTGAGCATAATATTGAGGGTATGCTAAAGGTCCTTGAGCCGTTGCATGACATGCTAGAGGAAGGTGCGATGAAGAGTAACACCACCATTAATGAGATGACTTTCATTCAGGTGATCTTTTTGATGTTATCTGCTTCACTATAATCCTCTCATTCAAGCAATAGTATTTCTTCTTTTGATCATTGGAATATTGATACCTAAGTGAGACCAGGTACGTGACATGAGCATCTTAGTGCAAATAAGCTAACATTGTTTTCGCTTGTTTCAGACATACCGTCAGGACTTGCTTCAAGCCTACGAATGCTGCATGAGATATAAGACCACGGGGAAAGATGCAGAACTTACTCAGGTATAATTGGAACTGGGAGCCTTATGCTTCTCTATTCGAATGCTTGTGAGATTTTGGTAGAAGCACACCAGGGGTGGAGTTTTAGAGGCCTGTTTATTTTTCTTGTATTATAAAATGGGGCCTCGTAACAACCTTAAAAGAGAAAAAGTTTCAATTTAAAAAGGATGTTACATAATTTACTGTCAAACTACATGAGATATACATGAAAACAAAATAATAAAAAAGTAGACAAATAAAACATATCGATAAGATCAATTAATAATTTCTTAGATAATTAAAATTTGTTACCAAGACACTAGTTGTATAACAAAACAATTATAATTATATTATGTAGCAATTAATGATAAAAGAGAAAAATGAGAGTTAATTGAGGGATATGTTTAGTTGGTTAATAAATAAGATATATAAAATGGAAGTGAATTGAGGAATATGTTTATTTGGTAAATTAATACATGGTTTTTGGAAGGAGTGTTTTACCAAAAATAAGATTCATGGGTTTCAAACTCATGACTTCAAGGCTATTAGGCAAAAACTTTACCTACTACTCTATCATATTACATTGTTATATAGCCTTCTTATTTCCGGATGCTATGCGATTGGGCACCTTGCACGCCCTTAAGACAGCCCATGAAGCACACTTCTCATAGAATCTTGAAGGTTTAACCTGGTATGCCTGTATTGGCTAGTTGGTGAATGATATTCTGATTTGTGACATTATTGCGAAGGCAATCTCTATCAGGAATTTAGGAACAAGAGGAAAGTTTGCAAATCAATTGATGTTAAAGACTCGGTAAAAAAGACAACAGGCATACAACTTTATTTGGATCTTCATAGTTGCCTTTTATATGAGCAGGTAGGTTACAGGTTTCTCAGATTACTTGGGTCTTCCCAACATCAGTTTCTTTTGGGTGCAGAGATAGCCACGGAAGATAAAGTTCATGGGATTCAATCTTAGTTCATGACATGGATTCCATCTCCACACGACTTTACAAACTAAGCTAGAATCAGTCTTCTGAAAATATCATTGTTGTCATTTCATGCAGTAAATCCAAACTGGATGTAAGTAGGGTTCACCCCACCACACATTCTATTCTGGCAAACCAAAAACAGAGATAGAGCAATGATTATTTTATTACTCATATAGCCTTAATTCATTATCCTGATGCGTATGCGGCACCACGTAAATTTCATTAGTTGATCTCCAGAGTAAATTTCATTCTTTGTATAATGATTTATCTGCCCTGCTGTCGAAATTTTATGTGTTTTCCAAGAATTACTTTTTATTTTATGATGGTAGCTTTTTTATGTCGGCCTTGCTCATTTGTCGTCATCTTACCTAAATACATTTGCTTTGTATCCCATGAATATGTTATGCTTGCACAAGGATGTTTTTGTTTTGCACGCCCCTTATGTTTACTAATGCGAGATTGCTTCTTACCAGGCTTGGGACCTTTACTATCATGTCTTCAGAAGGATAGATAGGCAGCTTCAATCACTTACCACCCTTGACTTGCAGGTAGGAATCATCTTTCTCTTCAAAAAATTGTGAATTTACTCATATATGTTGCTCATTATGTGTGTATTGTTTTGCCATGTTTTTTGCGACCAGTCTGTTTCACCTGAGTTGCTGAGTTGCCGCAACTTGGAACTTGCAGTGCCTGGAACCTATCGTGCTGGCAAGTATTTATGACTGAAATTTTTAAAAGGATATTTACTGATAACATAACCAATTGGCATCTACATTTTTTATTCTAGATGCACCGGT
The DNA here is from genome assembly GCF_026212465.1 of Amaranthus tricolor. NCBI lineage: Eukaryota > Viridiplantae > Streptophyta > Magnoliopsida > Caryophyllales > Amaranthaceae > Amaranthus > Amaranthus tricolor. Next base: position 257,749 of record NC_080047.1, on the reverse strand, counting down.
GGTGACAATTTTGACATTTGCACCTCAACTCACTGTGATGACTTCTAAGCAACGGCCTCGTAAGTTGACAATTCATGGAAGTGATGGAGAGGACTATGCTTTCTTGCTGAAGGGACATGAAGACCTGCGGCAAGATGAACGTGTCATGCAGGTATATCCTTTGTAATATGTTTTGCTTACAGTGTTACTTCATTGAATACAAAGCTCCTTTGTTATCTATGGATGGATGATGACATGGTTTAATCTATTGCAGCTTTTTGGTTTGGTAAATACTCTTCTAGAAAATTCTCGAAAAACCTCAGAAAAAGATCTCGCTATCAAACGATATTCGGTCATTCCCTTATCCCCTAACAGTGGACTAATTGGATGGGTGCCTAATTGTGATACTTTGCATCACCTTATACGAGAGTACAGGGATGCAAGAAGGGTAAGTGAAAGCAAACTGAAAGCCTTTTTGGCAGCTCAAACAGCTTAAGCTTCTTCTCTGACCTTTAAAACTCAATGGTTCTCAGATCACCTTGAATCAAGAACACAGGTTGATGCTCAGTTTTGCTCAAGACTATGACCATCTGCCACTCATATCTAAAGTAGAAGTTTTTGATTATGCTCTCCAAAACACTGAAGGAAATGATTTAGCAAAGGTGTGTATTTGTCTTGTAATCCAGATTCTAGAAGTGTTGCATCTTGGTTTTTTCTCAACTCTTAACTTCTTGACTTCTAATTTGCTGTGTAGGTCCTTTGGTTAAAAAGTCGCACTTCAGAAGTTTGGCTGTATAGACGAACTAATTATACAAGAAGTTTGGCAGTGATGAGCATGGTAATAAATGCTTTTCTGTTCCTTTGGCTATAGGAGTAGGAACTTTCTACATTTATAGAACCTGAATGTTCAGCTTTGTTCTCCGTTTAAGATCTGAAGTTTGATAATTTTTTCTCTATATTTGAGGTTTCCCAAAACCTATGCAACTCATTTAACTGCCCTTCTTTTTAAGTTTGATTTTCTGGCCATTCCGGTATTTGAGCATGCTATCAAGTAAAGAGTAGTAGGTTTGTCACAACTCACAAGTGCAAGTATTATCACAAACATCCTTATGCACTCCACTAGGAATCTTGCATTTTTTTCTAAAAGGCTTTAATGGAGATACGCGTACATTCATAGATTCCTTAGGCATGACCACTCTGCTCTAAAAACCTGATCTTCTCTTTTAAAGTACTATCTTTGATGTACTAATACTAAGGAGGTAAAAATGGGTTGATAAGAGACATATGTGAAGTCTTCTCTTCGTCCTCAAGAGGTGACATTGGTCGTCCAAGCATTATCGTCATTGTCTCCTGAGTGCTGTGGTTCTTTTCACACAGAGATGCCGTGGGTTCCTTATTGTAGTCATGAATCGTTAATTTCCTTGTTTACGTAATTTCTTTTTTTTTTTTTGTGAAGCATCTTCGCCACAATTGTATGTGACTGTTTTATCATCTATTCCTTCAGTGAATGCACCTAGAAGTTTTCATGTCCATCATTGACCTGGTCATGCTTCTCTTTCTTTTTAGTTGCAACTAATCAATTAATGAACCTTCAAGGTTGGGCCAAGTGCAATAGGAGAGAATAAAGGCGAGGGGTAGTAGGAGAGAGAAAAATAGTGAGAGTAGGGAGTAAAAATGCGTAAAATAGAAATGTGGCAATTAATATGTTATTTATTCCTAACATGGATTATTTTTACTGAATAGAAACATAGGAATTATGTGTTTGGTATGTCATCTTAAGTTCTTAACCCATCATCCTGGTACTAAACCTTAGAATGGCTCCTCCCTTCATTGGTCAAACAGTATAAGATGAAAGTCCTTGGGAGGCTTGGACACATGTCTTCTCCCTTTTCTGAGACCCTAAACCCTAGTACATTAATCTTTGGCTTTATATCCATTTACCGTCTAGACTATGATGCTCACTCAATTCACGTTAAAATAAGTAAATATTTGTGTTTTTGGAAACTTTGATAGTTCTCACGAAGTCACAGGTCATGAATCTTTCTGTGTCCCATAATTTCCTATTTGCTGATATTTTCATGTCAAACAGGTTGGTTACCTTTTAGGGCTGGGTGATCGACACCCAAGTAACCTTATGCTACATCGTTACAGGTATTGATCTTTAATGTTACTTGGTAAATCTAATAAATTTTTTTTGAGTATTTGACTGACTTTGATTACCTTTTGCTGTTCTACAGTGGGAAAATACTGCATATTGATTTTGGGGACTGCTTTGAAGCATCTATGAATCGAGAGAAATTTCCTGAAAAGGTATAGTATCCCTATATCTACTTTATCTTCCATTACTTTCCTGATGTCTAGAATTGCTTGTGATTAACCTACTGTATATTGTGCAGGTGCCTTTTCGCTTGACCAGAATGCTTGTAAAAGCTATGGAAGTCAGTGGGATAGAGGGGACCTTTCGCACAACATGTGAAAATGTGATGCAAGTTCTTAGAACAAATAAGGATAGTGTCATGGCTATGATGGAGGTAGACATACCCGTAGCCTTTTGTATTTACTTTTGTTGGTGTAGCTCCAAAGTCTTGCTTTTTCACATGTATTGGAAACTTTTATTGAACTGTAATTCAGATTCATACCAACAAATTTTTGTTCATTGCATTGTGTTAGGAGCTCCATGCAGTTAGCTTGTTTTAATTTGCCCCCTCCATAGAGGGTCCTGTATAGCCATGAAGTATATGACGAGTTTCTGACAAACAATTCACCTTTTATTGGTTTAGGCATTTGTCCATGATCCTCTTATTAACTGGCGTCTTTTCAACTTCAATGAAGTCCCACAAATGTCTACTCTTGGCAGCACTCATATTGCTGCTGGCGTCGGTAGTGAAGAATCTTCTACAAGTAACAATAACAATCTCTCTCATCCTCAGCGCGGTGCTCGAGAGAGAGAACTATTGCAGGTTTGATTGATCTCTATGATCTTGATTGGTGTAATCTTCTGACTTCTGATACTGATCTTATCTTCTGCTTTCTGCCTTAGGCTGTTAATCAACTTGGTGATGCTAATGAGGTTCTAAATGAGCGTGCTGTGATGGTAATGGCTCGAATGAGTAACAAGCTAACTGGGCGAGACTTTTCTGCAGCTTCTTCATCTACTGGCGCTACTCAACATGGTGCAGATAACAGTAACTTGGCATCAGGAGATGCTCGTGAAGTTGAACATGGCTTGTCTGTCAAACTACAGGTTCAGAAGCTGATAGCTCAGGCTACTTCGTATGAAAATTTATGCCAAAATTATGTCGGGTATGAAATCCTTTACTTGTTGTATTAATTCGTAGTTGATATATATTTGATGCCATCTAAATTTCCACTTCTTCCCCTCTTCAATCACATCTGTGAAAGAGAGGAAAGGGGCGACCTTACAAACATGCAAGTGCACATACGAATGAGTAATGAAAATTGGCAAACAGGATCTAGTTTGTTTTCACCAGCTCCTCAAGATCCGCGCTTGATTGCGTTTGTAAAAAGTATCAAATATAGTCCTAATTTGTTTATGCTTCCTATCTCTTCCTACCAGCTTCAACATTGCTGAGGTTTTCTCAAATAATACACATAAATCCAAAGAAAAGATCTTCATGATGATGGATATGGTCGCAACTCCAAAGTATGCAAATTTGTTCTGTTAGGATATTGTGCATCCTAAGAGGGCAGATTTGCATACTTAATCAAGAGATACCAAAGCTGACCCGTCATGTTCTCATGAAATTTTTGTCCACCTAAATTTTTAAGTGCAATTTCCTTATAAGTTCAGATATATAAAAATCAATCTTTTAGTATCGATTAAATGCCACAATAAAGCAAAAAAGTAATCTATGGGAAGTAATGGTACCATAATTGTTGATTTATGCAATTTATAAAAAATTATGTTAAACTTCGAATAATTTAGTATATATTTTGTTAGTTCATAAATTTTATACTATAAGTCGAACAAGTAGAAGTGCTAATTGAAAGAGCAAACACAAAAACCAAGTTGGAACACCAACACCTAATATGTTGTCAGTTGCGTTTGTTTTCTGGAACATTAATTAATTTCAATTATTATTTTTTTTCGTTCTGATATCTTACATCTTAACTTACTCACATAATATTTTCAGGTGGTGCCCGTTTTGGTGATCTACGATAAATACAGCGTAAGTTGTCTATGGTGTACATGCGTCTGTTCGTCTCTTTTTTTCATCTCCCATTTCTGTATCATTGCAATGTAGGTTGTGGTTGTATATATGAACACAATATGTATATAGAAGTATATTTTTATCATAGGAGTAGAATTGCTTGTACAGAAGAAATGTCATAATGCAATGAGCTAGGGAACTACAGACTTCTGTGAAGAACATCTGTGTTCCAATTCAAATAATTAGTTGCCAAATTTATCTGTTTGAAATATTTGGCAACCTTTTATTTTTATTTACCAAATTGTTACTGTACAAGTTCTATTTTTTTCATTTTTGTATAAAATGGACTTTATATTGGTATTTTCGGGATGAAATGATGTTAGAAAGATTTGAGGAGAGTCTGGACCATGGATAGTTATTCTAAATGTATCATTTATTTGTTTTAGAAACCTAGCAGTTGATTGATTTGAGATTTGGAACAAGAACCTTAATGTCCATGAGTCGTGTGGGGTTTTGTGTGGTCATAGAAATCCATGCCTTGTTTTTATTTAGAAAAGTCATAATTTTATTTTTGACATAATATAAAAAAATAGTGCTAGAATGCTAGTGATACCTCAAAATAAAAACAAAATAGTGCTAGTGTGCTACGCAAGGAGTACTTATGCGCGTTTTGTGGTCCTGTACTCATGTATGTCCCCACTGCTCTATCACAATCAGGATTCAGAACCATATGATCACTTTTTCTTTCTGCTCATCTTTTATGAAGCCATCTTACTAAAACACAGTGAGATCATACACGGATTAGCTTAATAGAGATAGTAAGTGATCACTTTAATAGATTAAATGTACATGAATTAGCTCAATGAAAATAGTGAAATCGTCTCATTTAAAAATTACAAGTTTTTGTATGAAATGACTAATTGTGAGACGCACACAATATAACCTAACTAATAGAAATTATCAAATGCTTAGGGTTATGTTTCACGTTAGTTCAAACCTTTGAAGTAATTTTCTACTAGTCAACTGTCTAATTCTTTAATTCTCGATATTTTAATCTCTTTCATTTTAAGAAATTATCAATGATAATTTTTTAGTTTTTTCTCAATATTAATGATATCCTTAAGTTTTTTTGATTTTTAATGGTATTTCTTGTAATAAATGATCAAATTTAGATGGGCTTAATATATTAAATATAGTTAATTCTCTATTAAAAGGCTAAAATTTAGGTCACCTTAGTTACTACTATAGGGGAATAGACAATCCTGTTCATCTTCCTTCTTTAACATTCCACTGTTCTGAAGTAAGGGCAAAAACTTAATTTTATTATTATTACCATTCAAGTTTTTTGTCTGCTCATAACAATTTAAGGAGCAATTAGCAAAGCTTTAAGAGAAGAAATTAAATAATAGAGCGTCTGCACTCTGCTGCCGCCTATGAATAATAAATAGATGAAGTGGTCTAATAATACTATTCTAATTCTCATTTCTTAAATACTTTGTATAAAATATCATATTTTTATTTTTCATTTCCTCTACCGTCATTGTTGAATAAGTTTTTTTTAACTCATCTACCCCTTCATTTTTGTCAGATCTCAGTTTTTAATCCCTCGTAGTCGTAGTTGTTATTCTTTTCACACTCCAACAATTTCACACTTTCCGATCAATTTCCGACGTCACTCAGGTTTTCTTCTTTTTCTTTGTTATTTTTTCTTGCTTTAATCCCTTGTATAAAATATTGATAAAGTTTAGAAATCATTTTTGCTCTGTTTTACTGGAATTGATCATCACGAAGAACAAATTTAATTAACTTGAATGTTTCAATGTAATCTTTATCAATTGTCATGAATTTATTTACTAGTTATTAATTTATTCCTTTTATTTGGAAATTACAAAGAAAGTTTAACTTCATAGTTGTTGAATGAAAGTTTGAGTCTTGTTTTAGTTTAAGAAATGTGTCTGAACAATCCAAACAAGAAGATTAAGGTAAGTTACTAGCCCACAGTATGTTTACTACCAAAACCAATGGGTAGTTAGCAGAGTTTACTCCTCGAGTTTATGATAACTCACAACATGTGGTAATAATGGACACTTCAAACAACTTTTGAGTCTCTTTAATTGATGGTTGGTATACGCAGTGACATAAGCACCATTGGGGGAAGTCACAAGTCTATGTTGTTGAAGTGTGAGAATAATTGATCGTGTGTCAGTGTGTGTCTATGTTTTACGGTGAACTATTATGTGCGCTATGAATGTGGCCAAGCAAGATGTCCTGCCTATGGTGTTGAAGTGTGAGAATAATTAATGATGTTTGTCTATGTTGTTCGGTGAACTATTAGGTGATTAATGAATGTGACTAAGTTGGAAGTCCTGCCTAGGGTGATGAAGTGTGAGAATAGCAGATGGTGTGTGCGGCTGTTTTTCGGTGAACTTTTGGGTGCATTATCAATGTGGCTACGTTGAAAGTCCTGCCCAGGGCGTTGAAGTGTGAGAATAATAGATGGTGTGTGTCTATGTTTTTCGGAGCACTATGAATGTGGCTAAAGTGTGAGAATTATGGATGGTGGTGAGCATCTATGTTTTTCAGTGAATTGTTAAGTGCGCTGTGACTATGTGGAAAAATATAGGGATGGACCTTTGATTTTTCTGGTGAATTGTTGTCGCTTTATGTAAGAGCATATGCTATAAGGGACGTGCTATTGCAGAATTTTGAAAAGTATAATATTGTGCATATCCTTTTTGTGAATAGGTTTTTCTCTTTCTTTCTAATATGTATCACCAAGCAATGTGTGCATTAGTATTTCACCCTTCTAATCTTAGAAATTGACTAATTTTTTTTTGTTATGTTAATTGTTAAGGTGTTAGCTTAACATTTCTCTGTTTTCTCTATGAAGGACTGCACTTTTATTGCTATGAATTGATCTGTTGGACTTAATGGGTGGTATATTCAGCCTAAATGGTTATGGTGATTCTAGCAGTGACCACGATGAGAGTTCAATCAATAGCATTTGCAAAAGGCAAAGGGTAACAAGGTGTTTTGAACAGAGCACAAGACTAATTCCTTCTCTACCAAATGAAATATCGCTCCAAATACTTGCCAGAGTACCTAGAGTCTGCTATTTGCAATTGAAGTTGGTTTCACGGATTTGGAAAGAAGCTATATCGACGCCAGAATTATATGATTTGAGAAAAGAATTGAAGAAGACAGAAGAGTGTCTTTTCATTCTTTCTCGCATTAAAGATAAGTTGTTATGGTTAGCATTGGATCCTGTTTCTGGGATATGGCAAAAGTTACCACCAACACCGCATGATTTGACCCAAAATGAATCTCGGAAAGGCTTGGCAATCCTTCAAATGTGGAACTCTTTGGGATCAATGATGAAAATAGCAGATTCCTTAAGAGATTGGCTTGGAGGAGGTGATCCCCAGGATAAAATTGATTTTTGTGGCTGTTCAATTGGAGCTGTGAACGGTTGCCTATATGTGGTCGGGGGATTGTCAAGGTCCTCAGCTTTAAGGTGTGTCTGGCGTTATGATCCTATTTTAAGTGTTTGGAATCAAGTAAGCCCTATGTTAACCGGTAGAGCTTATAGCAAGACTGGAGTCATAAACAACAAACTGTACGTTGTTGGAGGGGTTACCAAACACAGAGGTGGGTTAACTCCCTTACAGTCTGCCGAAGTGTTTGATCCTGAGACGAATCAATGGTCCGAGGTCCCTAGCATGCCATTCTCAAAAGCTCAAAACATGCCTACTGCTGTTCTAGCTAATCTCTTCAAACCAATAGCAACAGGTTTGACAACATACAAGGGTAAGCTATACGTGCCTCAAAGCTTATATTGTTGGCCTTTCTTTATTGATGCTGGTGGTGAGATATTTGACCCAGATACGAATTCTTGGGTTGAAATGCCTGTGGGTATGGGTGAGGGTTGGCCTGCTAAACAGGCAGGAACCAAATTGAGTGTTGTAGTTGATGATGAGCTATATGCTTTAGATCTTTCTGGTTCTTTGGATAGTGCTAAGATTAAAGTATATGATCAACAAAATGATTCTTGGAAAGATGTTGTTGGCGAGGTTCCAATGCGTCATTATCATAATGATGCTGAATCTCCATACCTTCTTGCTGGTTTATGTGGAAAGCTTCATGTAATCATTAAAGATATCAATTCCGAAATTGCGGTTTTAGAAGCTGCTACTAAACCTGTGGCACAACCACCCTCGGAATTAAAATCGTTGTCTAGCAGAAGCTCTTCTACCGGAAGTTCTATTGCGTCTAATTCATCAGGGATTACCTGGAAAGTCATCACGTCAAAGCGAGCTGGACAGACTGATTTGGTTAGCTGTCAAATCCTCAGAATTTAATACTGGCTCAGTGGACTGTTGCTTGAAGGATAATTCGGACTGTGCATGAGTTGATAGCGTATATATATTACACACGGCCACAATGGTCAGGATTAGAGCTCGGAGATCAACATAGGAATTATTGTTACGGTGATCATGTATGGTTTATAGACTTAGTAGTATATGTTTCTGTTTGTAGTAAGAGACTGCTACAGAAGTATTACTAATGGTAGAATTTACCTGTTTACTTTCGTAATTTTTTTTTTTTTTTATAAAAATAAACGAACAATGTGTAATAAATAAGTGGAAGTGCCTTTAAGGCAAAATGTCCATCTTTAAATTTTGTACTTCTACTTGATGCTAAATGAATAAATCCTTTTTTAACTTTGGGGGGACTTCAATGCAATCATTATCTTCAGAAGTAAGTCTTGATCATCCGAAACTATATTAAGAAATGGTATGCTATTACTAAGATCTACCCATTGAACAAGGAAAGGCATTATTAAATTTTGTCATTCTTTTTATTTTATTAGTATCCCTTATATAGTGAATTTTCAAAATCGCCCCTATATAATTTCAAATTTAAAAATTCTAACATCTCTCTAAAAACTCTTTGAAAACACTCTAAACTAAAACAAGCTAAAACTTGAAATCGATTCACAATGGCGAACGAAAATAAGCATGAATACGATTCGGTAAGTAATTTAATCGATTCGACTTTTTTCAAAAAAAAATAAACAAAAGGAAAAACACCAGTCGCGAGCGACTAGGCCGTGGGTGGGTCGCGTGAAACGCGGGACTGGACCGCGGTTCAATCGCATGTTTCACACGACTCAACCGCGGTCCAATCTCGCGTGAACACCCACGGCTTAGTTGCGCGCGACTCCTTCCCTTTTTTTAATTTTATTTCTCTTATTTATTTACTTTCTTTTTTATTTTATTATTATTTAATATATGTTGTATTAAATTATTTTATTTTATAATTTATGAATATTATATTTACCTAATTAATATTTATATAATATATTGTATTGTTAATTTATTTGGAATTTTAATTATTAAACTAAATTATTATTTATTTAACATTTAATATTTTTATTTTTTAATTATTAAACCTAATTATTATTTATTTAAAACTTTTATTTTTAATGTTTATTTATTTAACGTTTTATTAACTTAATCTATGTTTTATTTTATATTTTAAAGTAACGTAATATTTATATCGATTATTATAATTTACGTACTATTTATTAATGTTTGAAAATTATTTTACATTTGCAGGACTTTTAAAACTTAAGGGACATTGTAGATTATCCTGATAGATTTGTTACGGATAGGAAATTTAATTATGTAGATGAATTACATGCTTGGGCCGATAAGATAGCAATAGGAATTGGTTTCCAATTTACACGTGCTTCATATAAAAAAAAAGGACGTGCTAGAGTTAGTTTACACTTAAAATGTCACCACTATGGTAATATTAGGGATGATTTGCATAACCTAGATAATGTTGTCCGACCTGTTCTAAAAGTAGAACATGTGGGTGTAAATTTATGATTGTAAGAAGTAGTCGTAAACCAGGGGAAAGACCTTGGACGGTGAGGGTGTCCAGGTGAAAAAGGAAGACATAACCACCCGTTCTTAGTGTACAAAGATGGTCACGTAAGGGCAAATAGGTTGACTGTAGACATACGACAGCTTAGAGCAACCGACATACAACCTGCGTTTATCATGACCTCAATTAGACAAAATTTTCCTAGTTTTTTTGCTAGTATGAATCAAATTTATAATGTAAAACAATCAATTAGGAGAGAAAAGATGGAGGGTAGGATTCTGCTTCAACACTGTCTTTATATGACTATAGAGCATAATCATGTGGTTTGGACAAACTTAAATAGTGAAGGGCAATTGAGTCGATTATTAATTGCAAATCGTACGTCTATTCAAATGATATGTATGTGGCCTTATATTGTGTTGATAGATACAACGTATCAAACAAACAAACAAAAGTGGCCCCTTTGTGAAATAATTGGAGTGATGCCAACCAATCACAACTTTTTGGTTGCGTTTTGTTTGATGCAAGATAAGGTGGTTGTTTCATATTCGTGGGTGTTGGAGAGATTGACAGATATTTTTGGCAGAGCTCAGACTCCCAACGTAATCGTAACTGATCGAGATGAGGGTTTATCTGCAGCTATTCGTGATGTCTTCCTAGGTAAAAAAGTTCTATCGATTAATTATTGTCGTTTTATTTATTAAATATATGTTACTTATTATGCATATTCGTGATGTGCGACATTTATTATGCATATGACATATTGATAATGACGTAGAGAACATGGTGGACAAATTGTGTGGCGGGAAAACAAAACCAGAAGAGCAGATATTCTGGCAAACTAGATGGAACCCCTTCGTTAACAGTTCTACGCTCGCTGAATTTGAAAACAAATGGGAATAGATTGTGGCTACTTGGTCGACTAGGAATACAAGGGTCGTTCGATATTTGGCTGGAACATGGATTCCACACAAAGAGAAATTTGTGCGTGCATGGACGAATGACTGTTTACACATGGGTAACTAGACTATCTTAGCAGCGGTAATAGCTCATTTGGTACTCTGTTTAAAAGGGCATACACACAAGTAACAAATAAGCAATCGAGGATCCGACAAACGCTACAGGAATCCAAGAAATCTATTTTAAGGTCTTTGCTATATAATTTCTTGAGACTGTTATATCGTCATGTATCCATTTTTGCCTTGGAACAATTGCTGCGTGGACAAGCGCTATAGGAATCCAAGAATTCTCTCAGCCTGTTGAGCTTACGAACTGGCTTCTGTGTGGACCACATCTTCTCCCTCGTCTTGTTAAGTACATCAGCATGACGAGGATGGGGGCAGAAGGCCGTGATGTACTCGTAGATCTATGTTTGTAACAATGTAAGACAACCAACAATAGTCTTGCACCCAGCCCTAGACGCCATATCCAGTTGTCGATACAAATACGCTAGAGTCAATGCACCCCAAACAATCTCATCCTGATCGGCAATCACAATAAGTATAGGGTGAGGTCGCATCCCAATTCTAGTCTTATCCACCAGCAGTGTTGAACCCACAATAGCCATGTAATAGACTGTAGACTGTGTCTCTAAAGCCTGAGACTGGTGGCACATGGGCATATTTTCACCAACATTGATGCTTCCGCTAATGAAGTACCTCTTCCTTCGCAGTTCAGACATGGGCTCTCCAAATAGACCGGCCAGCGCGAGCTTTCACTCACCATCCTAAAATGCGTTGCACGTCATGCAACATAATGGTCATCTCCCCCCAGGTCATGTGAAATGTGTTGGTATCCGGCTGCCACCTCTCCACAAAGGTAGTAATTAAAGAACTATCAATATGCTGGTGCATAATGTATGGCAGACGACCAAGGGGAATGGCAGGTAAAACTCTGTACAGCTCATCAGACATATCTTGCAGTCTGATGATCACCTCCAGCGACTTCTTCCTAGTAAGACACTCCAAAATTGGAGGCGTACGCTCAGAGCCCTCAAAAATAGCCTTAGCTATGTGCCCCTCGTATCTGGGTATCAACAAGTTTGTTTCAATGGACTGTTGGCGCCTCCTCCCTCGTGGAGTCGCATCGTCAACTTGGCTATCTTTTGCATGATCAGAGGGCGCCTGCCGTACTAGGGCCCGCCCGTGTAAACTTACCAACATGCCCTCGCACGACCGTCCAATCAACTGGCTGACTAAAAGAGCCTTTGTAGTCACTATCCTCATCACTGGAGCCCCCCAAATTACTCTACAGGCTCGTCTGGTCCTCAAAATAAGTACGCACTTGGTGCAACGTACTCGAACGTTGAGCCGGGCTATGTCTGGCTGACTCTTCTTGCCTAGCTCGCCTAGCGGAACTCGTAACCCCTTTTTCAGGAGGATCCCCTCTTAGTAAGGTCGGTTTAGAACTATTTCTGCTCAACAAGCCTCTAAAAAAACTCTTTCCTCTTCCTTGGTTATCAGCCATTTACTACGATTTTGATAATTTAATTAACTATTAATAATAAATTAAAATAATAAAATTACGTTAAGTTAATTACATAAATAAAAAGTAATAATTAATTAACATATTAATTCATGATTGAAAACGATTACTTAATTAACATTAATAAATTCCCGGCACTAAAAAGAATATTAAATTAATTTTAATTAGATTACTAATATTAATTTAATAAACATTTAATAATATAAATTATTAACAAATAATATAATTCATACATATAAACTAATAAACATTTAAAATAAATATTATTAAATTAATAAGTTAAATTACTAAACATTTAATTAATATATTATATTAGTTAATAATTATTAATTTAATATTATTATTATTATTATTATTATTATTAATTTTCAATAATAATAATAATAATAATAATAATTTAATTAATTATTATTAACAAATATAATTTATTAACATAAATATTAATTAATAACATATAAAAAGCAAAAATTTTAAAAAATATACGAAGGAGGCAGTTGGGTTGCGTCGCGCGCGACTGCCTTCTTCGTATATTTATTTTTTTTTTGAATTTTGGAATGAGATTCGATTAGAAATTACCTCGAATTATTATTCGCGTTTTGAATTCCTTAGCTTTAGCTCCACAAATTTTAAGTTTTGATTTAGTGTTTTCAAAGTGATAAAAGTGTTATATTGAGTGAGATTGAAATGTTTTATACAAATTTTAAGTTCAGGGGAATTTTCGTCATTTCATTAGAATAGGGGTGACGATAAAATGAAAATGGTGGCGAAGTGTAAGGATTTGGGATCAAAAAAAGCTAGTCACTAGAGCAATTGTTTGCTATTAATAACAAATATTCAACTACTCTTACGGCCTGTTTGGTTAGTGGTACAAAATAATGGTAGTGAGAATGAGGCCCTATTTAGTTTTAAATTTTGTTTTAAAGATGAGGCCCTTTTCATAGTAACAATATAAAAGAGAAAAGTTACATGGTTTTAAATGGGCTCATAATTGGCTATGAATTTCATCAAAAGTTCCATATCATTCTCATGGTGATGAAACTTTGATCACAAAAAATTTTTTTTGCTTAGAAACTTTAATTACCACTTAATACCCCTGGTCCTAATGATAATATATTGGAATGAATTTTATGAAGAAAATGAGAGGATTAAAGTTGGACAAATGACCATCAAGTTAGTCAAGAGTTTTTTCAAATAAAATTACACTTATTTTTCATTCTCATTACCATTGTTTATTACCACCTACCAAAACGAGCTTATTCGGCGCAAAGTAATTTTGAGTTAGTCATTTGATCTTTAGGTAGCAATTAATTGTTGTAAGTGTCAAAGATCTAGGTGGTTAGGGGTAGCGGTAATTGTCTAATTTAATAGATAAGTAAAAAATATTTTAAAACTTAGTATCACGTCATGATAGCTGTTATAATATTAATATGAATTGTGATTTTATTAAACTTTAAATACTTAATTATTTTCTAAATGTTTCTAACCATTTAATCTACTCCTTTCATTTCTTTTTATTTGTTTACTTTATTTTTTGCGGTCTTTTCAAAGCAAACTTTGAACCTTTATATCTTTAAATATCTATTATAAAAAATTGTAAAAATTATTATATTAAAAAATACATCAACAAGAATCTAACAAGATCTCACATGAATATATTTTATCTTCAATTTATACTTCAAAAACTAAATCTAAAATTTTCTCTCCTATCGTGAAAAAATTTAAAGTGAATAAACAAAAAAGAACGAAGGGAATAATTTATTACTTAAGTACTAATAATAATTCGACAAAATTAATAGTTGTTAAAATGTAAATTTCTAACTAAAATGCACCACCCAACACTAGGGGTGAAAGTTATCTGCATAAAATAATAAATCAAATCAATCCAAACCGAATAATTAAGAAATATAATTGGGATTATTCATAATTTGATTTAGATTTAGATTGAAAGTTTAGAAACCAATTTTTTTTGGTTTGACTAGGTTTGATTCTATTAAACCAAAAATCAAAATTCCAAACATAATTTATTTTGGATTATAACAAAATATATATATATATATATATATATATATATATATATGTGTGTGTGTGTGTGTGTCTGTGCCTCCATTTAAGTAAATGTTTTTTCGTTTTTTTTTCTCGTGTTGTGTATTCTCTTGCTTTTCTTGACCTTGTCTTGTTTGTTTGTTGATTTTCTGTTTTAGGTTACTCAGTTTTATTGTTTGTTGATTGAATTGCCTCTTTTTTTCGTTTCAAGATCTATGTTTGAATTCTTCAATCATCCGTATATAATTAGGTAGTTGGTGATTATTTCAATACGTGCATTTCCTGGTTTTGGTCGTTTATTTCCTGATTGCTCTTAAGTTTTAGGGTCTTTATGATTTATATGATGTCTGGATTCTTCAATTATGGCATATTATCAACCGGTAATTTCGTGGTTATTTTTGAGATTTTTAATTATCGATTCATTAATCCGTACGTTGTGGTTATTTTAAAATCAATTATTCGTTGATTTCCAGATTTTTAGGATTATTGGTAGATTTAAGAATGTTATTTTATTTGTGATTTTCATTGTGCCTTGTTCTTACAGATGATTGAGTGGTTCTTCATGCCGTATTGTTATTTAGGTGATTGCAAAAATATTCGCTTTAGAATGTTGGATTCAAATTTTTTTTTTTATTTTAGTAAATGTACTAAATTATAAATGATAATTATATAAATAAGCATTTTTAAGCTTGTTTTTGATTCAAGATTGTTTTTTTTTATTTTATTAGATCTACTAAATTATAAATGATTATTATATAAATGTATGTAATTTTAAGATTATTTTGAATTCAAGATTGTTTTTTTTTTTTTATTTTATTAGATAAGAATTAGATTAGATCTACTAAAATTGTAAATGATAATTATATGAATCTATGTAATTTTAAGGAGAAAGGTATATAATTTTGTGAAGGACGAAGGTCGGCCGGAGGGTATATTGACTTAAGAGTTAAGTCTCTTTAGATCGGTATTATATAATAATCATTTATAGTTGAGTAGAATAATAATATAATAAAACATCATTTTGTTTTGCATATTATATGCTAATCAAGCTTTCTAACGTTGGAACTTGGAAGGATTTTCAATTGCCTCATGACTTTGACGTACTCGTTCTAGCCTTCTACGTAATACATTTTTCTCTTGGAGTGATGTTTTTTCTTTGCATTGGAGTGTTGTTTTTTCTTTGTATGATGATTTTGGACTACACACGCGCACTCGTTTTAATTATTATTTTCACATATATAATATTGTTACATGCATGTTCCGATGTTTACTTCATGTTAATTCTATCATATGGATTATATGTGGATAAAATCTGCACAACGAACTATTAGTTAACTATCCAATATGATGTTCAATGGCTAAGAAAGTGACTAAATTACAATGTTATACTCATTTTTTTTTTTTATCAAGATTTACATGTAAAACAATCGTTAATATTTTCTGATTCTCTTTTTGTATATTTTAGTACTTGGTTAGTTTGCTTATTCATCCACTTTTCTTGCTGACTATTGTAGTTATTTTTGTGGGTTTTTTTTTTTCTATTTCTCATGTGCTTGATTTGAAATCCTTTGGAATTGCTTATGGTTTGAAGTTTGAACTTCAAAAGACATTCACTTTTAGTTACATATTATTGATATTTTAGAGTTCAATAGTTCCTATTATAGAATTGATTAGTAGGTAGCCTAATAATATATCGAACTCATCCATTTTTATTCATTTTTTTTAGTTTACTTTTATTCTTCCTCTTGACAATTATTTTAATTATGTCATTTGCATTTTTAATTATTTCACTGTTCCTTTGATTTTATCTTTTCTAACCTACGACATTATTCTCTTTTTTATTTTTTCTTTATTATCTGCTTTCATCATCATTTTCTTCCTTTTGATTTTGACTCCTCCAACCTAGCTCTATGTTCAAAGTGGAGGAAAACGATGATAAAGGAGATAAAGTGAGATTAAATAATAGAAAAAGTCATAGTTGATGAGAAGAAAAGATAAGACCATCTTTCTTTTTTCTACCTTTTGTAGTTTACTTTCATTCAACCTCTTCATAATTATATAAATTACTTAATTGCATCTCTACTTACTTCATCGTTCCTTTGTTTTGTCTTTTCTTATAGCATCCTTATTCATGACCTAAAAAAAAGGTCATCTTACTATTTAACAATTTTTTCTTCTAAAAGTTCATCTTTTAACCCAATTTTATTAACAATGATCTCTTTTAAAAGGTCATCATCCTCTCTTTCTTATTTTTTTCTATCCCACCATAATTTTTCTCTCTTAATTTATCTAACATTTATCTTTATTGTTTTATAATAATATTTTCATGTACAAAGTTAATATAATTTTTTATTTGATTAAAATAGATCTACTATTTTATAATTAAAAAAAATTATTCTTTTAATAAAACTAATATTTTTTAATAAATATAAATGTAAACATTAATAATAATTAAGGAAAATTCGTTAACTTCAAATAAAAATTACAATGCGCATACATAAAATAAATACACAAATTAAAAAACTAAAATTTTAAATGATACATTAATTGTGGTTCCCTCCAAACTTTTGCCAGATATTTTCAACCAAGTTATCTTTTAAGGATAAATGTGTTTGTCGATCTTCAACATCATCCTTATTTGTCAAGTATCGGTTGATATCAACAATTCTATCTGTGTAATACTCAAAGTCATCATTTAATCCACTTGTACCTTCCGATTGACCTTTTGGGCGATCTCCCATGAACTCTCTACCATCAGCATAGTGTGTATATTATCTCTTTCATCTTTCACTATCATATTATGCATAATTATACAAGAAGTAATTATATCAGAGAGTCGTTCTTCATCCCAAGCAAGTGAGGGCTTTCTAATTATCGCAAATCGAGCTTGCAACACCCCAAATACTCGCTCCACATCCTTTCTTGCTGCTTCTTGATGTTGGGCAAATAACTTTGCTTTTGCAGTTTGCGGTTCAGTAATAGACTGAATAAAGGTAGCCCATTTAGGATAAATGCCATCAGTGAGATAGTAAGTCATGCCGTATTAATTTCCATTCACCGTGAAATTGACAGGTGGTGCCCTTCCTTCAAACAAATCAACTAAAAGAGGTGATCGATATAACACGTTGAGATCATTATATGAACCTGGCATCCCAAAAAAGGCATGCCATATCCATGACTGAACTTGTGTTCACAATTGGATCTGTACTTGTGTTCATGACTGAACATATGAGAGCAATATCTTCAATCAAATCTCAACTTTTCTTTGAAGGTATAGGGGCTTCATTATTATTATTAGGTAACTGTTGAGATGGTTGAACCAATTGAGTGAAGCTCGATGGTGAACCAAATTGTGAAACTAGATCTTGAAATGATGGTTGGGTGTAAAGACTAGCATCAACATGATGAACAAAATTTCCTCAATCTTCACCATATTGATCATCTTGATCATTTCCTTCAATTTCATCATCATCATCATACTCCATCTCATTTTCGTCTAAACTTTCACCCCTTATTGGAGTTGAATAAATATCAATATTAGAGTTGGCATTGTGAGATTGATGATGGTGGTGAACCATAGTTTGAGAATTTTGGGTATTTTGAGGAACATAATAAGAATAATTTGGGATATTTTGAGGAATATAGTAAGAAGAATTTGGAGTATTTTGAGAAAATGGAGGATTGAACGGAGGATTTTGATACTGAACTTTAGCAATTTGATTGTTAGAAGATTTTTTTCTAGGTTTTTTTTTACATGGATTTCTTCCATAAATTAGATTATTTGAATTTATATTTTTTTTTGGGATTTTTGAAATGATTAATTTGGTATTTTATTTAACAAAAAAAAGTAGGAAAATAAGAACAAAATATGTAAATATAACATTATGTCAAAAAATATCAATATGGGTCTCATTTGATAGATCTCGAAAAAATATGACCGTTGGTATAATTTTTTTAAAAAAATAATTATTTAAATACGAAAATAGCCGTTAAAGGCAAAAAACGAGTATGTTTTTGTACCTAATCAAATGCCGCCATTTGGCTTGCTGCTGCACGTGTTTCAGAGCAGCCACCCATTCAATTTTTGCTGCCCAATGACCGAGCGACACGTGGCGAAAATTTTTAAAAAAAAGAAGACGACCGTTTGAAGCATTGAGTCATCAATCAACCTATTTTATTAACCTCTTTCATGACCAACCTAGTTCTAGGTCACTATTATTTATATTTTTGTTCTAGATAGATCATGAGACCTCCTTAAAGGTCACCATTACTAATGCTCTTGTTTATATTTTTGTTCTAGATAGATCATGTGACCTCCTAAAAGGTCACCATTACTAATGCTCTTAACTACGACCTTTTTCTCTTTTTTATTCTTTCTTCATCTACTTTCATCCTCATTTTCTAACGTTTTTATTTAGACTCCTCAAACCTAGCTTTATGTTCAAAATAAAGGAAAATGATGATGAAGGAGATGAAGTGAGATTAAATAATAGAAAAGGTCATATTCAAGGAGAAGAAAAGATAAGACCATCCTTCTTTTTTCCATCTTTTAGAGTTTACTTTTATTCCACCTCTTCACAATTATTTTAATTACTTACTTGCGTCTCTAATTACTTCATTGTTCATTTATTTTATCTTTTCTTAACTTTTCTCTTTTTTATTCTTTCTTCATCCGCTTTTATCATCATTTTCTTCCTTTTTGATTTAGACTCCTCCAACCTAGCTCTATGTTCAAAGTGGAGGAAAATGATGATGAAGGAGATGAAGTGAGATTAAATAATACCAAAGGTCGTAGGTGAGGATGAGAAAAGATAAGACCATCTTTCTTTTTTCCAACTTTTGTAGTTTACTTTCATTTCAACTCTTCACAATTAATTAAACTACTTACTTGCATCTCTAATTAGTTCATCGTTCCTTTGTTTTATTTTTTCTTAACTACGACCTATTTCTCTTTTTTATTTTTTTCTTCATCTGCCTTCATTATCATTTTCTTCCTTTTTGATTTAGACTCCTCAAACCTAGGTCTATGTTCAAAGTGAAGGAAAATGACGATGAAGGAGATGAAGTGGGATTAAATAATAGAAAAGGTCATAGTTGAGGAGGAGAAAAAATAATACTATCCTTTTTTTCCACCTTTAATTTGTAGTTTACTATCATTTCAACTCTTTACAATTATTTCAATTACTTACTTGCATCTCTAATTACTTCATCGTTCTTTTGTTTTATCTTCTCTTAAATACAACCTTTTTTTTTATTCTTTCTTCATCCGCTTTCATCATCATTTTCTTCCTTTTTGATTTAGACTCCTCCAACCTAGCTCTATGTTCAAAGTGGAGGAAAACGATGATGAAGGAGATGAATTGAGATTAAATAATATAAAAGGTCATAGTTGAGGAGGAGAAAAGATAAGACATATCCTTCTTTTTTTCACCTTTTGCAGTTTACTTTTATTCCACCTCTTCACAAATATCTCAATTACTTACTTGCATCTCTAATTACTTTATCATTGCTTTGTTTTATCTTTTCTTAACTACGACCTTTTTCTCTTTTTTATTTTTTTTTCATGTACTTTCATCATCATTTACTAACTTTTTATTTAGACTCATCAGACCTGCTCTATGGTCAAAATAGAGGAAAATGATGATGAAGGAGACGAAGTGAGATTAAATAAAAAAAGGGTCATAGTTGAGGAGGAGAAAAGATATGACCATCCTTCTTTTTTTCACTTTTTCTAGTTTACTTTTATTCTAATTCTTCACAAATATTTCAATTACTTACTTGTATCTCTAATTATTTTATCGTTCCTTTGTTTTATCTTTTCTTAACAACGACCTTTTTTTCTCTTTTTTATTCTTTCTTCATCTACTTTCATCATCATTTTCTTTCTTTTTGATTTAGACTCCTCCACCCTAGCTCTATGTTCAAAGTGGAGGAAAGTGATGATGAAGGATATGAAGAAGATGAAGTGAGATTAAATAATATAAAAGGTCATAGTTGAGGAGGAGAAAAGATAAGACCTATTGTTCTTTTTTTCACCCTTTTTAGTTTACTTTTATTCCACCTCTTCACAAATATTTCAATTACTTACTTGCATCTCTAATTACTTTATCGTTCCTTTGTTTTATCTTTTCTTAACTATGACCTTTTTCTCTTTTTTATTCTTTCATCTTGTGCTTTCATCATCATTTTCTTCCTTTTGATTTTGACTCCTCCAACCTAGCTCTATGTTCAAAATTGAGGAAAATGATGATGAAGGAGATAAAGTGAGATTACATAATAGAAAAGGTCATAGTTGAGGAGGAGAAAATATAAGACCATCTTTCTTTTTTCTACCTTTTGTAGTTTACTTTCATTCAACTTCTTCACAATTATATAAATTACTTAATTGCATCCCTACTTACTTCATCGTTCCTTTGTTTTATCTTTTCTTAACTACGACCTTTTTCTCTTTTTTATTGTTTCTTCATCTATTTTCATCCTCATTTTCTAACGTTTTTATTAAGACTCCTCAAACCGAGCTTTATGTTCAAAATGGAGGAAAATGATGATGAAGGAGATGAAGTGAGATTAAATAATAGAAAAGGTCATAGACAAGGAGAAGAAAAGATAAGACCATCTTTCTTTTTTCCACCTTTTAGAGTTTACTTTTATTCCGTCTCTTCACAATTATTTTACTTACTTACTTGCGTCTCTAATTACTTCATTGTTCATTTATTTTATCTTTTCTTAACTACGACATTTTTCTCTTTTTTATTCTTTCTTCATCCGCTTTTATCATCATTTTCTTCCTTTTTGATTTAGACTCCTCCAACCTAGCTCTATGTTCAAAGTAGAGGAAAATGATGATGAAGAAGATGAAGTGAGATTAAATAATAGCAAAGGTCGTAGGTGAGGATGAGAAAAGATAAGACTATCCTTTTTTTTCAACTTTTGTAGTTTACTTTCATTCTACCTCTTCACAATTATTTCAGTTACTTACATGCATTTCTAATTAATTT
The DNA here is from genome assembly GCF_026212465.1 of Amaranthus tricolor. Lineage (NCBI taxonomy): Eukaryota > Viridiplantae > Streptophyta > Magnoliopsida > Caryophyllales > Amaranthaceae > Amaranthus > Amaranthus tricolor. Next base: position 236,181 of record NC_080047.1, on the reverse strand, counting down.
ATCGTTTCTTTGATTTTATCTTTTCTCATCTACGACATTTTTTCTCTTTTTTTATTCCTTCTTCATCTGCTTTAATCATCATTTTCTTCCTTTTTGACTTAGACTCCTCTAACCTCTATGTTCAAATCGGAGGAAATGATGACGAATGAGATGAAGTAAAATTAAATAATAGAAAAGGTTATAGTTGAGGAGAAAAGATAAGACCATCCTTCTTTTTTTATCTTTTTAGTTTATTTTATTCTACCACTCACAATTATTTCAATTACTCACTTGCATCTTTAATTACTTCATCATTTTTTGTCCTTTCTCAACTACGTTCTTTTTCTCTTTTTTATTTTTACTTCATCTGTTTTCATCATCATTTTCTTATAAGTCTGTTGTTACGCGCAAATTAATAAAATGACATCATCACATGTTTCAAATTTTATTAGGTACAAGCCTATTTATAGGCCACACAACATGAACATTCCTGACCGCACCCAAATGTTGTCAATCATAGAAACCCAAAATGAGAGATTGTTCACCTCGTCTTTACCCAAATCTCGTGGCCACAAACTAAGTAAGCTACGTAACGCACAAACTTAAGCTTCCCCCATCACATCCTATTCCTACGCTACACCCATCCAGCGCACTTTAGCTCACTTTTAATTCTACCACTCCATTCATAAACTATACTACGCCGCCATTTCTGCAACCATTTTCTCTCTCCTCTTCCGGTCTCAAACGTTTGCCCCCTCCCTCTCCATATTCTTTTTCTTTAATTATTTTCGCTTTTATTTATATTTATTCTTTACGTAATAAAACTTGTTTCCCTTGATTTTGTTTGGTAGTTCGTTTGGTTGGTTTGTTGAAAGTCTGCTTTAGGCGGCTATAAAGAAAGAAATAGAGATTGTTTGCAGGGTAAAAATGGTGGCAATGGCTTCTTTGCAAGTGATGAGACCTACTAATTTCTCTTATTATTTATCAAATTCTTCGAAATATAAGGAATTGAATTCCTGCTTTTTTTCATCAAAGGAATTGGGTTCCCAAGTTCAAGGGAAAGGGATTTTGAAGTTGAGGTTAAGGGGAAGTGTTACAAGGAAGATGGTGAATGGGGTATTTTGTAAATTGCAAGATGGGGATGATCAACCAAGTAATAGTAGTAGTAAGTTCTTACTTCTCTGTCTTTTTCAATTAATTAATTATTTGCTGAGTTTTTTTGTATTAGTTACTGGGTTGAAATGAATTGGATACATGCAAATGAGTAATTGATTGTTTATGTTGGTGTGAAATATGAATGATGATGAACTAATTTTAGCAACAGATCGAAATCTGTTGAGGATTAAAATTATAATGATTGCCTTGTTGCTATTTGTTCAATATAATAGTTTTCCTTATCTATTTGGTTGTACTGTTATAATATAAATATAAATTTGGGTTAAATGAATTAGATACATGCATATGAGTATTTGGTATCTGTTTGTTTTCGAAGGAAATATTACTAATGGTGACTACTTTCAGCAAAATATTGAAACTTTTTGAGGATTAAAGGTCTATTTGTTTATTTGTACCTCAGAGTAATGATATGTGATAATGGGTTTTGGTGAGAAAGAGTTAAACTACTACTACTATCTTGTGTCAAAAAGCTGAACTTGAAAAAGGACACCTTTTTAGTTCTGTTGGAAAAAGGATACATTTTGTTTTTCAGAAGGGATTAGGGATACAATACATTATGCATGTAAGATAATACTACTTTCATCCCGAAGATATATTGAAGTTTGATTAAAATGGATGGACTATTAGGATAAGTAGACGCGCAACACAGGAAACAAATAACATTTTGTGCTGGAAGGTTAAGAGTTAAGACTACGTTTGCTAGTTTAAGATTTTGGATTGAGAACTTCCATTCTTTTGCTGATCTAAATTAGAATGACTTTTCATGTAAACTTACTGTTTATAATGCATTGTCTATAACAAAGAATTGAATATTGGCTTTTTGCATTTCTATTCTTTCCTTTGGGGGGGGGGGGGGGGGGGGGAGGGGGGTTCATGAGTTCCTGAGCTGCATTGAATGCCACAAATTCTTGAAAATGTGTTCAATCATTTTCTTTAAACTTGTGTACAATTCATTGTAGACAATGAACCTCCCGAATCTTTGTTCATGAAGGAGCTTCGGAGACGAGGTATTTCACCGACATCCCTGCTTGAGGAGAGCGATAGGAGCACAATCGAAGAAGAGTTAACAAAAGAAGCTGATAGATCATATTCAAAGAGAAATGCAGTAGCAACAGGTGCAGACAAAAGTTTGACGAATCAAAGAGAGCAATCAATGGCTCTGAACAGTGAAGGCCTTGAGGTTGACCATCTTTTAGCTTTTGTGATTTGTTTGTGTGGAGTATATATAGTTAGATGATCTGATCCTTCGGAAATATTGCATAGCAAATCAATTGCTCCCTTGATACTGATAGAATATTGAAGAAAGACATTCCCGATTTAGAGGATAGCACGAGCTTGTAGTGTCTGGTTTTGGGTGTTTATGACTGGGAAGACTTCCTTTTGGTCTTAATGCTAACCAAAGATAAATGGAAATAAATACCAGTAACTGTACCAAAGATAGAATTTTTGAGAAAGTTGAGGTGATCAACATATGAACTCATCTTGAATTATAAGCTATACACGTCGCGTACTGAAGCTGTCTTATTGATGCACATTGTCTGCTGGGGGGCCTGGGGATAGTCCTTAGAAACAGAATTGAGAATTTTACACTTCTTAGATTGCACACTTTATAAATTAATTAGTTGCACACTAATGGGTGCAAATTGCAATCATTAGTATGGATGTTCACTCACAAGAGTTCGTAGCAATAACCTTGTGTCCCTATTCCCTGGATTTATATTATGGAAAGTTGCATATCAGTATTCAGTAATTCACCTCCTATACTTTAGCTATACAGATTACAGAATTTCATCTTTCTTTGGAAATAAAATTCATCTCTTTGCAGCTCTGATATTTATCTATTACTATTTATTTTTTATTGTAAAATGTATTCTCCACTGAGTGAATGTTTTCATTTGGCCAATGAAAGTAGAATCAAGTAAAAGATATTATGTTTAGTAAAAAAGGATGTTTCTGTTGTGGTGCATTATTACTCGGATTTCTGCTAATGTTCTCCCAATATCAAATGAAGTGCTCAAAGTTTCCAAATAACCTTGTAATTTTCTGATCATTTTGATTCATATAGGCTACAGCAGACTGCACGATATTGATTCGCATGATATACTTCATTATTCATGTTGAATTTTAATTCTCTATTCTCATTTTAGCATGTTGCTTACCTGAAAAGAACGTTAGAAGCTCCAGGTCAGCTGATAACATTTAATTGAAGCACACGTGTCTCTCGGACAATTAGACCTTAATTATGCCTTTTAACGCTTAATCTGTAATTGTTTCTTTTGCTCCTAATATGTGCTCGTTTAACTGCAAATGCATGGTTTTTCTGCTTGCTGAAGTTTAAATCTTAGCTTATAAATAATATGGATTTATTCCTTGTATGGTCTGACAGGATGATTTAAAAAAATTTATCCTTTCTGCTTGCTTGTTGCTGATTGGTTGATTGAGTTGTCTCTGATCAGGCTTTTTTTTTTCCTTATGTGATGTTGTAATCTTGCATACGGTGTTTTCTATCAAGGATCAATTGAAAACAACCCTTTTGATTTTACAAGGGTAAGGTTGTGTATATCCGACCCTCAAACCTCGTTTAAGTGGAAACTTATGTGAGAGTCAATTAAGTGGGAACTTAAGTGAAACGATTCACTCATAAATTATCTCTCATTCCATAGAACTCCTTCTCCATTCTTGTACCTTTTTTAATTATGATCCCCTGACTGATCCTTCAGGACTTTTACATTGCTTCCATCTTTGTTTAATTCAGGGTCTGATTCCACGTGCTAAGCTTTTGTTGACACTTGGGGGAACGTTCTTTTTGGCATTTTGGCCTCTAATCATTATAACGGTTGGTTCTTTTGCTGCACTCTATCTGGTAAGCATTTCTTTGATTTTGAGTTTTTCCACGCATTGTCAATTCTTCGTCCCATGAACACTGGGAAGAAAACATTGATTTTCAAATTTGAACTTATGTAGACTGTCGAAAGCATTGTGAACATGAGGCTTATGGTCTAACTGACAATAGTTATTAACCACGTAGACATCCTCAAATGTGCTCATTTTTAACTGGCTTAGCAATGTGAATTTTTTCAGGAAGGTTGTGTCACTTAAGTGCAGCATAATAATGCTTCAGATTTTCGTTCAATTTTCTAGAATAGCTATTCCTCACTCAATAGTTTGTAACTTTCATCGAGAATACACAATAAGGTAGAATCAGCATAATAATGCTTCAGATTTCCGTTGACTACTTGGTAATGTAGCTGTTCTGACATTTGATTCACGATCAAGTTTATTAGGATGAAGACCATGCATCTTTTGAGCTACTAAAGTTTATGTTTACTTTCAGTTCTTCTGTTTATTTTTTACCCTTTGTATCAACTATAATCCTAGCTTGTTCCCTTCTCCTGACCCCTCTGGCCTCTAAACTCGAATTGCCCCGTCATACTTTTGATTTTTGGATATTGAATGCATTGAAAAACTCATGGATAGTGTCGCGGTGCGGCACATAGCTGTGTTACAACGCTTTCCGTAAACATCAGTGTGAATTTAACTTGAAAAATATCCATTTTATTGTTGTTATTCAAGATTTATAGAGCATATATTTGAAGTTGAGCTTATAATAGATCTTGTAGAATCTAATACTCATTAAAAATGATAAGGACTAATATGTTTGAATAGCATATTATAATGTTTGTTACTCCATAATTTTAAATCACATGTTACGTAACAGGGTTTCGTTATAAAGCAACTGTTATGTTATAACCTCTTTTTTATTCCATGATTGTGTGAGATTTGGCTTCTGGGAAGATCAGTAATCTCATGTCTCAACTGTCATTGCAGTATTTTGGGCCAACTTTTGTTCACACGGGGAGCAAAACAGCCGCTTCACTTCCTCAGTATATTGATCCATATGAACTTCTTCAGGACGAACGAATCATTCAATAAGTTTGTCTTCTGTGGTGGCATGCAGTTGCAAATATCAGAACTTTGTGGCAGGTTTAGTATAGGGTTTGCCCAATCGTGGCTCGTCTTCATTCTCCTTCTGTGTAGCTGCTTATACTCTTGGTTTTGACGTTGTGGTGTTTATAGCTGCTTATATTTAGTGTATACGATAAAACTGTAAGTATGGAATACTACTGGTACGCTTCATAGAACGCTTTGATCTCTCAAATTCTCGAATACTTGTCATCTGATATCAAATTATAAACTTGTTAATTGGTATGAAGGAGCAATAAATGTGCAAGTCTTGGTAAATCTTGCTTCCACCTTATGAATTATCCGATGACATCCCAAGTTACTCCAATGACTGAGATTTGTTTATGTTTATGTTTATAAAATAAAAGGCCGAACAAAGCATGTCAAACATTAGATGTATGATGAATGAACATACAAATCTTCTTGTTGTTGGATAAAATTGGAGAAGATTTTAACTTGCGCGTTGCACCTAGGCATGGCCACGGGGCGGGTTACCCGGAATCGAACCGGTCCCGAACCGGAACCGGAACCAGAACCGTTTGCGACAGGTTCCGAACCGCCCCGAACCGCGAAACCGTGAAACCGCCAGAAGAAAAAGTTGCCGGAACCGTGAAACCGCCGGAAAAAACTTCATGAACCGGACTTAAAAACCGCGGTTTGGAACCGGAACCGGGACCGGTCCGGGTGAACCGGCCCAACGGTTCCATGGAACCGTGAAAAGATCCGTTGGAAACTAGCCGTTTATAGCCGTTGGAATTTTCCTATAAATACCCACCACTTTCAATCATTTTCATTCACAACTCATCTCTTCTCCTACTCTCTCTACTTAATTCTTTAATTACGCAATTATTCTCTTAATTACATAATTAGTGTTTTAATTATTTCTTAATTTAGTTAATTACATAATTAGTCTATTAATTATTTATTTATTTCTTAATTCTATTATTATTTCAATATTATCAATATTATTAATCGCGACAGGTTCCAAATGGAACCGGAACCGGGTGGAATCGGACCAACCCGGATCGTGGCCATGCCTAGTTGCACCCATAGACTAAAAAAT